>NC_060120.1:213544472-213855242 GCF_021461395.2 Schistocerca americana
TTATAGTTATGTACATACGTATCCGTGAACAATGTGGGATTACAGCCTATGTTACGTGTTGCGGAAATGACCTCTGTGTGGCTAATTGTTTGTTCTTCTGCAGATAATGAGTGCTGAAATTCTAACGCAAGTTGTACATTTTCGTCCTTTAACATTAAATAGGAATTTTGAAAATCAATAACTGCGTCGTGTTGTACCAGAAAATTCGTACCTAAAATAACGTCTGTTGTCAATAAAGGAACAATCCAAAAATTAGAGTGAAATGTGTGACCTGCAATACAAAATGATAAATGTGTTTGTAATTTAACGTCTACTCCTTTACTCGATACTGCTCCTTTCACTTTCGTTTTGCCTAATGGTAATGTAGGATACGTATTCTCTTTGTTACATTCGTTGAAAGTCTCCTCATTTATAACTGACATAGGTGATCCAGAATCGATTACTGCTGAAAATTTCGATGAACCAATTTTAATTTCGATGACAGGATGTGAAATGGTTTTTTGAACAACTGGTCTTTCCTGCAAAAGAGTGTTTCTGATATTGTCAAAAATAATTACATTTTCGTGAACAACATTCTGCGTGTCTAAAGTAGTGCTTGTGTTATTGGAAGATGCATCCTGTACAGTATCTAGTCAGATTCTATCTGACGTGTTACTATTTTCAGGAGGATGTTGTGGCATTTCTACTATTTGAACTGTTCTATTACTTCTTCCAGACGTATTACGTTCTGGATGATACCTACTGTCGGGTTCATTCATGACAATATGTTCTTGCGGATGATTTTGCTGTTGGTAAGATCGACTGTTATTACATGTACGCTGATAATTGTGCTCAACATTTTTACGTCTATCGTGATAGTCATTCCTACACGGTGCATTGCGATAGGAATTGAAATACTGCGTTTTCTGTACGTAGTTGTTCCTTTGCTGCCGTGCGTTACTATTTGTTGTATCAGGGACTATACGTCCACGCGGCGAAACATTAAAGTTAGGTTGACCTTGTGCATTACATTGTTGGTTAGGTATTCTAACCGGTTGACTTTCATGCTGTTGCGGTGGAAAACTTCTATTGTTACTAAAATGTGGTTCCTGTTGCTGAAAATTTTGACGATATTGATAATCAAAATTTTGCCTGCTATTAAAGTTCTGGTGGTTGTCGTTCCTAAAGCGTCTGTTACCTTTCCTATTGAAATTACGTTTCTGATCATAATTGCTGTATGTTTGTTGACCTTGGTTGTTATACGAAAAATTTTTGTTCACGAAGGAATAATCAGATTGCTGCACTTCTAAAAGCTGCAACAGATCCCTGAATGCCGAAATATTTTCCTTCTGTTGACCCGTTAAGAGTGACACTCTTAATGATCGTGGCAATTTAGAAATGCATAATTGTATGAGTGCAGATTCACTATATGGTTCACTTAAGTACTGATTTTGTTGGACCATGTGCTCCAAAAATTGCGTCACACTGGGAAAATTTGAGTTCTCATAATTTGGCAAACTAATTAGTTGATCTTTAATTCCGAGCTGTGTCGTCTTCGACCAATACGCCGACAGAAAAGCATTCTGAAACTCATCTACCGAGTAACATTGTCTCGCGGTCGGTCTCATACGAGTTGCCGGTTCGCCTTCCAAAAAACTGCAAATAAATTCAAGTTTATGCGTAACGGGCCAAGTCGGTGGAAAAGCAAAGCTAAATTGTTGTATCCAATCCAGTGGGTGAATCTGTGTTCTGTCATTCTTAAACACTTTAAATTTTCTTACTGACAGAAAATGTTTGTAATCGAAATTATCGTCTCTGTGTGATGGAACAGGTTCAGGATTGTAAGAGAATCTGTTGAACTGTGGTTGTTCGGAATCTAGGTCCCGTACTCTCTGTAGATTACCCAAATCATACGCGTTGCGCGAGTCTGACAAATGTTCGCAAAGTGGCGTCTGCTGTGATGTGTTATTAACTGAAATACTTTTCATCTCTGTTACTTCTTGTTGTAAACTTGACAAATTTCTACGCAACGTGTTATTAGGCGAATCGATCTCATTAATTGTCTGCTGTAAATTTTGAAATTCAGGTGTTTGATTAAATGAAACCGGTGAAGTATCGTCTGATTTGCTGTCATTACTACCTTCAATGACGTCAATACAACTGGCCAGTTCATCACATTTTTCAGTCAGTATTTTTACCTGATCATCGGTTTTAGAATCAGACGCATTAATCTGTTTTTGCAACTTACGTGTAGTTTCGTTCAGTTTTTTAACGTCAGCTTTGACGACATCGGAATCCTGTGTTAGTTCTAATTGTTCGAGTCTGTCGGTCACTGTTTGAAAATCGGTTGTGTATGCGTCTGTTTTCGATTTAAGATCGGAAATTTCGTCACGTAATTCTGTGTTCGACTGTTTGATGGTATTAATTTCGTCGGACACTGTGGCAATATTATTGTCTACATACGTTTTTGCCTTCGCAAACATTTTACGTTTGTCTTCTTGTCTCTGAGCAGTGATTGTTTCCATGACTTGACGTTTGACTTTATTTTGGTCCTGAATAAATTTGCGGAAACGCGTATCACTGTTTTGTATGTGAAGACTAAGACGTTCGTTAATTTGAGTGTTCTGTTGTTCGAATTTTGCGTCAATCTTTTCATCCATTGTGCGCGAAAGTTCTGCTGTCATTGCTTTAAACTCGTCGCGTAATTGTGTAGCTTTTTCAGAGCATTGTTTAGCGACTCCGCTAATTTCGTCTCTGAGTGTTTCTGTTGCAGCTGTTTGCAATTCCCTTAATTCCTGAGCGACAGACTTAATTTCTTCGCTACTTTTCTTTGAACAAGCCTCAATTTCCTCGCGTAACTATTCCTTAGTATCATGACACTGCGCGGCAACGGCTGCAATCTGTTCGCTAAGCTGTCTGGAATTGCTGTCTAATTTTTCATTAAAGTATTGTTTGAGTTTTTCGTTATCTTGTTTGTTATCTTCACTCTGTTGTCTGACCTGTTCACTAAGTTGTTTGAGATTTTCGTCATTGTTGTCTTGTTTTTTACCCTGTTGTAGCAATATTGCCATAATTTGATCAAATCTAAAATGAATATCTCTATTCTCTTTACTGTGTGATGGAATGTCTGCAATTGTCACATTTTGTGTATCTATTTGGACATTCTGTAATCTACCAGAGGTTTTGCCAGTCGGATGTACACTGTCAGTCACTATTTCGGGATTGAATAAATCCGTCGTACTTTCCGTACACCGTCCATTCTCATTAGAAACATTTGTCTGTACGTTATTTGAATTTTCCAAACCGGGTGAGTTAAGCTGGGCAGTGCTCATTACAATAGGGCGCCCCGCGTCATCGATTGTCGTCAAATCAACAGAAGACACAATCGAGTTCGTTTGTTCATCATTAAGGTCTACATCATTATTAATGGTTGGAACGCACTGATTGTCAGTGAACGCAGGATTGTCATCATTATACTGCGTGTCACAAGTACTATCGGTGAAGTTGTTTAAGTCGGTTATTTCATTCAAAATACCTTGCGATACACTATTCACAGTCTTTCGCGGCATTTTTACAATAGTCAAAATTATTCACAAGGAAATAATCACAATGCAAAAACAACACACAAATACAACAGAGAGCAACGAATTGCCGTTGATCTGTGGAAAGAAAGTCACAAAATTAGTAAAAGCGTTGCGCCAAATCCTAATTATATTTAAGCAAATAAGAGCAGATATCTGACTGTTTCTTAGAAGATTCCTAAAGAAATACGATCCTGGCCGGATGTCGCCAAGTGTAACCTCCTCACCGAAAATTTTGTATGACTAACAAAGTTAATAAAAATGGTGCCACGAAGCAATATCGTCCCCTCAGAAATATTTAAATAAAAAATAATAAATGGGAGCCGAGAGTAACCTCACCACAGTGAATTCCGCTGACAATGACAATTAAATGTGAGAATCGCAATCTGACCCAAATGTGAGCTCCCCACAAAACAATCAAAGATAAATTAATGATAATTAAATCTCAATGACAATCAAAACTCAATTAGACCGAAAAGTCGATCCTTTGGCCCTGTGCAAAAAATCAGAATAAATTTCTTACCTCACTAAAAGTGCATCTGCTCTTATTTTTCGCCATAGCTTGGAGGAAATGCATCGCACATATTCTTTGAATTTAACTGAAACTTTTGTTTAAGGAAAAACAAGGGAAATATTAATTCAATGAAATAGCTCTTTTGTTAAAAATGCTTTGAAAACAAAATTATTATTGGGGCACTTCTTGAAAATTAATTACAATAAATATACATTACATTATCTGATGTGCGCAATGCAGCTTCATTGCCTTGTTTAACAGTATACCTCATTCAGCATCTTGACCAGAGACCCATGTCGACGCCCGCGGACTGCGTCCCACTCGCAACTCTACCCGCAACTGTACAAGACTACTACTGCCGGCAGACTGCTTGCAACTGCTGTCTCGCAACTCAATCATCTCGCACGCGCTACTACTCTCTGGTCAGAGATTGTCATGGCTCGCCATCGCTGCATACGTGTTTCATGGTCACATACTCAAACCCCACTACACTACTTTAATAGGGCTTCCGGCAGCTGCTGGGATCTTATACAATGCACGCTGGCGCTCCTGTTGCAACGACAACCAGAATCTGTCATTCCGAACGAACTCCTAAGGCCAGATACTGTTTACTTTCCCAATGCCAGAAAGAAAGCTGGTAACTAGGTGAAGGGCGTGCCTGTGTATTACCTTTTTAAAGCCGCGCCCGAAAGCACTCTCGACTTGTGGTTCCACCTGTAGACGACTCATGCGGCGTTCCCCTACCTTGCATTGTAACAAACACTACTATCGAATTATTGAGGCGCATTATTAGAGGAAGCTCCTGCCGATTGGGGCGTTCCGAGTACCGGAAGGCACACCTGAAGATGATTCATGACACATTATTGATCCTCCGAGAAAAAAGGAATCCTCCTTTAAACTGCGCGAAGACGACACAGAACCTTTTGGTGGTAACAAGAGGAACCCGATAAAAATAAAATAAATTAAAAAAATAAAAGCATAATAATAACAAGTAATATATATATTTATATATGTTTGTTCAATAAACTCCTTTGATCCTATAAGTCCCTTTTCCTTCCTATACTCTGGGAGGGAGGGAATGGGACATTTTATCCAGGCCTCGGAAGGTCACACTTGCCACCATCTTCGAACCCCCCCACCCCACCTCTTCATGGGTTGGGAAGAAAAGCCTTGGTAAAGTAAAAGAATCAGTTAAGGCGACTGTTAGCGTGTAGTGGAATTCCGGGATCAAGTCCCAGTCCGGCCATATTTTCACTGTCGTCATTCCATTATGCAGATAATGGTTGGTCCTGTTCACAAATGGCAAAAATTTCGTGTATGTAATAATGTACTTATCTTTAAGTGATGTAACAAGAATAATATAATTGATGTACTTTTATCCAGACGATTGAAAATTAGAAAAGTTTTTACCAAGTATTCCTTTCTAAAACTAACTGACAGCAGGGATGGTGTATATTAAAACTAGTATAACTGCTTCTCGGCAGGTGCAGCCCTGCTGAGGACAAAAACTATGACCACTTTTCCAGCACTTGCTGCTTTACCACACATTGCCCTACATGTCTGCAGTTCTGGAATACTCTGAAATCGCCACTCTACAACACAGTCTCTCGCCGTCGGAAGAGCAAAAAATATGGATTATGCAAGTGATGAAGTTGGTAACTCGTTTTTCTAGCGTTTGATGGAGTAGTACACTGACTTAAGCTACATGGTGGCTATAATTGCGTCGATGAACCGGAAAAATGGTCACGTCCAATTTTTTTTCAAATTATGCTGACTGGAGATAACTGATTTTTGTATCTGTACGCATGGACTGGTGTAGCAGGGGGTCATATCCCACCAGCAGAAGAGAATAGTGGACCAGTTCCAATAAAAATGAAGAATTGCACTGATTGACTGTTCCGTCGGTTCATCGTAGATAATTTAATACATTATGAACAAAACACACACAACACTGGCGTAATATTCTACAATATTTTTCATTTGTTACACGAACCGGTTTTCGACTGTTACTCCATTATCGAGATTACTAATTTTTGTACCTGTTACGCCATCATCAGGTACAAAGATAAGTAATCCCGAAAATGGCCTGACAACCGCGAACAGTTTCGTGTAACAAATGAAGATAATTCAGAATATTACGCCAGTGGTGTGTGTATCACATTCACAATGTAAAAATGAAGAAACTAGAAATTATAAAGAAAATTCTACAGTACATACCCGACAAGAAGAAACCATTTTATAACAGTGTCTACCAGCAGCCAGAGAAGGATGGGCAAGATAAAGATGAAGCATACCCATCATTGTCTGCTGTTCTGTATTTTGTTAGCGTTTGTACATTTTGAGTACACTGTGAATAAACCACGATGCTCACAAGACATCTTTTATTGCAGTGCTGCCAGTTGAGTCTATCAGTAGATCGGATGTCACCAGTCATGGCCCGCACATCAATAAGTATGGGAAGGGGAGGCTAACTAAACTATTAGGTGACATTGTAGTGGGTGGTGGTGGGAACAGTCATGGAAAGATTACTGTAGTAGATAGTGTTAGAGCTGCACCTTTTTTAGATTGAAGTCTGCTAAAAGAGAATCCCTGTAACTAAGAAATCAGCTGCAGAGGACGTCATGTTTCCAAGTAGAGAAGGAATTGGCATCAAAGTATAAGAGATATTCGAGATCAAGTTAGTGAACTGCTTATAGATGTTGACTCTGAAATTATTGGTATATCGGAGCACCACTTAAATAATTTGACAGTCAGAGGCTTCCTTTACCAGGATAGAGATTAGTTGGCCGTTTTTTAAGGAGTTCCTTGCGGAGTGGCCATGTACGTAAAATGCAGTATTCCATTTGAGTTCAAAGACGCATCACGGCACTGTACTGAACAGGTATTTGAATGTTGTGCAGGGGCAGTTAAATTTAGTGAAACTAAACTTCTAATTTTTGTTATTTATAGGTCCCCTAACTCAGACTTCAGAGCATTTCTGCTCAATCTAGAGATTCTACTTGATTCACTTTGTAGGAAGTACCAGAAATTAGTTATATTTGGTGACTTCAGTGTTAATTTGGTATGTGATTGTGCAAGAAAAAGGATGTTAGTAGATCTCCTAAATTCATACGATCTGATGCAGACTGTGTTTTTTTTTTTCATCCAGCTTGCAGGGGAACAGTATGACAGCCATAGACAATATTTTTATTCATTCTTCATTACTAGATGGGCATTCTGTTAGTAAAAGGGTGAATGGTCTTTCAGACCATGATGCACAAATTTTAACACTAAAAGGCTTTTCTACTGAAACAAATGTAACATATAATTACAAACTATGTAGAAAAGTTCATCCAATAGAGAGTTGTTTAAACCGCGTCAAGGAACAAGAGTGGCTGGATATTTATAGTGCCCATAACAAAGATGACAAATATATGCTTTCCTTAACACATTTATCATGCTCTTTGAAATCTGCTTTCCTTTAGAACGACCTAAACTGTGCAGTAGCAGCAAAAGCCAGCCTGGGTGGCTGACTAGTGGGATAAGGATATTATGTAGAACAAAGCGGGAATTATATCAAAATGTTAGAAGTAGACACAGTCAATCTTCAATAGCCCATTCCAAACAATATTGTAAGGCGCTTAGAAATGTTATTAGGAAGGCAAAGAGTATGTGATACGAAAATAGAACGCTAATTCACAGGATAAAATAAAACCATATGGTCAGTTGTGAAGGAAGTGTCTGGTCAGTAGCAAAAGGTCGACGACATAATGTCAGTTAGTACTAAAAATATTTCTGTTGCTGATAAAGCAGGTATGTGTACAACATTTAACAATCATTTTCTGAGCATTGGTATCAATTAAATAAACATTTTGTCTCTACATTGTATTCTGTAACTCTCTTGGCAAATGCCTTTCCGAGACTGATGGCTGAAATACTCCTCTGTGATTCAGACAAGGAGGAGATTAAGTCAATAATTAAATCAGTGAAGACTATGGACTCTATAAAGCCTAGCAGAATATTAAAGTACTGTATTTAGCCATACTTGTAAATTTTCCTTTAGGAATGGTCACTTTCCTGGACGATTAAAATACCCAGTGTGTATGTGAGGATAATTGATCATTTTGTATCATATAATTTGCTATCAAATGTACAGTTAGACTTTAGAAGTCGTTTAACAACTGATAATACTATATTCTCTTCCCCTGCGAGGTACTGGATGAGTTAAACAAAAGGTTTCGAACTCTAGGCATATTTATTGATTTAACTAATGCGTTTGATTGTGTTGATGACAAAATATTGCTCCTGGAGTTGGATCATTACGGAATACGGGGAGCAGCTCACAGTTGGTCCACGGATGTATTCCAGTCTCTGTCTTACTCTACATTTTTTGCCCTCTACAGCTCCCTCTAGTACCATGGAAGTCATTCCCTCATGTCTTAACAGGTGTCCTATCATCCTGACACTTCTCCTTATCAGTGTTTTCCACATGTTCCTTTCCTCTCCAATTCTCTTCAGAACTTCCTCATTCCTTACCTTAACAGTGTACCTAATTTTCAACATTCATCTGTAACACTACATGTCAAATGCTTTGATTCTCTTCTGTTCCTGTTATCCCACAGTCCATGTTTTACTACCATACAATGCTGTACTCCAGACCTACATTCTCAGAAATTTCTTCCTCAAATTAAGGCCGATATTGGATTCTAGTAGACTTTTCTTGACCAAGAATGCCATTTTTGTCATTGCTAGTCTGCTTTTAATGTCCTCGTTGCTCCATCCGTCATTGGTTATTTTACTGCCTAGGTTGCAGAATTCCTTAACTTCGTGACCACCAATCCTGTTGCTAAATTTCTCGCTGTTCTCATTTCTGCTACTTCTGACACCTTCGTCTTTCTTCGATTTACTCTCAATCCATACTCTGTACTAATTAGACTGTTCATTCCGTTCAGCAGATCATGTAATTCTTCTTCACTTTCACTCAGGGTAGCAATGTCATCAGCAAATCGTATCATTGATATCCTTTCACCTTGAATATTAATTCCACTCCTGAACCTTTCTTTTATTTCCATCATTGCTTCTTCGATGTACAGATTTAACAGTAGGGGCGAAAGGCTATATCCTTGTCTTACACCCTTTTCAATATGTGCACTTAGTTCTTATTCGTCCATTCTTATTATTCCGTCTTGGCTGTTGTACTTATTGTACATGAACCGTTTGTCCCTACAGTTTAACCCTACTTTTTCAGAATTTCGTACATCTCGCACAAGTTTACATTGTAGAGGAATTTTTCCAGGTCGACAAATCCTATGAACGTGTCTTGAATTTTCTTTGGTCTTTCTTCCATTATTAACCGCAACGTCAGAACTGTCCCTCTCGTGCCATTACCTTTCCCAAAAGCCAAACTGATCGTCGTCTAGCGCTTCCTCAACATTCTTTTCCATTCTTCTGTTTAACATTCTTGTAAACAACTTGAATGCATGAGCTGTTAAGCTGATTGTGCGATAATTCTCGCACTTGTCAGCTCTTGCCGTCTTCGGAATAGTGTGGATGATGCTTTTCCGAAAGTCAGATGGTATGACGCCAGACTCATACATTCTACACACCAGCGTGAATAGTCGTTTAGTTTCCTCTTCCCCCAATGATTTTAGAAGTTCTGCTGGAATTTTATCTATGTCTTCAGCCTTATTTGATCTGAATTACTCCAACTCTGTTTTAAATTCTGATTCTAATACTGGATTGCCTGTCTCTTTCTAAATCGACTCCTGTCTCTTCTTCTATCACATCAGACAAATCTTCCCCCTCATAGAGGCTTTCAATGTATTCTTTCCACCTATCTGCTCTCTCCTCTGCAGTTAACAGTTGAATTCCCGACGACTTTCCTAAATGCTGAGTGTGTCTTTCCGACAGTCATTTCTTTTTCGATGTCTTCATCTTTTTTTTTTCAGCCATTTCGTCTTAACTTCCACGCACATCCTATTTATTTCATTCCTCTACGGCATGTATTTCTCTGTGCCTGAGATTCATGGAACATATTTGTGCTTCCTCCATTCATCGATCAATTGAAGTGTTTCTGTTACCCATGGTTTCTTCGCAGTTACCTTCTTTGTACCTACGTTTTCCTTCCCAGCTTGCTGTATCTATATCCTTAGAGAACTTCAAGCTTATCTCGTCATTACTTAGTACTTCCGTATCCCACATCTCTGCATACCGATTGTTCCTGACTAATGTCGTAAATTTCAGCCTACTCTTCATCACTACTATATTGTGGTCTGAATCTATATCTGCTCCTGGGTGCACCTTAAATCCAGTATCTGATTTCGGACTCTCTGTCTCACCACGATGTAATCTAACTGAAATCTTCCCGTATCACCCGGCCTTTTCCAAGTGTACCTCATTCCCTTGTGATTTCTGAACAGAGTATTCCTATTACTAGCGGACACTTGTTACAGAACTCAATTAGTCTTTATTCTCTGTTATTCCTTATTCCAAGCCCATGTTCTCCTGCAACCTTTTTTTCTTCTCCTTGACCTGTAGCTGCGTTCCAGTTCCCCATGACTATTAGATTGTCATCCCCCTTTACATACTGTATTACACTTTCAATATCCATTTACACTTTGTCTACCTTCTCATCTTCAGCTTGCGACATCGGTATGTATATCTGAACTATAATTGTTGGTGTGTAAACTCCCCACAATAATTTAAATAAATAATATGAATATGATTCTAATTTAGTGTAACCTCAAAACAAATTTCTTTCATATTTGTAACCTCCCTACAAAATTCTTTTCTCATTAACCTCCAAACAAAATTCTTTCTGATTTAATCCAAGCTCAAAATTCATTCACATTTAGCGTAACCTCAAAACAGAAAAATTCCTAAACCTCTAAACAGTAAAAATTATAATTATGTCGTTCACATTCAGTGTAACGTCCCAATAAAGAAATAAATTCAGTAACCTGGTAATAAAACAATCTAACTAACCTCTCAATTAAATTGTCGCTCACTAATGACTTTTCAATAATTCACTGTGAATTTAACCTGGTAAATTTTGGACGACAGCAGTGCTGCGTCATGGCCCTGAAATATCATTCTGATTAAAAAAAGGAAAAATTCTTACCTCAATGAAGTCGCCGGATATATCTGCTCTTACAATAAATTTTTCCGGCACAGCTCTGTGCAACGCTGGCCGACCTATCTGTCGTTTATGAAAGGAAGCAACTGATTTTTCTATTGCAATAATCGGGACGATCATGGATGGGAGAAATTAGTAAATTCTTTAAATTGAAATGAATGGTTGTTAAAAGTTACTTTTTATGAGGAAGATTATTATTACGAGAGTTTTAAAACATTCCACGTGACTTGAGATAACATTAATACATACGTGCGAGGCTGCTTTTTACCTTATACAATAATACAGTACTCAGGCTCCGGCATCGCTGCACCACGACCGGGCCAGCCAACACGATACACCAGACCAGACCAGAGCAGACTCCAGACTAGCAATAACTTACTGCTACAGCTACACAGTTCCTACTGCAGTCAACACTGCTCTGGTCAGAGACCTTGCATATAGCAGGCAGCGCATGAGCAATACATCGAAATTACCTCTGCTCGGACCTCTTACAGATGTTAGTTTGCTGTTGATTCTGATAAGAATGACCCTGTCACTGAATTGTTCACAGAAGCACACACTCCGTCCTACCTTCCTACTCATAAAGAAACCTACTCCTGTTACACCATTTTCTTCTGCTGTTGATATTACCCTATACTCATCTGACGCGAAATCATTGTCTTCTTTCCAGTTCACTTCACTGGCCCTTACTACATCTAGATTGAGCCTTTGAATCTCCGTTTTCAGATTTTCTAGTTTCCCTACCGCGTTCAAGTTTCTGACATTCCACGCCTCGATACTTAGAACGTTATCCTTTTGTCGATTATTCAATCTTTTTCTCATGGTAACCTCCCCCTTGGTAGTTCCATCCCGGAGATCCGAATGGGGGACTACTGGAGAGATCATCATGACGCTTCTACAATTACTGGCCACATGTCTTGTGGATACGCGTTACTGTCTTGAACGCAGTGGTTTCCATAGACTTCTACATACTCATGCCGTTTATAGTTGCTGATGTTTCCGCCTTTAGGGGGCAGTTAATTGTGACATTTGGGGCCGTGAAAGTTTACATTTTACAGCACTGTAATGTATGTAGGCTAGTCTGAAGATGCCTCAATCAGGCGAAACGTATCATTGGTAAATAAACGATAAATACATTATTGCAACCAGACTGACTGTTTCTTCAGCGTATTATAGTGGTTGCTGTAACATTCCTGCCATTTGCTGGAAAGCTTTTTCTGAACGCTTGTTGGTTTCCTTGTAGTCTGAACTAACAATATGACATGGATGACTTGTTTCTAGCGAAAGGCCATGCCATTTTGGGCACTGAACATTTGACTCTGTGAAGTTCTCAGTAATTAATATTATATTGTAGTTTTAAATTAAATTGTGTTTTAGTTTTCTTTGTACTCGGATGAATATTTAAGTTCACTGACTTTCTGCATCTGCTTGTGTAACGATTCATCGATCACATGGGCCAATGTAATAATTTATCCTCTGAATATATGTAAAAGTTTTCGATCTCTGTCTTTCTTTTTAAACTGTCAATAACTTAGAGTAAAAGATTTTGCAGACGAAGTCTGGTGGCGACCCAATAAAAAGCTGTCATGTGTTAATGCCGATGTATTTTCGGCTTATTTCGGCGAGTGGTACTGCCCTATTCAGAGCCCGAAGAGAGATGCAATCGATCCGCGTTACGGGAAGTCTGCTACGGAATGCAGTTTTCAACACTGTGCGTTGAGCGATCTGCTCCGGACCAGTGGTGCTTCCACCAGCACTGTGCTCTGACGCCAGGCCTGCCACAGTGGCCCCTTGTCCTGCTTTACAGGGCGGGCAGTCTTCCGGACTTCCTCATTCTCTGATGAGCCGTTGACGTCCAACGTGTTGTCGATTACTCGTGATTTCATGGTAAATCAACCATTTTCCTTGTGTTCCTGTAAGTATCACGCGAATAGCCGACCATTCTCGCCTCGCCATAACAATTCGCACTTTGTCAAACTCGTTTATGTCAATGGATGTGTGCATTTGCAGGCTGTGTCGTCGCTATAATGGTTTCCCACTCGTCTCTGCTCAGCTCATATACATTCTTTTCTGCGTCACGTGTCCACAACATTACCAAAATATGGTACTCAGGCTCGTCACGGGCATTGGTCATGTTTCGGTTCGTCTGTGTACTTACGTAAGAACTATACACCGGATTTGGTTAGCGTTGTTGTTGTTGTCTTCAGTGCGAATACTCGTTTGTTCCAGCTCTCATTGTTACCCTACTCTGTGCAAGCCTCTTAATTTCCGAATAACTACCGCCACCTACTTCCTTTTGAACGTGATTACTCTGTTCATCTCTTGATATCCCGCTACTATGTTTTCCCACGCCACACCTAACCACCCTCTCCCCTCCCCCCCCTTTTCCTCCAATAGTAAACTAGTGATCCCTTGATGGCAAAGAAAGGATCCTATCAACCCATCCGTCCTTTCAGTAAAGTTGTGCCACAACTTACCTTTCTCTCCAGTTCTATTCAACACGTCCTCGCTAGTTAGATAATCTGTCCATTTAATCTCCAGCATTCTTCCGTAGTACCAAATTTTAAAGGTCTCTATTCTCTTCTGGCCTGAACTGTTTATCGTTCGACGTTTCACATCCATAAAAGACTACACCTCAGATCTTCAGACAAGTACGTTCAGAAAAACTTGGTAACAATTTTGTATTCTGTATTAACAAATCTCTCTTCTCCAGAAACGCTTTTCTTGCCATTTCCAGTCAACATGTAATGTCTTCTCTACTTCGGCCATGATCAGATATTTTACTGGCCAAATAGCAAACGTCATCTATTAATTTCAGTGTCTCGTTTCCTAATCGATGTCCCTCACCATCGCCTGATTTAATTCGACTGCATTCCATTACCCCTGTTAACTTTAGTTGACATTCATCTTTTATCCTCCTTCACGACAGTGTCCAATCCATTCAACTGTTGTTACATGACCTTTGCTCTCTGTGAGGGAACTACAGGGTGGGACAAATAAAAGTGGTTCGGACGAGTGCGTACGATTGGATGTGAATGTGTTCATACAGTCACATCCCAGCAGGATGGAGCAGCTGCCCAAACAGCCGACAGAACCCTGGGGCACATTTACAATATCTTCACGCCTGTTAGCAGAGGTCACACTCTAGGGAGCCCTGGCTGCCCACCCAGATCATCTGATCTGTCAGTGTGCGATTACTTTGTGTGGGTAAACCTCAAGTCTAAAATGCATCGCAACAGCCCTCATAGTCTTCACCAACTACATCAGAACATTTCGGATGGACTGCAGCAATTCCAGCTGTCCAGCTTTGATTCGCTTTCAGCGATTTGCTTTCCAGGGCCCGAAAGAGTCAAGAAATGATTGGTGGTCACTTTCAACATCTGCCATAGTCAGCTCAGTACTGTAGTTCCTTTCCTCCGTTGTGTTTTCTGGCACCTCGGATCTCTGTTCCCGGCCACTTTTATGTGCCCCACCCTGTACAATGTCATTGTCAAACTTCAAACATATATTTCGTCCTCCTGAACATAATTCCTTCTCCAAATTTTGCTTTGGTTTCGTTTGCTGTTCAGTATACAGATTAATTAACATCGGGGATAGGATTCAAACCTGTCTCACAACCCTTCTCAACCGCTGATCCCTTTTGTGGCCCTCGACTCTTATAACTGCCGTCTGGGTCTGTGCAAGTTGTAAGTAGCCTTTCGCTCCCCGTATATCCTTGCTATCTCATAATTTCTAACACTGTAAGTGTGTATTCCTGTCACCATTTTCTCTTAGTCTACAAACGTCATAAATAGCATTTGCCTTTCCTTAACCAATTTTCTAAGAAGAGTCGTAGGGCCAATACTGCCTCTGGAATCCAAATTTATCCTCCAAGGAGGTCAGTTTCTGCCTCTTTATTCTTTTACTTTTTATTCGGCGCAGTTGTGGATGTTGTTGAAGGTGAGGTGGGCTACAGAGTGGTCGGCAACTATCGTCACATCGTCACAGGAAAGCTGGACGAGAGCGGAAATGATTAGCAAACAAGGTAACACAGTAAACAGAAGATTTACTTAACTTCACGACGTCCGTGGGCTGGTATCGATACTTGATACTACAGTTGTCCATTACCTAGAGCTGAAGTAGAGAATAAGGAGGGAAAACTGCACCAGTCACCTGTTATCTGGATATGAATTGCAGCCATTAATATTCAGATCAAGAAAAGCAGGCAGAGAAGCAAATGACGTCATCTGCTAGAACCCATCGATCACTGCTATGCGTAAGGCGAATCAAGAGATGTCATTGAGGATAATTCGGTACGTCATTAATTTTACTATAGCACGTGGAAGACACTGACCAGTTAAGGGACTGGAAGAAAGCGATGCAAGAAGACCTTCAAGTAGTGGCGATCCGTCACCGGTCAGCCAGTCGGTGAATGTGAAGAACTGAGAGATACACAACGCCATATTGGTTGCAGAATGCCGTATGAAACCCGTATTGTGGCGAATGTTCTCGAAAGAGGCGAAGGCAGCTCTGAAGGTACAGATGTTTTGTGTCTCCCTGAACATCATGTAACCGCAGGGATCGTAAAGTTATATTTATTTGATTACTGATTAGCATTTTATTCATGTAGAGTCAACATGGAAAAAAAGGTGGAGTTGCTGCTTATATAAAAACTGGACACAAAGTGAAAAACATTGAAACAAATAGTTTTTATGTAGATTGGATCCTTGAAGCATGTGCTTGAGAGTTGCTACTGCAATATACTTCTACAGTAATTCTAACAATCTACAGATCCCCTCAAGGTAACTTTCAGCTATTCATGAAACATCTAGAGGCATTATTGAAATACCTGTCAGACAAAAAGAAGCAGTTAGTGGTTTTGGTGATTTTAATGTAGATTTCTTAAAAGATACAGATATGAAAAATGAGCTAGAATTTTTGTTTGATTGTTTCAATATAGTATCTGTTGTAAATTTTCCAACTCGCGTGCAGCAGGATAGTAGGTCACTTATCGATAACATTTTAATAGACAGTGCTCAGGCAGAAACAACTAATGTGTACCCAGTTGTTAATGGGCTATCTTATCATGATGCACAGTTAATGGAAATAACACATATAGCACCTTACAAGTTTCAGGTACGTTCATACAAGGCAGGGAGGCTTATTGATGCGAACAGGGTACAGAGTTTCAAGAGCGGCCTAGAAGAGGTAGAATGGGATGAAATATACAGAGAAAATGATGCTGATGCCAATTTAATTTATTCCACCGTAAATTTGTCTCAGTATTTGGGAGTTGCTTCCCCAGAAACGTTATCCAAAAAAGCCATTACAAAGTCAAGTAAGCCATGGATTACTAAGGGAATTAAGATATCGTTAAGAGGAAGAGGGAAATATCTGGACAGGCCAGAACAAGTCAGGATCCGACGTTACTTGCTTACTACAAAAAATACTATAATATTTGAAGGAAAATCATTAAGTAGTGGAGAAGCTTATGTGTTCTGACAGAAATTAATAATGCGGATAGTAAGATTAAAACTATATGGAATATAGTCGAACAGGAGATGGGCAACCTGACAGTGCGCAGCACACCATAGCATTAAAGCTAAATGATGATGTTGTGAGTGATAATTCACAGATTGCAAGTATTATTAACAATAACTTTCTGAATGTATGAGCAAAAATAGGGCTAAACGGTTCAGTTGAAGTAGCAAAAATATATGTTAAAAATATCATTCCCCAGGACTTTAAGCCTCTATAAATAGCATCAACACCCCCAACTGAAATTAAGGAAATTATAAATATAGTGAAAAAGAAAAGCTCATATGATGTTGATTGAGTCCCTAACAGAATTTTGAAGTGTTGTTCTAATTTAATAAGTGGAGTCCTTAGTGATATATCTAATGATTCGCTGGCACAGGGAATGTTTGCAGACGGATTGAAATACGCAATTGTCAAACCTCTTCATGAGAAAGAGGACAAGACAGACTTAAATAATTATACACCAATCTCATTGCTGACTTCATGTCCTAAAATATTTGAAAAAGTTATGTATTCAAGAGTAGTCTTACATTTAAGTGAAATAATTTACTCAGTTCGTATTCTGGGAGGGTTACTCGACTGAGAATGCTATCTACACATTTACCCATCAAATATTACAAGCCCTAAATAACAAATTATCGCCAGTTGGCATTTTTTGTGATCTTTTCAAGGCATTTGACTGTGTGGATCATGTCACACTCTTAGAAAAACTCGGGTTTTATGGAATTGAAGATCTATACACACAGCTGGTTTGATTCGTATTTAACGAACAGACAGCAAAACGTTGTGCTGAATAACACAAATATTGTTGGGAGAGTGGTAAATTCTAATGATTTGGCGGGGGTGGGGGGGGGGGGGTTAATCACAAAAGGAGTCCCACAGGGTTTCGATTTTTGGTCCTCTGCTGTTTCTTATTTGTGTGAATAACCTCTCACTCTCCAGCGCGACAGAATGTCAATCTGAAGGGTCCGTGTCGATTCGCTGCTGTGTAGGAGATTTTCTCCGCTCAGAGACTGGGTGTTGTGTTGTCCTAATCATCATCATTTCATCTCCATCGACGCGGAAGTGGCCGAAGTGGCGTCAAATCGAAAGACTTGCACCCAGCGAACGATCTACCTGACGGGAGGCCATAGTCACATGACATTTTATTTATCTCTCTCTTAACGTTCAGTAGGCAAAACTAGTACTATTTGCAGATGACACGAGTGTTATAATAAATCCCATTCCAGAAAAAGCAGCTCAAGATATTTTTAAGGATGTCTTTCAAAGAATTATTAAGTGGTTCTCAGAAAATGGACTCTCCCTCAATGTTGAAAAAACTCACTATATCCAGTTCTGTACACCGAACAGAGGCATACCAACAATTGATGTAGCATATGAACAGGGCTCAATTAACAGGGCAGATTTATCCAAAGTTTTGGGTGTTCATATTGATGACAACTTAAACTAGAAGAGGTATATTACTGAGCTTCTCAGATAATTAAGTTCAGCTTCTTTCGCTCTCCGTATAATCGCTAGTCTTGGTAATAAACAGATCAGCCTCCTAACATACTTTGCATATTTCCACTCAATAATGTCGTATAGAATATAGTTTTCTGGGGTAACTCACCACTTATACGTAAAGTATTGATTGCACAAAAGACAGCTGTGAGAGTAATTAGTAGTGTTCACCCAAGGACGTCATGTAGACACCTATTCAAAGAGTCAGGTATTTTAACTGCACCATCAGAGTACATATATTCCCTAATGAAATTCGTTATAAATAACCCATCTCAATTCGCGAAGAACAGTGATGTTCATACGTGCAACACTAGAGGGAAAAATGACCTTTCCTATCCGTTATTGAAGCTGTCACTTACTCAGAAAGGAGTACTTTATTCAGCAACAAAAATCTTTGATCATTTGCCGAACAAATAAAGTGTCTGGCAGGTAGCAGATCAAGTTTTAAATCTAGCTTAAAATCATTTCTTTTGGACAACTCTTCTATTCCATGGACGTGTTTCTGTTTCAGAATTGGCAAAAAAATTGTGTTTCTAAATGTAGTTGCATGTGTTGAACTAAAAGTTTCAGTAATATTAATATCAGCACTATTCATGTGTGTATATATATCTTGTAATATATCTTTTTCCACATCATATCGATAAAATAATCGCGAAAGTGATCTACGGAACATGACACAACTGAACTATACTAAAGTAATCAGTCTCCAAATACTGGATTTCGAAGATTAACTGGATCAGTTTCATATCCAACTGTCTTTATGTTCTACTGCAGTAGAAGCATATTTTCAGCGGCATGAGACATCACGTCGATACTTCGTAACACCGGCCAGAGCCTTGATAATTGCCTCAATTCGGCTAAGAAGTCCACTGATAAAAATTAATAAGGGCAAGGTCTCCGGTCCAGATTGTATATCAGTAAGGATACTCATATTTAGCAATTACATTCAACCGCTCGCTCACAGAAAGATACACACCAAAAAAGTGGAAAGTTGCTCAAGTCACACCAATACACGGAAAGGGAAATGGGAGTAATCCGCTGAATTACAGGCCCATACCACAAACGTCGATTTGCAGTAGGGTTTTGGAACATAGGCTGTGTTCGACAATATGAATTATCTTGGAGAAAACGATTTATTGACGCATAGTCAGCACGGATTCAGAAAACATCTTTCTTGTGAAACACAACTAGAACTTTACACTCATTAA
This sequence comes from Schistocerca americana, assembly GCF_021461395.2. Taxonomy (NCBI): domain Eukaryota; kingdom Metazoa; phylum Arthropoda; class Insecta; order Orthoptera; family Acrididae; genus Schistocerca; species Schistocerca americana. The sequence continues at coordinate 213,563,886 of NC_060120.1, forward strand.
GTAATGAGTGATGTCGATAGGGGATGTCAAAGAGGTTCCATATTTTTAGATTTCCAGAAGACTTACGAAACTATTCCTCACAAGCGTCTTCCAACCAAACTGCGTCTCTATGGAATATCCCCTCAGTTGTACGACTGGATTCTTCGTTTCCTGTTATGAATGTCACAGTTCGTAGTAATAGACGGTAAGTCATCTAATAAAACAGAAGTAATATCCGGCGTTCCCCAAGTAAGTCTTATAGGCCTTCTAATGTTCGTGATCTATATTAACGACACAGGAAACAATCTGAGAAGCTCTCTTAGATTTTTTGCAGATGATGCTGTCATTTACCGTCTTGTAAAGTCGTTAGATGACCGAATTTCAAAATGATTTAGATACGATATCTGTATGGTGTGAAAAGTGATAATTGACCCTGAATAAAGAAACTTTTGAAGTTATTCACATGAATACTAAAAGAAATCCGCTAAATTTTGATTAGGCGATCAGTCACGCAAATCTATATGCTGTAAATTCAACTAAATACTTAGGGTTTACAATTACAAATAACCTAAACTGGAACGATCACATAGATAGTGTTGTGGGTAGCGCAAACCATAGACCGATATTCATTGGCAGAACGCTTAGAATGTGCAACGAGTCTACTAAAGAGACTGCTTACACCACACTTGTCCGCCCTATTCTGGACTATTGCTGTGCGTTGTGGAATCCGAATCAGATGGGACTGATGGATGACATCGAAAAATTTCAAAGAAAGGCAGCTCCTTTTGTATTATCGCGATATAGGGGTGATAGTGCCACAGACATGGTACGTGGATTGCAGTGGGTGTGGTTAAAACAAAGGTGTTTTTCGTTGCGTCGGGATCTTCTCATGAAATTTCAATCACCAGTTTTCTCCTTCGATTGCGAAAACATCCTGTTGGCAACCACCTACATAGGGACAAATAATCATCACTATAAAAGAAGAGAAATCAGGGCTGACGCAGAAAAATTTATGTGCTTGTTTTTCCCTCGCGCCGTTCGAGAGTTGAACTATAGAGAGACAGCCAGACTCTTTATTGTGAATAGCAGAGTAATCACGTAGATCCAGAAGTAGGTGTACGGGTACCATATGCAGCTGAAGTCACTCATTGATGAGCAGATCGGGAAGAGCTACCAGACTGCAGGGATTTTGACAGGTCTGTGCCACTTGCTGTCACAGCTACAGAATTACTGTACACGATTAAGATCAGGCGATATAGCAGATCACTCGAAATGCGTCAGTGGCCCTCACAGTTCGTCAACGAAGGAATGTTTGCTCGTAGCTTTGGTAAGCGACTGTTGTCATCAAAGGTAATATCCAGGCACTCGATTAAGTGATTCAAGAAAATCACGAAAAACCTTAATCTAGGTGGGTGGACGATGACTTGAACCAGAGACTTCCTAAGTACGAGTCCAGCGCTGGAAGATGGAATTGTCCCCAGCGTGCAAGTCACAAACATTTTCACACATAAAAAAAAGTTTTGCATCCTCGGTTCCGAGAGATCCGGAACCTGCACAGAAAATTGGAATGTAGATCAACATAAACATCAATTCCGCCCTTTTTATTGCTCATGCAAATCATACATTGCATGTTGTAGCACAATACAGCGAGACCTTCAGAGGTGGTGGTCCAGATTGCTGTACACACCAGTACGACTAAAACCCAGCAGCGCATCCTTTTGCATTGATGCATGCCTGTATACGTCGTGACATACTATCCACAAGTTCATCATGGCACTATTTGTCCAGATTGTCCCAATCCTCAACGGCGATTAGGTGTAGATCACTCAGAGTAGTTGGTGGATCACGTCGTCCATAAACAGCCCTTTTCAAACTATCCCAGACGTGTTCGATAGGGTTCATGTCTGGAGAACATGCTGGCCACTCTAGTCGAGCGATGTCGTTATCCTGAAGGAAGTCATTCACAAGATGTGCACGATGGGGGCACGAATTGTCGTCCATGAACACGAGTGCCTCGCCAATATGCTGCCGATATGCTTGCACTATCGATCGGAGGATGGCATTGACGTATCGTACAGCCGTTACAGCGCCTTCCATGACCACCAGGGGCTTACGTCGGCCCCACATAATGCCACCCCAAAACAGCAGGGAACCTCCACCTTGCTGCACTCGCCGATCAGTGTGTCTAAGGCGTTCAGCCTGACTGGATTGTCTCCAAACACGTCTCCGACGATTGTCTGGGTGAAGCCATATGCGTTACTCATCGGTGAAGAGAACGTGATGCCAATCCTGAGCGGTCCATTCGGCATGTTGTTGGGTCCATCCGTACCGCGCCTCCTAATGTCGTGGTTGCAAAGATGGACCTCGCCATTGACGTCGGGAGTGAAGTTACGCATCATGCAGCCCATTGTGCACAGTTTGAATCGTAACGCGACGTCCTGTGGATGCACGAAAAGCATTATTCGACATGGGGCCGTTGCTGTCAGGGTTTCTCCAAGCCATAGTCCGCACGTAGCGGTCATTCACTGTAGTAGTAGTCCTTAAGCGGCCTGAGCGAGGCACGTCATCGACTGTTCCTGTCTCTCTGTATCTATTCCACGTTCGAACAACATCGATTTGGTTCACTTCGAGACACCTGGAGAATTCCCTTGTTGAGAGCCCTTCCTGGCACAAAGTAACAACGCGGACGCGGTCGAACCGCGGTATTGACCGTCTAGGCATAATTGAACTACAGACAACACGAGCCGTGTTCCTCCTTCCTGGTGGAATGACTGGAACTGATCGGCTATCGGATCACCTCGGTATAATAGGTGTTGCTAATGGATGGTTGTTTACATCTTTGAGCGGGATTACTGACATCTCTGAACAGTCAAAGAGACTGTGCCTGTGATGCAACATCCACAGTCAACATCTATCTTCATGAGTTACGGGAACCGGGGTGACGCAAAACTTTTTTCAATATGTGTAAAAGAAAGGTGAGCCCTGGGACAGCTAGATCTTTAAAGTAAACACATGGTTCGTGTCCGCTGCAGCTGCAATGAGTCTACTCAAATCATGGTACTAAAAATATCCCCAAACCATTGCAGGTCACTTCCACACTGAATTACAATCAACACACACTGCCAGTTACACGACACGTTGGGCAATCAGAGCAGTTGGTGCCTTATACTATTTGAAAAGAGGCAAATAAGCGATTCGTTGGTCGTCACGCGATGCCTAACAGTCAGATTCTGTCCATTCTTTCTGACGTATGGAGTACTGAAGGGGTGCGAGCCTTATATCTCGCTGGGAGCGAATCGTTTTTTTCGAGGTAACCAACTTGGAATTTTCAATGCATGCTCAAATCGAAACCGATTTATATGGACCTACATTCACTTAAAACAGCAGTATCTGTCTGAGCTGAAACTGATTACCACTGACAAACCAAGACATTTATTGCCAATCCGTGTCTGTTAGGGTCTTTCTGATACTATTGTTTTCATGTTGCGTTGCATGGAAGCGAGTGATACACCAGTCCTTAGACACGTTGGATATTGCACGCTGATATCCCAACAAATCGAGCACATACACTGAAATTATGATCACGGTCACATTGAAACACGACAGTTGCATCCTGCCACTTTGTCACGTCCCAGCTCCACCAACGTGACTGCGCTGTTCCCATACAACCTAACGCCACATACGCAGCATCTCACTGTCATGTCTTAACTTCATGACAGTGCAGGGTGATGTTACTGCATGGTACCCGTTCTAAACCGTTTACATCTCTCCAAACCGAGCAGTCTGCTGTGTTGTGAGTTGTAATACGGTGTTCTGAACACAAGAACAATGAAAGACACCTCATCAGACGCTGACCAGAGGGTACAACCAAGTGGCCCTGAAAATGCTTCCTGTATCTTACGGCTGTCGCGTTTGCATCGTCTGCTCCCGGTGCAATTGGTGTAGGTTGGGTAGTCAATTTCAAGGTGCATGAACTATTTTCCAGGCGTTTTATCCTGATCACCCCGTATGAGGCAGAGGCAGGAAGCTGAGGATTTCGCAGTGAGAGTGACTGGCCCCCTCTGGTACGTGACATCGGCCAAGGTGTTAACCCTGGTGTCTGCAGCACCATCCAGAGGCAACAGATGCGCAGTCAGTGTGTGGCCACCAGTCCGCGCTCGGCCTCCCAGACCTTACAAGGCACCTACACCCACATTTGCTACACATTAACGGGAAATCATCTTGCACTACATCTCAGATTTTGTTCTTTCGCAATGCACTGACGGTTACGTTAGTAATTTCGGCTGTGAGGAAGAAGATGGAAGACTAGAGTTTAACATTGTGCAAAGACGAAGTCTTTAGGTAGGAGAACAGGCTCGGCTTGGAGAAGGAATTCGACCGCATATTTCTGATAGGAATCAGCCCAGCATTTACCTCAACTATTTACGCAAACCACGGGAAAACGAATCTGGATGAACGGAGGGGGATCTGAACTACCGAATTCCCGAATGCGATCCCAATGTGTCAACCCTTGAGCCACATGGCTCGGTTGATCTGCCAGTGTCCGCTAAATCCATAGCGAACTGTAATATACTGACGAGTGTGTCAGTAGTACTGACCGTATCTTCGATTTACAGATAATAATCGGTCACCATGACGAAGACGTCAGTAATGCTCATTATCTTTTGTAAGAAACAACTTTTCATGAAGTTAGGCTCCTTCCACAAACACTGTGGCGTACATTATTGGACTGAAGAATAATTCACTGTTAGAACGCAGAGCGCTTCACCGAAAGACGAATGTTCATCAGAAATGAAAGTGATATCACAGGGCTGAACCTAATTTAAAGCCATAGAACCGCTAATGTTCTGAATACACAAAACCGACTTATCATATAGCATCCAAATTGCTATCTGGATGTTTGCTGACAGTTGTGCAGTATATAAGAATGTAATGTCACTAGATGATCGTAAGGGAATGTATTACGGCTTCGTTTGTTAATTCATGTGCATGAATTCCACAGTTTCGTCTTTTAGAAGGCGTTCTTCGTAAGAGACGGAAAGAACGCAGTAGTACCCGGTTAATGATTGTTCTTGAACTTCCGGTGCCCGCCACTACTACGAATATGGGAAATCAGTGGTTGGATAGGCGACTGGAAAACTTTCGTGTCTTGGAAGAAATCGTCAACAGAGTGCACATCAAAAAAAGTTGGTGCAAGGAGTACGGCCACTGTGTCTCGAGTCAATCTAAGTACTGCCACTGTGTCTCCAGTACCTATCGAGTAGGCGTGGCAGCAGACATAGTAAAACAAACGATGAGGACCGCATCACGTTAGTGTAGCTCAGATGGAAACGCAATTGAATTTCTCTGGGACCTGAATGGGAGTCTTTGGAAGAGAAAGAATGCTGCTATAGCCAAAAGCTGTTAGGTAAAATCAGGAGACGGCTGAAAGGATAACGTTCAACTTCTACACTCGAGTTTCTGATGTCTTGTTTGTATCTGAGAAATTGTATCAAACTTATTTAGTTATCTAAATGTTTTAGCGTTGGCGCAGGGCAACAGAACTACGTGGAAGCTTAATTTTGAGTTGCGCAATGCGAAATCAAGACTAGACGATAGATCAAACAATTCGGCTGCGAGAGAGGAATCCTTTTTCATTGAAATTAATATATGCTATTTGACTGAAAAACAAATGACTCAGATCAAAATTAGTACCCTGAAAAATGTTAATCTTTATCTTTGGTACTGTAAACCAGAACTGTTAGTTTAATAACACAGCATGTGAACATAACATTTAACGCATCTGACTTTCTAATAAAACTGCTTGAAAACTCACAAGACGCCACTTTGCTGAAATCTTCTACTGGTATTAAGCTTCTGACCTAATATGTTATTTACAGAAATAACGTTCTCACAATCACTGTGCCATGCATGGCCTTGAATTCTGATGATAATTGGTTTGCCTACCAGTGCGCAAGGGACGCTCGTCTTTTCTGCAACCTGTTACTGTTAGGAAAATTGATCTGACTATCCAAAACCTTCAGGTACATAGCTGCATTTATCATCTCGGTCTTTCAATACCTCCACAGTAAATTTAGAGTCAAAAGAGAGTTCCTTGTTGAGAATATGTTGCATTAGCCATATGGCTGAGAGCTTGATCGACGTATAGTACTGAGTCAACTCGACCACTAAACAAGGGGAACTGGAGGAATCTGGGCATAATTAATTCACTTCAGACAAAAACATAAGAATAGTTAGAAGTAGGAGGTGTAATTGTGCCTTCTTTTAGGATAGTCTTCGTATTTTAAGTAAATTTCGGTCAGACGGGACATCTGTATGGCAGTATTTATCCTTCGAAGTCGAAAATCGTCATAATCACGACTTTGTATAGGCTATGGCTGTGACACCACCTGTTTATGAATACTGAAGATCTGCTTGTTAGTTTGTGTATTTTAGCTTTTGTATTATTTATGTGACGTGGTATTCGAAAACCAGCACAGCATTTTTCTAAAGTGGTGTGAGAAAATCCGCCTTTTTTACACATGGACTTGTTAGAATGCAACACCAATGGTTGTTAATATGTAGCTAAATCTCAATTAGAGATCGGATAATTTACTTCTCCTACTGTGGCACATATTTCTCGATGCCCTATATGTGCAATGGTGTAACTGAAAACATGCAACGTTTCAGTATTCACGACCGTGAAGTAATTTTACCACATTGGTATTGAAAAAGTTTCATAAGTCACGGTGTCGTGGGTACATATAAGAGGAGACATAATCCAAGCATAGTTCGCTGACGCAAATGTGTAAAATGTGCTTCGGCCAAACGTAAAGTACAACTGAACATTACAGTGACATTGCACTGAACTAGCTAAACGAATAGAGTGCGATTTCTTCTAAGCGCCCCAAATACAAAGGCTGAAATCTGTCGATCCACGTCGGTTAGCTGTATCGAATACTCGCAGGTTCGAATCCTGCCTCGGCATGGATGTGTGTGATGTCCTTAGCTTACTTAGGTTTAAACAGTTCTACGTTCTAGGGGACTGATGACCTCGTAAGTCCCATAGCGCTCAGAGGCATTTGAACCATTTTTGTATCGAATACACAGACAGCTACAGAGCCATAAATTCTCAATGTAAACACAAATGTTCGTCCGTCTGGTTTCTGTAAGAATCTGCACGTATCATGACAGTAAAATTAATGAGCGTATGAGCTATAGTCTGCACATTAAGGAACACAACGGACACTGAAGGCGAAAAACGTCTTTCAGGTGTAGAAGTAGACAGACTGCCACACACGTTTCACTGAATAACTTTTAAAAAACTGAGTGGGTACCAAGCAGTGTAGTACGCCTAAATGCCACGCACAAATCAGCCGGTAAAACTATCTGATTTGCCAATGATATAAAAAAGAAAGTGATTTTTCAGCTAAGGGAATTTTTTCATAACTTATCAGATTTTCGAACGACTTAGGAAGAGTAACTGATTTTTGAGTCTTATTTGTCATGTGATTTTCCAGTCTTTTGTGCTAAGTCAGTTTCAGTCCTTTTTTTTCTAAGTGATTATTCAATGTTTTTTGCTAGAGCTTCGTCTTTTTTGCTAAGTGACTTATTGAGTCTTTTCGCTTGAGCTTAATATTTTAAGCCATTTTTCAGACTTTTTTACTAGAGATTCGTACGTTAGCCAGAGATGTCTACTGACCAGTTTCTTTGCTTACTACAGCGATCGGATGAAGCTTCCTGCCTTAGGCAACGTAAACGGATAATGTCATTTATTACTCAGCATACACTGCCAAAAATAATTAGCACAAGGTATATAAGCTTGCAGCATTTATTTCTCAATTTCTTCTTTACATGACTTATCTCTTTATCAATGGGAGGGGGTAAACAGTTCCGGCATTCGCCTTACAACCAAGGGAAACCTCCCGAAAACCCTGGTCGGAACTGAGGGACCACGATGAGCTGCCATGCAGAGGCGTCGTCCTCAGAATCAGCGGCGCGTGGCAGACGCGTAGTGTGGGTGGAGTGGGTAGAGCCGGTGCTGTGTGGTGTGGCCGACGAGTAGCGTAGAGTACCCGGTGCGAAGCCGAGTCACGGATTCGTAGAGTTGCAGATGCGTTACGTAGACTCGTACACGTGCAGCGTAGACTCGTGGATGCAAAGTGTAGACCCACGCACGTGTGGCGTGGACTCGTGGATGCGAAGTGTAGACTCATGGATGCGAAGCATAGACTTGAGTATGTGCAGTGTAGAGTACCAGCCAAGTTGACTGGTAGATGTAAAGAGTACGTTGCTTTCCCAGATGTGTAATCCTAGACACACAAAGTCAGACATGTAGCACCAAACATGTAGGAGTCACTGACTTGAAGACCAAGACGCGTGAGTGAGGCGCGTAGCCACAGCCGGCGCGTAGTTCTCCAGGCGTGTAGAGTCGCAGATGTGCAGAGTCGCAGATTTGCAGAGTCGCAGAAGTGAAGAGTCGCAGACACGTATTCGCCGACGCACCTGTGGACAGACGTACTTACCTATACTTACGTTAGAAGTTCTCGCCGTGCTAAACTGCCGTCGCCCCGTGTTGCTCTCTCCCGCTGCTGAAGTGGACTGAATTTCAGGGGCAGCGCGTCTCCTTATATAGCCTCTAGGCTTTGTTGAGCTGCATTTCCGAGGAAACAGTCCGTGTACAGTATTGTTGTCCTGGTTCTAACTAACATTATAGTAATCGGCAATACGGTTGGCATGTTTCCGTGCTATAATTTTTGTTGATACAGACTCTATCCCAACATTTCTGAGAACGTCGCTTTTAGCTGTTTGAACATTTTAATGATTTGTAAGCGCTAAGCAGCTACAGAAACAAATGTTCGAATCTTGATTCTCATGATGATTTTACGACAGCTACTGCGCTGCTCCCCACTAAAACAGCAATCTTTCGTCGACAACCTTCTAACACTCTTATCGTCTGAATCTTTTGCCTGAAACTGAAAGCGACGTCAGTCGATTAGTAATATTTGTGAAGTAAAATGTCACATAGTTACTCAGAATGTTTGTCTCTGATCAAAAGTGGTTCAAATGGCTCTGAACACTATGGGACTTAACTTCTGAGGTTATCAGTCCCCTAGAACTTAGTACTACTTAAACCTAACTAACCTGAGGACATCACACACATGCATGACCGACGCAGGACTCGAACCTGCGACGGTAGCGGTCGCGCGGTTCCAGACTGTAGCACCTAGAACCGCTCGGCCTCTCCGGACGACTGTCTCTGATCATTTAGTTTATACAGTATTTTGAGACTGTACTAACCTGGACATATGTAAGTCAATACCATTTTCCATTACAATCACACAGTCAACTTATTCACGGATTCGTATCAGATCGTTCGAAATATTTATAGAAATTTTTGCGTGTGAGAAGGTGATGCTCTACTAAGGACGATGTCCAGTGCTCTACCACCGAAATGGTTTCGTCTAGGTCATCTACAGGGAGTGTAACGCTTTACGATGAATATAATAATAATAACGAATAAACGCCAGAGGTACAAGGAAACGATTCGATAGAATTCCTGTGCAGGTCGCGGATAAATTTGCTGTTTTATGTAACATTGACGAAGGAAGATCGTTATGGATTTTTGGCTCTACAGGAACACCACAAAAAGGCAAGGGCCATCACACTTATTATGTGTCTTTTGAAAGTGAGTGAATGTCAAGTGAAATAGCTATACAGTCATTACAAACATCAACAAATTACCTAAAAAGCTGGAAGAGAGAGAGGAGGAAAAATAGTGTGCCATATGTCTCTGAGGGATTCAGAGGATACCGTAAACTTAAACAAAGAAGTATGAGGACGTAGATTAGTTGTATGGGAAGAGCTAGAAATTTTCAAACACGTAGAGGAAAACGATGGCTAGATTTTAAATGACCAGCCTCAACTTGCAAGTAGACATTTCCTGAAAGGCTTATTCGCCTCTACTTCTAGCCGAGGAACTCGTTGCTGGCCTCCGCGCATGTATATTTTCCTTAAAATTCTGAATCAGTAAGAACACGTCCTTTATTTTGTTATTTTACAATGGACATTTCGTCGTCCGCAGTTAAGTTGCTGTTCAATATTTTAGTAAAGAACCACCTTAGACACATCCCCCTTTTTGTTTTACTGTTCTTATTCCGCCTGTCACATCGTTATTTCTGGGCCTATATACACTCCATAGTGTAGCTTCGTCTATTTATTATTTTACTGGATATTTTAGAACACTTCCCCCTTCTGGTATATTTCTTCTTGTAGAATGCTTTAACAGTACGACCATTTCCCTTAATAAGGGCTTCGCAAGTGAGGATCTACACACACAGACACATACACACATAGAAATGAATATGTCCTTGTGAAATGACACACGCTACTCATTGCAGCTGCGCGGTTCCAGGACGTGCCGGAGTTCCACGTACCAGAGGCGACGTAAGGCCAGTGCCTCTGCTCTTTAGCTCTGTACGTGTCACACTTAACGCTCTCTAGAAGCCGATGTCACGTTTTGTATTTAAATGCCATATACACAAACATGTAACTTTCAAATGATCTGACACTGACAAGTAACATAGCTCGATGAAACTTCGACCATACTTGCAGAGAACTGCTGCAGTATACCACAGAAGGCGACTACAGGAAACACGCAATGAGATGAACAGAACTGATACTTATTCAAACACAAAATTTACACAGGAGTCACCGCTATTTACGAATGTCGACTAGACTTTATAAGACGTGGTATTTGCTTCTTAATGGCGTGTCTGATCACCATGAAGTCAGCACTTGCTCTGAAATGCGGTTGTGTCTTGTGATCTATAAAAGTGAAGTCAGGGCCGAAATAACCCCTGAAAAGACGCGCACGGGAAGGAGAACAGCGACACAATGACGCTGACTACTGAGTGCAACAAGTTGAAAGAGTTTGAGCTCGTTACACCCACACAAGGTTACGCCTCCCCACACCATAACGCAGCGACCAGCAAAACGACCATGTTCGGCAGTGGTCGTGGGTGCATTACGTGTTCCACCTCTCCTTATATAATGGTACGTCCAGCACTGGCGAACATGATCGTCTTGGTGGTCCAGATGTTATGGTCTGAAGGGCATAAGGCTGCATGGGTGCATTTTTTTTTTGTGTCATCAGTCTTCTGACTGGTCTGTTGCAGCCCATCACGAATTCCTCCCAGAGCCAACCTCTTCATGTCACTTGCAACCCACGTCCTCAGTTATTCACCGGAAGTATTCCAATCTCTGTGATTCTCTACAGCTTTTCCCTCTTACAGCTCCCCCTAGGACCATGGACGACGTACCTCTTTGTCTTAACAGACGTCCTATCCTCCTGTCCCTTCCCTTGGTCAGAGATTTCCACATATTCCTTTCCTCTCCGATTCCGCGCAGACCCTCATCATTCCTCACGTTGTCAGTCCACCTAATTTTCATCTTTCAACTATAGCACCACATCTTAAATGCTTCTATTGTCTTCTGTTCCGCTTTTCCCACAGTTCATGTTTCACTTCCGTACAATGCTGTGCTCCAAATGTACATTGTCAGAAATTTCTTGCTCAAACTAAGGCCTATGTTTCAAACTAGTGGACTTTTCCTGGCCAGGAATGCCGTTTTTGCCAGTGCTTGTCTGCTTTTGAAGTTCCCCTTGCTCGGTCCGTTGTTGATTATTTTGCTGCCTCGGTAGTAGCATTGCCTAACTTCATCTACTTCGCCACCATCAAACATAATGTTAAGTGATCCGCTGTTCTCATTTCTGCTCTTCCTCATTACTTTCATCTTTCTTTGATTTAGTCTCAATCCATATTCCGCATTTATTACACTGCTCCTTCCATTCAGCAGATCTTCTTCACTTTCACTCAGGATAGCAATGTTATCAGCGAAGCATATCACTGATATCCTTTCATCTTGAACTTTAATTCCACTCCTGAAGCTTTCTTTTATTTCCATCATTGCTTCTTCGATGTACAGATTGAACAGTAGATGCGAAGGACTACATCCCGGTCTTACACTCTTTTCAATCTGAGCACTTTGTTGGTTGTCCACTCTTAGTATTCCCTCTTGGCTCTTGTACATATTGTCTATCACCCCTCTCTCCCTACAACGTACCACTATCTTCCTCAGAATTTCGAACATCTTGCACCATTTTACACTGTCGAACGCTTTTTCCAGGTCGATAGATCCTACTACCGAGTCTTGATTTTTCATTAGACTCGCTTCCGTTATCAACCGCAGCGGCTGTGGACAGGAAGGCCACGTTCGATCAAACTGCCTCCAGTGCCACTTTGTCCTGGCGCCACGTCCGGAACCAGTGTAGACAACGGTGCCGACCGCGTTGTCGCTTACGTGGAAGCAGTGCGGCCGGCCCATGGCACAGACTCATGCGACCGCGAGCTGAGCCGGCGGCGCCGCACGACGAGATGCCCTTGAAGGACACAACGCTCGACACCACCACCACTGTCGTCGTACCCCATGGCCGAAGGTGCTGACCCCACCCCATCGACGGTGGAGGACACACGCGCGCTGAAACAACGGTCACTGAAGCGTCATAAGAAACGCAGTTTCTCGACGGACGACGACCAACGGGGCAGAGACAGGGAACAAGCTGCCGATACCTCCTCTGACTCTCTTTTACCAGTATACTCTACTAGTACCGTCCCAACGCAGACATCCGACCACATGGGGAGGACAGTGGCCTCGCCCACCCAAGACGTCCCCGTGACCGGCGCCCCTTGACCATGACCAGGCGATGGAGTCCATTGTCAGCGAGCATGCGCTGTCACTGACCGCTTCCCTGCTCGGTGACTGAGCAGCTGAAATGGAGTCAGAAGACCTACCAGACACCAACGCAGACATCCAACCACATGGGGAGGACAGTGGCCTCGCCCACCCAAGACGTCCCCGTGAACGGCGCCCCTTGACAATGACCAGGCGATGGAGTCCATTGTCAGCGACCATGCGCTGTCACTGACTGCTTCCCTGCTCGGTGACTGAGCTGCTGAAATGGAGGCAGAAGACCTACCAGACACCCTTGACACTCCTCCGCCACAAGGGTCTGGCGCCCCATTTAGTGAGAGCGTAAGACCGACAGAAGGGTCACGTTAAACATGCCTGCCACAAGGATGGGCAGCCAAGCAGCCCTGTTATCACCGAGGGGACGCCTTTTGCATCTACATACTTCGGATTAAGATGTCCCAGCCCTACTGTTTGGGTACAACAACGTGAACAGCATACAGTTTGTCATCAAAACGAGCATTTTCCCTGACATCCTCAGGGGCGACGGACCCAGATATCATTCTTCACAGGGACCTGCAACTGAACGTGTCTGGGTAGACACCCTACCGCATCCCATATAGCGACGGTGGCGGTGGAACCGATATCCTGTTACGTGACGACATCGAGGCATCAGACATGACGTATCGAGGTCTTGCCATTACTGTGGGAGCAGTCTGTACTGTCAATGTACACGCGCCCTCCAGGATATCTCGTCGCTGTGAATGGATCACCTTTTATTCCGACGAAATTGCTCCACTCCTGAATGGGAATACGGAACACTAGGTGATATGCGGCGATTTTAATAGCATCCTGAATGCAGCGGACCAAACGCCACGCTACTCTGCCTGCCTGGCACTATGGGATCTGTCGCTTCAAGAGATGTGACGTCTCCTCCACTGGGATTGTTGTGACTATTCATGCTTCACCGAGAACTGTGCTAAACGCCTCGACCGGATATATGTCTCCCGAGCCGCGACAAGGGATGCAGAACTAAGGCCGACAGCCTCCACCGACCATTTGGCATACATTCATTCGGTCACACACCCCCAACAACTCAGATACCAAAGCCACGGTTCATGGACGCTGAACGTTTCCTACCTATACGAGGACTCATGTTGGCGGGTGATCGCTGCTATGTGGCACCGCGTCATCTGGAGTGTGGTGTACATACGTCCACCTTACATTGGTGGCTCGACCGCGCCAAGTCGGACCTCCTCTTGCCCGGTGTAGTGTAACAACTCGAGGTGGCATGGAATCAAGTCCCCTGCGCAAATACTGAGCCACACTGCCTCTACAGCCGTTCGTAATTGCGGAAGTGTTGCCCGCACAAACTTACCTCGGCCCTGCGATCGACCCTCGTGGGACGTGGGCGTAACGGAGCGTTCAGCCGTCAGCAATGTCGGACTTTTATAACACAGCGCTGAGGGAACTAATGACGCAGCCGTCATCATGAGACGGGCTGACAGCGGCTAATCGTCTCAAAGCTCGCCTACTCCGTCTCACTGCAGAACAGCTTGAAGGAGCACGAGTCCGGCGAGAGCGCAGAATACCATCCCAACCGAAATGGCATCCGTATATCACGTCATCAGAGAGAGACGCCGCCGTAAGCGACACCTTGTAACATCAGTAGAGACAGCAGCGTGTAGATGCGTCGAACGCAGTCTACCATCGCTGCACCTTCCGTCCAGCATTACAGGACATGTATGCCAAGGTCCGACGGATCGTCCACCATTAATTTGTGCGAAGACGACTCGGAAGCTTTTGGTGGTAATAGTAGGAACCCATTAAAAATAAAATAATTTAAAAAATAAAAGCATAACAATAATAATTAATTTTGGTCGCATTTAACTCTTTTGATCCTATAAGACACCGTTCATTTCTATGGAAGGGAGGGAATGGGACACTTCGGGCAGGTTTCGGAAGGCCACCCTTGCCCTCTTCTACCCCGTCCCTCTTCCCGAGCTTGGAAAAAGAAGACTCGGTAAAGAAAAAAAAGTGGTTAAGGCGCCCATTCGCGTGCATTGGGAATTCCGGGATCACGTCCCAGTCCGGCACATATTTTCACTGTCATCATTCCATTATGCAGATAATGGTTGGTCCTGTTCAAAAAAGGGAATTAATTTCGTGTATGTAATAAAGTACTTATCTTTAAGTGGCGTGACAAGAATAATATAACTGACGTACTTTTAGCCAGACGCGCGCTACTGCTACGGTCGCAGGTTCGAATCCTGCCTCGGGCATGGATGTGTGTGATGTCCCTAGGCTAGTTAGGTTTAAGTAGTTCTAAGTTCTAGACGATTGATGACCTCAAATGTTAAGTCCCATAGTGCTCAGAGCCATTTTCTCTGGCCGCTGGCAGACACTGTTATAAAATGGTTTCTGCTCGTCGGGTATGTACTGTCGAATTTTCTTTAAAATTTCTAGTTTGTTCATTTTTACATTGTGAATGAGATACACACACCACTGGCGTAATATTCTACATTACGTTTATATGTTACACGAACCGGTTCGTGGCTGTTAACCCATTATCGAGATTACTTATCTTTGTACCTGATGATGGCGTAACAGGTACAAACATAAGTAATCTCGATAATGGCGTAACAGCCGAATATCGGTTCGTGTAACAAATAAAAGATAATGTAGAATATTACGCCAGTGGTGTGTGTATCTCATTCACAATGTAAAAATGAAGAAAGTATAAATTGATAATTAAATTCTACACTACATACCCGACAAGAAGAAACCATTATATAACAGTGTCTGCCAGCGGCCAGAGAAGGATGGACGAGATAAAGATGAAGCATACCCACCATTGTTTGCTTTTCTGTATTTTGTTACGTTTGTACATTTTGAGTACATTGTGAATAAACGAGGATGCTCACAACACATTCTTTTATTGCAGTGGTGCCAGTTGTGTCTATCATTAGAGCGGGTTTCACTAATCATGGTGTGCACATCAATAGCCATGGGAAGGGGAGGCTTGGAAAGCTGGTAGGTGACATTTCAGTGGATGGTGGTGGGATCTGTCATGGAAAAATTCCTGTAGTATTTGGTGTTAGAGCTGTACCTTTTTTGGATTGAAGTCAGCTAATAGGTATACTTGCTAAAAGGAAATCCCTCTAACTAAGAAATCAGCTTCAGTGGACGTCATGTTACCAAGTAGAGAAGTAATTAGCATACTTCATCAAAGTATAAGCGGTATTAGAGATAAGTTAGTAAACTGCTTGTAGATGTTGACTCTGAAATTATTGGTATATCGGAGCACCACCTAAATAATTTGACAGTTCAGAGGCTTCCTTTAGCAGGATAGAGATTTGCTGGCTGTTTCTCAAGGAGTTCCTTGAGGAATGGGGGAGTGGCCATGTAGGTAGAAAACAGTATTCCGTTTGAGTCAATGGACGCATCACGGCATTGCAGTAAACAGATATTTGAATGTTGTGCAGGGGCAGTTGTTGTTGATAGGTCCCCTAACTCTGACTTCAGAGCATTTCTGCTCAAGCTAGAGAGGATTCTTGATTAACTTTATAGGAAGTACCAGAAAATAGCTATATGTGGTGACTTCAGTATTAATTTTGTATATGACTGTGCAAGAAAAAGGATGTTTGTAGATTTCCTAAATTCATATGATCTGATGCAGACAGTGTTTTTTTCCATCCAGGATGCAGGGGAACAGTAGCACAGCCATAGACAATATTTTTATTCATTCTTCATTACTAAATGGGCGTTCTGTTAATAAAAGTGTGAATGGCCTTTCAGACCATGATGCACAAACTTTAACACTAAAAGGCTTTTGCACTCAAGCAAATGTCGAAAATAATCACAAACTATGTAGGAAAGTTAATTCAAAGGCAATAGAGAGGTTTTTAAACCTTGTCAATGAACAAGAGTGGCAGGATATTTATAGTGCCGATAACACAGATGACAAATAAAGTGGCTTTCCTTAACACGTTTTTCACACTCTTTTTTAAGATCTGCTTTCCATTAGAACGTCCTAAACTGCGTACTAGGAGTAAAAGGCAGCCTGGGTAGCTAACTAGAGGGATAAAGATATTATGTAGCCCCTTCCAAACAGTATTGTAAGGTGCTGAAAAACGTTATTATGAAGGAAATGAGTATGAGGTACGAAAATAGAACAGCTAATTCACAGGATAAAATTAAAACCATATGGTCAGTCGTGAAGGGAGTGTCTGGTCAGTAGCAAAAGGTCGACGATATAAAGTCAGTTCGTAGTAAAATTATTTCTGTTGCTGATAAATCACGTATGTGTACATTATTTAACAATACTTTGCTGAGCTTTGCTGGTGAATTAAACAAAAATCTAGTCTCTATATTGTATCATATAACTCTCTTGGCAAATGTCTTTCCGAAATTGGTGACTGAAATACTCCTCTTTGATACGGACAAGGGGGAGATTAAGTCAATAATTAAATCACTGAAGACTAAGGACTCTCATGGATACGATGGAGTGGCTAGCAGAATATTAAAGTACTGCATTTAGCCATATTTGTAATTTTTCCTTTAGGAATGGTCACTTTCCTGGACGATTAAAATACTCAGTAGAAACGCCACTTTATAAAAAGGGAGAAAGGGATAATGTAGACAATTTTAGACCTTTTTCTATGACATCAGTATTTGCTAAAGTTATTGGTAAGGCTGTATATGTAAGGATAATTGATCATTTTATATCACATAATTTGCTATCAAATGTACAGTTCGGTTTGAGAAGTCGTTTAACAACTGAAAATACTATATTCTCTTTTTTCTCTGAGGTACTGGAAGAATTAAATAAAAGGTTTTGAACTCTAGGCATATTTTTTTTGTTTTAACTAAGGCGTTTGATTATGTTGATCACAAAATATGGCTCCTGAAGTTGGACCATTACGGAATACGATGAGGAGCTCACAAGTGGTTCACCACTTACTTCAAATTTTTTTTGGTCATCATACTTCTGACTGGTTTGATGCCTCCCGCCATGAATTCCTCTCGTGTGCTAACCTCTTCATCTCAGAGTAGCTCTTGCAACCTACGTCCTCAATTATTTGCTGGATGTATTCCAATCTCTGCCTTCCTCTACATTTTTTGCCCTCTACAGCTCCCTGTAGTACCATGGAAGTCATTCCCTCATGTCTTAACAATTTCCTATTATCCTGTCCCTTCACCTTATCAGTGTTATCCACATGTACTTTTCCCCTCCGATTCTCTGCAGAATCTCCTCATTCCTCACCTTAACAGTCCACCTAATTTTCAACATTAGTATGTAGCACCACATCTCAAATGCATCGATTCTCTTCCGTTCCGGTTTTCCCAAAAAAATGGTTCAAATGGCTCTGAGCACTATGGGACTTAACATCTATTGTCATCAGCCCCCTAGAACTTAGAACTACTTAAACCTAACTAACCTAAGGACAGCACACAACACCCAGTCATCACGAGGCAGAGAAAATCCCTGACCCCGCCGGGAATCGAATCCGGGAACCCGGGCGTGGGAAGCGAGAACGCTACCGCACGACCACGAGCTGCGGACCCGGTTTTCCCACAGCCCATGTTTCACGACCATACAATGCTGTACTCCACACGTGATTCTCAGAAATTTCTTCCTCAAATTACGGCCGATATTGGATACTAGTAGACTTTTATTGGCCAAGAATGCCCTTTTTACCATTGCTAGTCTGCTTTTGATGTCCTCCTTGCTCCGTCCGTCATTGGTTACTTTACTGCCTAGGTGGTAGAATTCCTTAACTTCATTTACGTAGTGACCATCAATCCTGACGTTAAATTTCTCGCTGTTCACATATCTACTACTTCTCATTAGTTTCGTCTTTCTTCGATTTACTCTCAATCCACACTCTGTACTCACTAGACTGTTCATTCCGATCAGCAGATCATGTAATTTTTCTTTAGTTTCACTCAAGATACCAATGTCATCAGCGAGTCGTATCATTGATATCGTTTCACCTTGAATTTTAATTCCGCTACTGAACCTTTCTTTTATTTCCACCATTGCTTCACGATGTACAGACTGAATAGTGGGGGCGAAAGGCTACATCCTTGTCTTGCACCCTTTAAAATACGAGAACTTCTTTCTTGGTCGTCCACTCTTTTTATTCCCTCTTGGAACTCTGTGCATATAGTGTATAACCCGTCTCACACTATAGCTTACCTATGCTTTTCTCAGTATTTCGAACATCTCGCACCGAATTTAGATTGTCGAGGGTTTTTTCCAGGTGGACAAGTCATACGAATGTCTCTTGATTTTTCTTTAGTCTTGCTCCCATTATTAACAGCAACGTCAGAAGTGCCCCACTCGTTCCTTTATCTTTCCCAAAAACCAAACTGATCGTTGTCTAGCACATCCTCAGTTTTCTTTTCCATTCTTCTGTACATAATTCCTGTAAGCAACTTGAATGAATCAGATGTTAAGTTGATTGTGCGATAATTGTAGTACTTGTCAGCTCGTGCCGTCTTCAGAATTGTGTGGGTGATGCTTTTCCGAAAGTCAGATATATCGCCAGACTCATAGATTCTACACACCAAGGCGAATAGTCGTTTCGTTGCTACTTCCCCCAATGATTTTAGAAGTTCTAATGGAATGTTATCTATGTCTCTGCCATATTTGGTCTTAAGTACTCCAAAGCTCTTATGAATTCTGATTCCAATACTGAATACCCTATTCTTCTAAATCGACTCCTGTTTGTTCTTCTATCACACCAGACAAATTTTCCCCCTCATAGAGGCTCTCAGTGTATTCTTTCCACCTATCCGCTCTCTCCTCTGCATTTAACAGTGGAATTCCCGCTGCACTCTTAATGTTATTGTCCTTGCTTTTAATGTCACCGAAGGCTGTTTCGGCTTTCCTGAATGCTGAGTGTGTCCTTCCGACAGTCATTTGTCTTCTGATGTCTTCTTTGTTTCCTTCAGCCATTTCGTCTTAACTTCCCTGCACTTCGTATATATTTCATTCCTCAGCGACTTGTATTTCTGTATGCCTGAGTTTCCTGGAACATATTAGTGCTTCCTCCTTTCATCGATCAATTGAAGTATTTCTTCTGTTACCCATGGTTTCTTCTCAGTTACCTTCTTTGTACAGTCGTGCTCAAAAGTATCCGAACGACCTGAATTGCATTTCGCCTAATTCGAATGCAACCCACATAGCGCAGCTGTCTAGCAGGTCCTCTAATCAACCCTCGGTACAGTCGTTTGACTATTGAAAATGGTTCCATCAAAACACCACTAGAAAACACTGCCCTGTATCGCAATAACTCAAGATGTAAAGTAATACCAAGGTATTACAAATATCAGGGAACATCTTATCACAGATAAGACGGTTCTTCAGGCTTGTAAGCTCACATTTATTACAATAAATGAAATACTTGAAATGTTACCACTCTCATTATTACCTCAGATAGGTAATTCACGTAGTAAGTTCGTCGTATTCATGATTTCATTTTCAAAATAACATACCGTATTTATTATTTAACACAAAATGACATTAAAAATTTAAGTTATTCACAAGCAGCTAGTTGAGAATATGTATGAACTTCAAATGACACGACGAACCGTCTCGTTCTGCATATGGATTCAAACCCTGGTCATGCAGACTAAGATTTCGTCACTGACGGAAACTAACAGTCATTCATGACTAGGCATACAGAGAGTGATATACCTCGATTTTACACAGTATCAGTTAGCAAATATCAACTTTAAATTACATAACGTAAACATTGTTAACGGAAGCGAATTCTTACCCAGCATCTACTGTCCTTGTTAACGAACTACGAGAGATGTTAAATAGTGCTCCTTCACAAGTAACTTACTTGAAATGCCGTGAGGTACCGACAATCCTTCTTTCCACGAACAATACGAGACTGGAATAGAAGAGAGAACCGATAGAGGTACTCAAGGTACCCTCCGCCACACACCGTCAGGTAGCTTCCGGAGTATGGATGTAGATGTAGATGTAGGTAAAGCTTTGTGTAGGACAAGCATTCGAACCCAGAACCTAATTGGACTGTCACCGAAGCACAATCAACTGTGATATATTGGATTTTCTCAGCAGTAGCTAGATGTTTTAACAGAAATGACGAGACGAAACATTAATTTTTTCTTTCCCAGGACTCCAACCTGGCACCTATCGCTGTTATATTTCAGAGAAAACGAACGTTAAAAATGGGTTTGTTACACCAGCAGCATTTTTGAACCAGAAATAATATGACAAAGAGATCAGTGCTGACTGGGAATTGAACCCCACACATATCGTTGTTGACTGCACACAAAGAGACGTTAGCTACCGACTTTTTCTCCACCAGCAGCTCGGAATAACAGCCTAGAATTTACAATGATTTCGCAAACAGTTCTGCGTCTCACTGGGACTCAAAAACGTCAGATACCGTTAGTGTTGACAACGAATGAAAATACATTAAAAATCAAAATTATTACCCACCAGCAGATAGGTGTTCTCATGCTAGAGCTTGATAATACATAATGAAAGCTTTAGTGCCGGGCCAGGATTCGAACCATTTCACGCGCAATATGTGGAGATGTTAAGGAATCTGCAGTTTTGAACAAACAACAAATTGCAGTCGAGCTGTATTGCCACGAAGGATCAAATTCCGCGTTAAGGGCGATCTGAGTTGCATTTCCAGATCGGAACCAATTTTATCGACATACAGAAGCTCAAATAAAAGATAGAATAAGTGTCCTGTGACCCTACATAGCGTTTGTTTCGTCACTAGAAATAAATAACTACTATAAGAAAGGTTACTGTTGATAGAGTTTCTACGTGTCGTGACTCCTGACTTTATTGTGGTTCAACGTAACGTCTACTTGGTAGAGAAGGAATATCGTGTTTAACATGAATGTCAGACTACAATGCCATTATACCTTCTTCACTTGGAGTATCCAGAAGAGAACAGAATCTGTCTCTCCTTATCAATAATTATCACCAGAAGTTGGAATCGAACCCAGACCATAAGTATACGAACCTTGCATCAATCCAAGAGACCACCAGATTCTCTTCACTAACGCTCATTTTTCTATCGTTACAATGTTGCGCCACACTGGATGAGAATTCTGACACACAGACTCCCTGTAGTGGTTTGCAGCATGTTCAGTACATTCATTTACTTGGTTGACCGAATAGCCATGAAATAGCTGCCTTGGCTACCCAGTGCATACATTCGACTCTATTTTGTAATCACTGAAATAGAATCACGTAACTGACACCTACACAGAACTGCCAACAGTGTAGGATGCAGAAATTTAAACAGGAAGTGTTCCTTTCGACTTGAACTATTCTATTGGGATATCTGTTTGTTAAAAACGTCGTGCAGTGCAAAAGAAAAGCTGTAACTGTCTGTCTCTCAGAAGTCTAGATCCATCCAGAGCGCAGATCAGCACAGTGCCGGCATCTGCCCTTTAGTTTCTGTCCACACCCATGAGTCTGATTGTTTCTTCGTATCCTCCCATCCACTAAAATTAGATATGAGAGCAACGATAGCTACAGCGTTCAAAGTACTCATAGTATTGTATACGTGCGTGTGAATGTCTTCCAATGCCCACTCAAAGAAGACAAGGATGCACAGCCCTAGCTACAGTACTATAAATACGCATCACTTTGTGGATGAACTTAGACTTAGCAAGATAATCATTTTGAATATTTGGCACTACTGTACCCATTGGTGTTAAACTTGTTTGCAAACCAATGATTCCCACAGCTACAGGAACACTACTTGTGATACCTCTTAGACAAAATACTTACGCAGTGCTACCAGACGATAAGATCAACCTGACACAAACCGTGGGAAATTTGTCTCACAACCTACGTACCTGGATAAAGAGCTTTTCCTATTTGAGATGTCTGTGAACGTTGCTGCATAAGACGACTTAAGAAGAAACTAAATTCCTTCAGCTACGACAATATTTAAAGAAATCGTCTTAACGGCACTAAATCGTGGTTTGTGAATCGTTTACTGGCTGTACTCTGCCGAATTTCGCTGGTTGGAAAGCAAAAAGCTTACTGACAAATTTCACACAAGGAAAAGAGGGATTGATTACAAAATCAGCTAAAACGAACAGTGAGGCTGTCAGTATAAGCACATTACTGTTGTCAGAATGATGTTGCACTGCCTAGGGCCTGTAATGATAAAGGGCCCGTTTAGGTCAGGCGTATTGTATACAGCAGTGGAAGAGAGAGGACCACTAAATTCCACAATCCGCCTGCATTGTATACACACAGAAATTACTGTTACAGTGTACTATTGGAGCCGAATGAGTGAATTGAATATTTACCGGTGAAAAAGAGCACTGTCAAACAGTCTTCCCTACATTAGGTTACTTAAACTAGTGTCACTCTGAGCTAGAATTTATGGTCAGCGACTAAGTATAAGGTCAATGAGTCGGTTGCGAGTTTTGCAGCCTTGAAATACTTTCCTACATTATAGAAGTGAATATTAAATCTGAACTAATAATGCGAAAATTTTGAACTTGGATAGTTTACAATGAAAATCTTTCTGTTTATTGCAAAGGAAAACAATTGATTTTCTAAAACATTCTCCGCCATACAAAACTTGAAACAGGTCACGTCGACCAAATCTTGTAGAAGAACTGACAGCGACGTATAACGGAAGGCAGTAAGATCCCTTGGCTTTTGGTTTTGCAGTATTCGACAGCCATTTCTAGGCGCAAGTAAATTAAGAAAGGCAGCGCATTTTTGTTATCAAGTAACGTCTTCATCAATTACTTTAGTTTTAATGTAATCTACAAGTAATTGCTGATGTTTGATATTAACATGAAAAGGACTCCGTCGACAGGGAAAGAACCTCTTCTTGGGCAACTACTTCTATAATGACCAAAAGGCATTAAATGATCTTCAAACACATGTGTTCCAGCAACGGTATGAAGAAAATAATGGTAACAATGGCGGTAATAATCGAATTATCCGGTAACTTCACACTTCACAGTGGATTTTCTCGAACTAAGAAATTTGCTGAATTAGTGAATATTTCAAAATGGCTTTATTTCGAGGCTATGATGCCTAGAATAGTCTTTACATCCTGCTGACATGAGAATAGCATAATCTCCACGTCAGAAGATTGCTTCTACTTAACCATTTAATAGACTCGCATTTTTTCCACCGTGACTAATTTTGTAAGCTAAGCACATCATCCGTTACAGCACACTGCTGGGGCTGGGAAATGTGGCCACAATGGTCTGGTGGAACGAACTATCACAGGTGCAGTGCGTGGGTTCAGGCATTTACTTTTAAGAGGCACTAACAGATTTACTTTACCTCTGGTAACCTCAAGAGAAAGACGTTATAATCCAGAATCCGCATTAAACATCACGTTCCTTCATTACCAATTGGGCAGAGCCGGTTTACGTTGGGAAATGACATAGGCGGAAGTCATGGTAAACAGAAATATTGTCTCCAGGAAACTTACTTACATTAGAAAATTTCATTTTATTTGATGAAACGATAGCCATTTAAAGGAACAGGGCTATTAGTTGTCTTGTACGTGGTTGAACTAAAGACGTTGAAAAATTTGGTGCTGGACTGTGATTCGAATTCGTATCTCATCTTTCGAGGATCTGAATCTCTCGGAACAGTATAGTTCAATCATTACGTTCCTTTTCCCAAGACTGCAATCTTCTCTAGGTCTCCTCCAAAGGTAAGTATGTGGGTCCGAATCCTGATCCAGTACAAAAATATTCATAATTTCATTTCAAGCACTATCACGTGCATACCAGCCTGGTAGGAAAATTATTGTGCATTTTTAATGTCTGTTCATGTGTTGCCAACAATCGCAATAGGTGTCGTTATTTTGGTCAAACACGCACACATCTTACTGTTGGTGAGTAAGCAAGTGTTACTTAAGCTATGTTCGTGGATGATAAAGAAGGACGGTAGGTGTGCGGTTCGATTGTCGCTCAGGCACAAAAATTTGTATCCTTATTTTAGATTAAAACATCTAGCAGCTGGTAAGAAAAACCGATACGTAACATTTGATTTTACTTAGTTCACAATCCGATTGCGTGCTGGGTTCGTATCTCCGTCACAGAACTTCACATCATGCGCTTCATCTTTAAATGCATGAACACTTTGTTCTTTCTGAATGGAGGTATATCACATATCTTTGGTGGTTAGTTAACAGGGACAAAAGGGTCTTTAAAGGAGTCCCGGTTTATTACAAAAACTGTCGTCTTTTTTGTCCAAGTTTATATTTGGTTGCTGATATTGGCGAAAATTTCTGTAATTCGTGCCTCTTCATGACTAGTCAGCAACATGATTAGATTAGATTACATTAGATTAATACTTGTTCCATAGATCGTGAATACGACATTTCGTAATGATGTAGAACGTGTCATTTTAATGAAAGATTTCCTTACATACCATGATTCAGTTTCTTTGCAACAATTTTTTAATCTCTCTCTTATTCTTTTTTATTTTTATCTCTCTCCCTCGTTCACTCTCTCTCTCTCTCTCTCTCTCTCTCTCTCTTCTCTCTCTCTCTCTCTCTCTCTCTCTCTCACACACACACACACACACACACACACACACACGCACACACAGTCTTTTTTTGTTTTTATTTGTTTGTTGTGCTCGACCATCGAAAAGCCACGAAAACGTTCGTCAATGATATTCTTAGTTTTGAGTACACTTACGAAAGATATCTAAAAACAACTATGAGAGTTACTGATTTATGAATCTTAGTTTGCAGTCAGTTCTGAGTATTACTAGCAACTACGCTCCAGTCCCTAAACCCAGTTACAGAAATGTGAATCAGACGGATTACGTATTCCAGGCCGTAGCAGCCGCGTCTTTGAGACGTCAGCTATGGTCACTTCCCAGCCCACTGTAGGATCACATCGGTTCGTCTTCTTCCTGCTGGTAACGTAACTGAGATTTGGCAACAAGGCAAGGTACATTTGGCAACTCTGTGATCGACGAGTTACTTCCTGTGTACACGGAATTAAGCCTCAAAGTTCACTTGACTTTTCCTGTCATTTCCATTGAATAATCTCGGTTATTATTAACGCTTGAGCTGTAACAAAAGATTGTAAATTTACGGTTTTCAGCCCAGGAAAGTCGTTGCATGTGGAAATCGCATCTAATCTCGTCCTTTAAATAACGGTTTACGAGTTCTGGTCACTACTGGTCTCGTAAGAGGAGACCTAGACGCATGCTTCTTTCCTAGCTCTGTGGAAACGTGCTAACCAGACAGAAAGCGTCTGTTATCGTTTGCGGTTCCAGTCTTGCTGACTGTAACGTTTTTATCCATTCTGTGAAAGAGCTGTAAGCTGTCATATCACACATCGATAAGGTAATCGCAAGAAAATACTTTCGGCTCATAGTGCAATGGTGGAAAACTTACAATGCTGCACAACAGGTAACGCCTCTTTCCGCTGCTGACCAACAAATTTTGGGTTTTTAGGAATACATAACTTTATTTTTCAAATGCCACACTTGCATACCACTTGAATATGACACGGCATACCAATCAAACACAGGCCCAATCGAAATCTAAGTGATTAGTATTTTACTAATTCGTCCCGATAGAGGCACGCTTGTGTACAGATACCCAGTTTTATTGAAACAGACTTTCGTCGTAAGGTTGTCGTGTGTAGTTTTATTTCATTTCTTATAATACAGTGCACAATTTTCGTACGGTTTCTTTTAGTGTAGTTAAAACATTAGTTAACATGAGAGAGAAATTAATCATCAACGATATATGCGAATTCTCTGATGTTATCTATAACAGTCTGACAATACACATGCAGTTTATTGATTACATGCATGTAGAAAACTTGTTCTGAGTTAAAGCTGTCAAACAAGGTTTTATGAAGAATAAAATGCCACTGCCACACGACAGCTAATGTAGAAAATGCTTTTCTGACGTATTTTATCACGATGCGCTCTCCCCATACATAGTACAAAAGTTTCGAGATGCATCTGCAGGCTGGCCATCTATTAAACCTGAAAAGAACAAAATGTCGCAGAAGTTAGCCCTTTTTCCACATGCGACTATTTTGGGTTGAGAAGTGAAGGGAATTATTTTCAAAGTTCCATTAGATCGATAACTTCAGCAGACAGCAGTATGGCGTTTTAAAAAATATGACAGTGAATGTACCCAACCCCGCGACGTGTTATCATCAGCGCGCGACGCTTGCCGTTACGCTACTAGCTGACACATATCTACAATACCTCCAGAACTCAACCAAAATTCTACCAGAACTTGCGCATTGCACAGTGCTGTGAGATAAAGCATATGGCTGGATCTATACTTCTGTTAGACAGACAGTTACAGCTTTTCTTTTGCACTGCACGACGTTTTTAACAAACAGATATCACAATACAATAGTTCAAGTCGAAAGGAACACTTCCTGTTTAAATTTCTGCATCCTACACTGTTGGCAGTTCTGTGTAGGTGTCAGTTACGTGATTCTATTTCGGTGATTACAAAATAGAGTCGAATGTATGCACTGGGTAGCCAAGGCAGCTAGTTCATGGCGATTCGGTCAACCAAGTAAATGAATGTACTGAACATGCTGCAAACCACTACAGGGAGTCTGTGTGTCAGAATTCTCATCCAGTGTGGCGCAACATTGTAACGATAGAAAAATCACCGATAGAGAGGAGAATCTGATGGTCTCTTGGATTGATGCAAGGTTCGTATACTTATGGTCTGGGTTCGATTCCAACTTCTGCTGCTGATTATTGATAAGGATAGACAGACTCTGTTCTCTTCTGGATACTCCAAGTGAAGAAGGTATAATGGCATTGTGGTCTGACATTCATGTCAAACATGATATTCCTTCTGTACCAAGTAGACGTTACGTTGAACCACAATAAAGTCAGGAGTCGCGACACGTAGAAACTCTATCAACAGTAACCTTTCTTATAGTAGTTATTTATTTCTAGTGACGAAACAGACGCTATGTAGGGTCACAGGACACTTATTCTATCTTTTATTTGAGCTTCTGTATGTCGATAAAATTGGTTCCGATCTGGGAATGCAACTCAGACCGCCCTTAACGCGGAATTTGATCTCTTCGTGACAATATATCTCGACTGCAATTTGTTGTTTGTTCAAAACTGCAGATTCCTAGACATCTCCACATATTGCGCGTGAAAGGGTTCGAATCCTGACGCGGCACTAAAGCTTTCATTATGTATTATCAAGCTCTAGCATGAGAACACCTATCTGCTGGTGGGTAATAATTTCTATTTTTAACGTATTTTGATTCGTTGTCAACACTAACGGTATCTGACATTTTTGAGTCCCAGTAAGACACAGAACTGTTTGCGAAATCATTGTAAATTCTAGGCTGTTATTCCGAGCTGCTGGTGGAGATAAATTCGGTAGCTAACGTCTCTTTGTGTGCAGTCAACAACGATATGTGTGGGGTTCAATTCCCAGTCAGCACTGATCTCTCTGTCATATTATTTCTAGTTCAAACATGCTCACATGTCGCTGCTGGTGTAACAAACCCATTTTTAACGTTCGTATTCTCTAGAATATAACAGCGATAGGTGCCAGGTTGGAGTCCTGGGAAAGAAAAAAATTAATGTTTCGTCTCGTCATTTCAGTTAAAACATCTAGCTACTGCCGAGAAAATCCAATATGTCAGAGTTGATTGTGCTTCGATGACAATTCACTTAGGTTCTGGGTTCGAATGCCTGTCCTACACAAAGCTTTACCTCACGGCATTTCAAGTAAGTTACTTGTGAAGAAGCACTATTTAACATCTCTCGTAGTTCGTTATCAGGGCCAATAGATGCTGGGTAGGAATTCGCGTCCGTTAACAATGTTTACGTTATGTAATTTAAAGTTGATATTTGCTAACTGATACTGTGTAAAATCGAGGCATATCACTCTCTGTATGCCTAGTCATGAATGACTGATAGTTTCCGTCAGTGACGAAATCTTAGTCTGCATGACCAGGGTTTGAATCCATATGCAGAACGAGACGGTTCGTCGTGTCATTTGAAGTTCATACATATTCTCAACTAGCTGCTTGTGAATAACTTAAATTTTTAATGTCATTTTGTGTTAAATAATAAATACGGTATGTTATTTTGAAGATGATTCATGAATACGACGAACTTACTACGTGAATTACCTATCTGAGGTAATAATGAGAGTGGTAACATTTCAAGTATTTCATTTATTGTAATAAATGTGAGCTTACAAGCCTGAAGAACCGTCTTATCTGTGATAAGATGTTCCCTGATATTTGTAGTACCTTGGTATTACTTTACATCTTGAGTTATTGCGATACAGGGCAGTGTTTTCTAGTGGTGACTTGTTGGAACCATTTTCAATAGTCAAACGACTGTACCGAGGGGCGATTAGAGGACCTGCTAGACAGCTGCGCTATGTGGGTTGCATTCGAATTAGGCGAAATGCAATTCAGGTCGTTCGGATACTTTTGAGCACGACTGTACATGCACAAAAAACAAATGATTACAGTTTCAGAAGAAATTGGATGATTTATTCGAGAGAAATAGCTTTACAAACCGAGGAAGTCAGCAATGCGCTGATCCTTCTCTCGCCCTTAGGCAAGCATTTATTCGACTAGGCATTGGTTTGCAGAGTTGTTGGTGTCCTCCTGAGAGATATAGTGTCAAATTCTGTCCAATGGGCGCCTTACAGCGTTAAAATTCCGGGTTAGTTGGAGGGCCGTAGCCATAATGCTCTTAACGTTCACAAATGGGATGAGATTGGGCGATCATGCTGGCCCAGGCAGGATTTGGCAAATACGGAGACAAGTAGTAGGAACTCTCACCGTGGGCGGGCGGGCATTATCTTGCTGAAATGAGAGCCCAGGACGGCTTGCCATGAAGAGCAACAAATCGGAGAGCGGTGCGGTACCAACCTTATCGTCGCCTGCCATACGGCCAGACAACCAGGAGTGATGGTCTGGGGTGTCACTTCTTCTCATAGCAGGATCCCTTTTCCTGTCACCCGCAGCAACCTTACAACACAGAGGTACATCGACGATGTTTTGCACCTCGTTTTCTTCTCCTGCATGACAAGCCACCCTGGACTCACATTTCAGCAAAACGGTGAGAGTTTCTACTGCTTGTCTTCGTGCTTGGCAGACACTATCTTAGCAGACAAGGTCAAAGGATCTCTCCGTTATTAAGAACGTTTGGAGCATTGTGGGCTGATCTAACGCTCCAGCTGTACAGAATTTGGTACGATATCCTTCAGGAGCAGATTCATCAGCTATCAGTTAACGCCAAAGCGAGTAACTGCTTGCACATGAGCCAGAGGTGGACCAACGTGTTACTGACTAGCTCAATTTGTGATACCGTTTCTCTTGAATAATCATGGAATTTTCAGATATTGTAATCATTTATTTGTTTCTATATGTACATCAGTCCACTGATTCCCGTACTTTTCGGATAATTCCTTCGTTGCGCGTTGTTTTCTTTTTTTTCCCCTTGGAGTGTACCTGCCCAAGTGAAACCACCAAAGCACTACAAAACAAACTTCCTGTACCATATGGTGTTCGCTGTGTTATTCAGTGGTTTGGTATTTAACTAATTTGTAAATGGAGATGATGATCTTATTTTATTACATTGAGTAACTACTAAATAATTTATCTCCCGGCTAAAGATTTGATCAAGTTGCTAAAGAACTCCAAATTAACATCGTGTTGAAGTGTTGTCTGTAAGTTGTGTAAGTGTCACTAAATCACAGTTCATACAACAGAGTCTATACAACTATGGATTATGATGGAAACAGTTATCTTCAGCAAAATGATCATTAAAACCACAGAATATCAGCCGCGCACAACACTGACGTATGTTACCTGAAACAATAATCTTCGCAACTCGTGCGTAATTAATTTCGCCTCCATACATCAGCTAGAAATGTTTTGTTATATCGATCGTGCTATGAGCACTGTTTTTAAAGAACCAATCTGATTCGAATTATTTTCATTAAAATGAGTTCGGGACCACCGGTGCACATTTACTTTTACACATTTGTATTACGTTCGACATTTATGTCTGCAGAGTTGCGTAATTTGAATTTGCCGCTGAGACAATTGTTAAGATGGCGGCAGACAATTTATAGAGACTTTCTATTGTTAGAGCAAATAAATATTTTAAACGCTTATTCAACTTTACAGAAACTCTACTTTCGTATTGTGCACTATTTAGACTTCATCAAGCAAACATTTGATTTGTATCTAAGGAAAACACAGACAAAAACGCGACACAAATCGCTATTATCAATGGCTGCGCTCCTTGCAGCGGAAAGAAAAATTAACACAGATAATGCTTACTGAGAGAGGAATTACAGTTACAAATAATTATTCACTCATGTTTATAATAATAATGAACTCTATTTTCAAGTAATAATTAACAAATAATTACAATTTCTTAACAGACCTCAGTTTGATATGCGTCTTGCGTGCTGAACCTACAAAAGCCAACCAACAAAAGGTAGACAAACGCAGATCATAAAAGGAATTTACAATTATCATTGTCTGTGTATGATACACATCGATATGTCTAATTACATCATAGAATATTATATAAATAATTAATATTTATCATCTTTTTTCATATGTTGAATAGATAATGTTTATAACTGTTAGAGGCATAATTTCCTCTCGTCGCACTGCAGCCAAAAATTTATCTCGTGGGTGTTACAATGCCCCTTGGGCTGAGGAAAAAAAATAGTTTATCTATTATATATTTTTTTTATCAGTCCACGTAACCCACGTAGATTTGCTACTCTCAAGATGCATACAATTAGTTTCAATGTTGTTTTAGGCATGACAAAATTATAGTTGAATCGAATACTTTAAATGACTTCAGTGACTGTATTATCTCGGAAATTGCTGCGGATACTTCCCGGATTAACTTATCCCCTCCCATTTGGGTTCACTGGACTCGGAAAACCGCGAATAAAACCATCCATGGGGCTTCAAGAAAATACAGACACCTACTTTTAACAGTCAGGCTTGACATGAATGTAATAAAATATGTTGGAAAATGCAAATTTATGACTCTGTTGTAAGCATCTGAAATAATGAATGTTTTTTCATAGTGGTATATCACTCATTTATCGAAAGTCACAAGAATTTGCTGCTGACGTCGTAAGACCGCCCCCGTGTCGAGCCGTTGGACCGCAGACAGGTAGTGGCTGCTGCTGGACCGCCCCCGGCCGAGTCGGTGCGGCGTCGGCTGCCGTCGGCTGCATCGTGGTTTGGATCTGCTGCTGGCTAGAAGTCGCGCTGCACCAGGTCTTGCTTCTCCTTTCCCACGTCCCTCAGTTTAAGACGGGTACATGAAATGTCAAAATATAAGCATCAGTGACAAGATAATTACTATTCTCATCCTGTGGAAAAGTTTATTAGTGTCCATTTAACTTGCATTCACACGGATGGAAATAGACTGTGTTTGGAGTATGTTCTGTATTTTGACACTGTTCAACACAATGTAGTGATTCACACTTAAGTTTATCACAATATGCACATTTTGAACACTGCACCGTTAATCATACAAGTGTCCGTAGTGTGCTTCGTTTACTTAAGCGGAATGTAAATATTTTCGCGACGCGCTGCGTAACCAACGTTGCATTATTGTTTGCCGCGCGGCTGGCTGTACAGTCTGTCACATTAAATTTGGCACGCGGAGACGCTTTATATCAAACTAATAAAGGTCATCAGTTCAAATTAATTATTAATACAGTCAACAGTACTCAACGTTCATAGCGTTGCTGCTAACTTTGACACTCCAAGAGCGTTCATAAGGTTACATGATCACAGTTTTTATCACTGTTCATCATTATTCACAATGTAAATCACAGTTCTTCACGCGTCCACTATTTCCTCCGGAACACGTTTCACTGTTCTGATTGCTGTCAGTAGTTTTCCACAGTACTTAACAGACAATCTATATGCAAATGACACTTTTCAAGTAATGAGGTCTGGTACACTTGCACGTAAGTTCATATTACCATGACTGAACAACAAAATTTAAAATTTTACGCTGTCACATAAACATGAGACAATATAAAACTTTCAGAATCTGCTACATTATCTCGACCATGAGATCATTACTGAACTGTCCAGATAACAGTACATTTCCAATTTTATTACAAATACATATATTTATATATTTCTATTTTTTTATTTTTTATTTTTTATTCGGATTGTTATTTACCATGTTTTTAGGATAGATGTCCATGTTCGGTTTACCTAACCGGAATGTTGCTCATAAGAGCATTTTAAATGACTTTGTAATGAAACCGTGTACGTAAATCAGTACACATTCAGATATCGCTTCACTAGTTGTGAAAGCAGTTTATTTTACTTATTTATTTATTTATTTATTTTTCTCAGTCACACAGCTCACACACCACCAACACTCGCTACGTGTGTGGGACTACATGACTCAATCTTAAGAAAATATTTTTGTTATATCCATTCTTACACACGAACAAATATATTATTTAAGCATTTTAATAATTTCTATCCTACGTATGGAAAGGTAAAATTCCTCACATCTAATGCGACAACACTCAAGTGTTTATCAAGTTATTTATCCCTTTTAAAGTAAAAATACATTTATTATGGAGATTCTCTACTCCTTGTTCAAATAATTCAAGAACATTCAGTGTAATATTTGACATATAAGCTTATAAACTAATACATACATAATATTATCACATTATTACTGCTAATTATTTTACCATAAACATTATATTTACAGATATGGGGTAGTGCACTTGCACTTCTGATTGGTCCATTGTATCACTTCATTTTTCTTAGTCCAGGGGACCGAGTAAGATGTTCTGCAATAGGTCTTGTGCGGATATACTTCCATATTATACTGGTAATCTTTTATGATTCCAAGGCGTTCAATGAATACTACGAGGTATCCGGATAATAATTCTGTTAACTGTGTAGTCTATGAAGGATTAAAGCAAGTTGCCTCCTGTACTTTCTCTTCTAATGTTGTGACGATGTCACTCACGTTGCTGGGTGCATCGTTATTTCGATTTTTGTGACACATCTGTGGGTGCTTATGATCCAACACTAACAACTTCTGTTTGCTGACAGAAAGATTCATTTTTCTCATCAGCGGAAGGTTCGCACCGAACCCCCGATTCAGCATTAATGTTATGGGTCGCTGTTGGTACTTAAGTGCACATGTCCCACGGGCGAGATCAATTACAGCTTCCCTTTCCCGAAGGAACTCAAGACCCAGAAGCACCGGTACTGACAAGTTATCCATTAGTAGGAACGTGCGTAATAAGCGATTATTTCCCAAGGAAACTTTCACCTGTGTCTGGTATTTTATACTCTGTGCCTTTTTTCCCAATTCCCCTACAACCTTACAATTTGCAACCGGCAAAATCGGCAATCTCCTTATCTCCGATACCATCTTGAAAAACGCGTGTTCGTAACTGATACATTCGCACCTCTGTCAAGCAGAATAGTAGTTGTTACACCATTTACAGCTCCGGTGACACTTGCATGGATATTTCCCCTTTGTGGCATATCAGAGACAGCAGGTTCCTGATATAGCTCATCTTCGAACCTGTTGCCATCCTGATACCGTATCATGTTTATTTTTTGTTCCGTCGACCTATTGCCTTCATTGTTGGCCTCGGTCACCTGTCGAAAGCCTACAGGGACCGAAATTAGTTTGTTGGCTTCTGAGTGTTTTGTTTTGTTTCCGAATGTACCTCCACTATTCTAACATTTTGTGAGTTTTCAGTCGGAGGAGGCCTGCTTGGATCCCACCACGGTGGATATTGATTGCTTGGTATAGGTAATATAATTTATTGGCTGACCTGAATTGATAGAATTTTGCTGCGGCTGCCAATGACTTGGCCCTGGCTGTCGCCAACATTCACTGTCACCCCGCATATTTTTAGGCTTGTCTTTATATGGACTGTCTGACCTGTTGTCATTTCGTCTCTTTCGGTTGCTATTGTTATTGTTTGGGTTTTCATTGTGGTACGGCCTCTGATTACCATTCGGTTGTTGGTGTTCTTCGGCCTTTTGATAATTATTGTTATTATTATTAGGATAACCAAAATTTTGGTTGTAGGGATTCCTACTATTATTATTATTGTATTTTCCGTTACTATTAGCTTTACTTTTCTTTTTCTTTGGACTACCTTCGCCCCTATTTCCATTATTTCCATTCCATGAATTTTTTCTATGAGGATTGTTATTATTGCTAACTACGTCAGAATTTTTTCTGGCGTCTTCTTGCACTAGATCCAGAGAATCAATTACAGACTGAAATTCTTTCAGATCGGCGTCTGTAACATTAAACAATTTTTCTCTAATATGTGTGGGTAATCTAGCTTTTAACACTCGCAATAAGTCTCTGGTGGTTACTGGCTCATCCCAGTACCGGGTCATGTTAATATATTTTTCAAAGTACTTTCTTAAGGAACCTGACTTCGGATTGTACATTTCTGCATTGTAAACAATTTTACGGAGTCGCTCTTGAGTAGACGCTGACCAGAATTGATCAAGGAACGCCTTCTCAAAGTCGTGGAAAGTCTTGCAAGTTTCTGCTCCATTTAATGCCCAGAGCGACGCATCACCAGAAATATGTGAAACCACAAACTGTATTTTCTGTTCTTCCAACCACGATTTTGGAAGAACACTTTTGAAGTTTCGAATGAAAACTACTGGATGTATGTTTTTCTTGCTTTCCTCGTTAAATATTTGGAACTGTCTATGCTTAATCAGGCTTTCTTCATGCATCAAAGTAATTCAGTGCATGGAACTGCTATCATTCGGAGGTGGTGTGGTTACCTTATTACAAGTATATTCTATTCCACTATTATTGTTCCTTGGTGTCACATGTTGCTCTGGTAATATCGGTTGATTACCAAAATTTGGTCTTTCTTGTGGTGCATTAATATTCGCCGTCGGAATTTCTGCGATCTTTTGCCTGTCAGTACCAGTGTTGTCATTACTGCATACTGTCAGATTTTCAAAGATTTGATTTTCAGAGCTCAGCACCCTGGCTGCTTCTGTTCGGACTTGCTTTCGGATTTCCGAGGGAATGTCCTCCTGCATTGTTTCCACAGCCGTAGCCAAGGCTTTGAATTGGTTCTCTAGTCTATCTACTTCAGTTTGAAGACTATTGACCTGAACTGGATTGTTTGTTAACGGTTCAATAGTGGTTTTTACTGCATCGACCTCCTGCTTAAAATGGGTAGTAATAGCAGTATCACGATCGACCAACACTTGATTTATCCTACGGACAATTTCTTTATCTCTTTCTAGAAAAATATTGTCTATATTTTACATAAATTTCTTTTCCTTTTCTTGGTCCCTGAGCTCCTGTTGCTGTTTTTCTATAAGCTTTTCCTATCTACGTTATTCCTTTTCCTGCTGACGTTGTCTTTCACGCTCCTGCTCTTAAAGCTCGCGTTGTTTTTCACGCTCCTGCCCTTTAATAGTAAACTTTTCAAATAATGCTGTTAGCATATGCTGTATGGACATAGCTTGAGCATTGCTAACTTCTGCCCCTTGCTCAGAACAAATATTGTCATTAATTCCTAACTGGTTGAATGCACGAGTGTCAGTTTGTTTTGGCAACTCCTCGGTTTTACTATCACTCGTGACATCAGTTTCTAAATTGTCATTCATAATTAAATTTTCTAATAATTCGACAGAAATATGGGTAGATTGTTCTACCTGAGACTCTGATGTCACCTCTGCATCAGTATGCTCATTCGGTTTATTCTTCTTTTGTTTAACCATTCTATCACCAATATAGCACAACAAATATATAAATCACTGTCAAGCACCAATTGACACAAAATAATCTTATAACTAACACATATACACAAATAACACTCAAAAATATTATTCTCGCAGCCAGAATACTCAATTATAATAATTGAATACTCAATTATAATAATTGAATATTCTGGCTGCGAGAATAATATTTTTGAGTGTTATTTGTGTATATGTGTTAGTTATAAGATTATTTTGTGTCAATTGGTGCTTGTCAGTGATTTATATATTTGTTGTGCTATAGTGGTGATAGAATGGTTAAACAAAAGAAGAATAAACCGAATGAGCATACTGATGCAGAGATGACATCAGAGTCTTGATTGCAGGTGTGCAGGTGCCCTGGTCCCCGACAACCACCTATCTCTGGGTCCAGATGGACCACAAGTTGCTCTTCCACTGTCATGCGGAGTATGTCACCAACAAGGGGCAAAAGCTAACCAGGGCTTTGTACCCGCTCTTTCGCAGTAGGGAACTTGACCTGCATACCAAGCTCCGCATTTACCGAACAGTTATCCTGCCTGCCCTCACGTATGGATCTGCTGCATGGGCCACGATTAGTGTCACCAGGATGCGGACATTGCAGCGTCTACAGAACAAAGTGCTCAGGTGGAGCCTGCGCGCCTCGCCACTCACGAGAATTGTCACTCTCCATGAGGAAGCGGATATCGTCCCCCTAAAGACGACCATACGCAACAACGCGCGGCGGCTCTATGAGAAAGTGGATGCCTTGCGGGACACTGTCAATGGGTTACGCCACGTTGGGACCACACTTCCACGCCGCTGGCATCGACATCCGGTTCCCCTAACCATCCTAGAGGAATCGGATTCCGACCATGGCTAACGATAGGTCTGGCACGCCCACCACGGACGCATCATTTGGCGGGACTAGCCCCCATTCTACGTCCAATACTTTCCAATCATACCTGCCCACGTTAGGCTAAATTTTTCTGCCTGACTCATGTAGTACTGTCACCGTCAGAGGGTGGTACGGGACTACAAGTCCCACCGCCACACCTCCAAAGTGAATTGCAGTGACGCAGTCACTGCCCTGTGGATAAATTTACTGCCTCACCAACACAGTTAGACCGCAATAGACCGGTGATGCTGTATTGTAACATATCACAAAAAAAAGAAAATTAGTTTCAAATTGCACACGCAGCAAATGTTGTGAGTGTGCTGCTGCTCAGTCACCGAAAATGTACATCTATTCCAACCTCAATTGACAGACAGTAGTGGACTGAACTGCTTATGTGAAATAACTAGTGTGTCTGGCACCAGTGGAGTTACAGATTCGTACAGCAGTTTGGTAGGAAGATGTCAATGCTCATGAAACAAATAAATAAACAATGATTTATAGTTTGTTTTGGTACTCCGTACCTGTAATAGATCACAATTTCAATTATTAAAATGAATAAATGTACATTGGTGGCCCCACGTTGGGCGCCAGTGTGGCGTTCGCTGTGTTATTCAGTGGTTTGATATTTAACTAATTCGTAAATGGAAATGATAATCTTATTTTATTACATTGAGTAACTACTAAATAATTTTTCTCCCGGCTAAAGATTTGATCAAGTTGCTAAATAACTCCAAGTTAACGTCGTGTTAAAGTGTTGTCTGTAAGTTGTGTAAGTGTCAATAAATCACAGTTCATACAACAGAGTCTATACAACTATGGATTATGATGGAAACAGTTATCTTCAGCAAAATGATCATTAAAACCACCGAATATCAGCCGCGCACAACACTGACGTATGTTACCTGAAACAATAATCTTCGCAACTCGCGCGTAATTAATTTCGCCTCCATACATCAGCTAGAAATGTTTTGTTATATCGATCGTGCTATGAGCGCTGTTTTTAAAGAACCAATCTGATTCGAATTATTTTCATTAAAATGAGTTCGGGACCACCGGTGCACATTTATTTTTACACATTTGTATTACGTTCGGCATTTATGTCTGCAGAGTTGCGTAATTTGAATTTGCCGCTGAGACAATTGTTAAGATGGCGGCAGACAATTTATAGAGACTTTCTATTGTTAGAGCAAATAAATATTTTAAACGCTTATTCAACTTTACAGAAACTCTACTTTCGTATTGTGCACTATTTAGACTTCATCAAGCAAACATTTGATTTTTTTCTAAGGAAAACACAGACAAAAACGCGACACAAATCGCTATTATCAATGGCTGCGTTGCTTGCAGCGGAAAGAAACAATTAACACAGATAACGGTTACTGAGAGAGGAATTACACTTACAAATAATTATTCACTAATGTTTACAATAATAATGAACTCTATTTTCAAGTAATAATTAACAAATAATTACAATTTCTTAACAGACCTCTGTTTGATAAGCGTCTTGCGTGCTGAACCTACAAAAGCCAACCAACAAAAGGTAAAAACAAAGGAAGACAAACGCAGATCATAAAAGAAATTTACAATTATCATTGTCTTTGTATGACACACATCGATATGGCTAATTACATCATAGAATATTATATAAATAATTAATATTTATCATCTTTTTTCATATGTTGAATAGATAATGTTTATAACTGTTAGAGGCATAATTTCCTCTCGTCGCACTGTAGCCAAAAATTTACCTCGTGGATGTTACAACCAGAAAGCGGTAACCTAATAGGAGTGCATGGCTCAGTCGTAATACGGACCCACCTGTTGTTAACAGTGTCTGCGAGGTCCATACCTACATACACAACTGTTAACTATGCCTACTTTTACCTGCAGTGCAGCTGCTAGTACGCTGCGCTCCGACATATTATGCTCAGAGCCATTTGAATCATTTCCGACATATTATACATGACGGTGAATTATTCACGGTCAATGATAACAGCGAAACAGTTGCAGGATAAAGATTTATTGAAATCCTTGACCATGGTTTCGGTATAACTAAATATACCTTCATCAGAAGCAAAAATACTGTAGTGGAGCTGCATAAAACAATCGCGCCAAAAGTAGTTTCAATTAAAATATCACCTCCATTTGTACAGCATATTTATGAAGAGATGGTCGATATGAACACGGCATACTAACAGTACTTAGCCTGTGAACTAGCCGGCCGGGGTAGCCGAGCGGTTCTAGGCGCTACAGTCTGGACATGAGAGACCGCTACGGTCGCAGGTGCGAATCCTGCCTCGGGCATGGATGTTTGTGATGTTCTTACGTTAGTTAGGTTTAAGTAGTTCTAAGACTAAGGGACTGATGACGTCAGATGTTAAGTCCAATAGTGCTCAGAGCCATTTGAACCATTTTTGAGTGGCCCTGGCGAAGACGACGCAAGCGCCGCACCCGACTGGTGGCAGCGCATTTCGATAGCAGCTTCAACGTTAGCCATTTCGATAGCCGCCGCATCGTAGCCCCTTCATTAGCAACCTCTATGTAGCACAGAGATCAGCAGTCACGGCAGTTCAGTTGACAGACTTTTGTTAGTAGCGGTCACGAGGACCAGAAGCGTTACTTGTGTTTGTCAGTTGTGAAGAAGACTGATTATTTTTTATGCTTTGCTTGTAACACCTCTAAGTAATTGCAATTGTGAGTGATCATGTATAAAGGACTACAATAATTCTCAGATCAAAGTTAAGTATTTGTATTTGTCTTGTTGTAATAAAACTCATTAATACGAGTTGTTTGATTGCTTGTCTAGCGAACCGAGTATGCAGGATTCTTAGACACAATATACTGCATAATATTTACGGGTTATTCAGTTGTCTGTGACACAAAACCTTTGTCTACTTAAAATGAAAAGCCTTGTCCATGTACATTAACTGTACTTCGTACTGTTAACTTAGTTCCCACCGCATTTCCTTTATACTTAGGCATGATGCAGCCTTCTTTCTTTTTATCTTAAACCACTCAAACATTATTAATGCATCATTATCTAGGATTTCTGCTTCCAATATTATGGGTAAGCGAGGATCGTTTCTAACATCTTCTTCACCTCAACTTCAGTCATTTCCCTATATTGCAGACCTTTATCCTCACTTACTTAACTGGGGTAGTTTACTTTTATCGTGCACCTTCCCACTATTTCATATCCACATTTTATTTTAATTAAGTGAAACAACAAGTTTACTGTTACCAGTCACTGTTTATTTATCTCCACGAAGCGTTTCAGATGTTTAAACCTCCATCTTCTGATAGGTTTACATTTGTTAGTATGGCATTTGTGGCTAAAATGGTTCAAATGGCTCTGAGCACTATGGGACTCAACATCTTAGGTCATAAGTCCCCTAGAACTTAGAACTACTTAAACCTAACTAACCTAAGGACATCACACACACCCATGCCCGAGGCAGGATTCGAACCTGCGACCGTAGCAGTCCCGCGGTTCCGGACTGCAGCGCCAGAACCGCTAGACCACCGCGGCCGGCATGGCATTTGTGTGTGTGCTGTGTTACAATTTTTTGGAGAAACTTGTGGCACTGTCTGGAGGAAAAACAAAACACTATTTCAGTAAACTTGTTGTTTCATTTAATAACAGTAACAGTCACGGTAAAGCCTAACCTAAAATGTTCGGACATTTTATTTACTTGACGTAGTGATTTGCTGTTTCATTAACTTCCCCGATTCCAATAGCCTCGATAAAGAGAGAGGGAAAAATTAAAGAAGAGAGGTAGAGAATAAAACACGAAAAGGAAGATTTGTTTTATATGACTCACTAGCACGCAGTTGCCCAGCTGAGAACCTTCCTGAAGCATGGGAATACCATTATGGTTTTGTGCTCCACACAGAAAGAGGAAGGCCGGCCGGTGTGGCCAAGCGGTTCTAGGCACTTCAGTCTGGATCCGCGTGACCGCTACGGTCGC
This sequence comes from Schistocerca americana, assembly GCF_021461395.2. Taxonomy (NCBI): domain Eukaryota; kingdom Metazoa; phylum Arthropoda; class Insecta; order Orthoptera; family Acrididae; genus Schistocerca; species Schistocerca americana. The sequence continues at coordinate 213,605,250 of NC_060120.1, forward strand.
GGGTTCGAATCCTGCCTCGGGCATGGATGTGTGTGATATCCTTAGGTTAGTTAGGTTTAAGTAGTTCTAAGTTCTAGGGGACTGATGACCACAGATGTTAAGTCCCGTAGTGCTCAGAGCCATTTGAACCATTTTTGAACCGGAAAGAGGATAGACTCCGGAAGAGAACAGAAAAAGTAAAGGAAGTATTGTTCTATACAGCTCAGAAGCACACAATTTTCCAAATGTGAAGCTTTCCAAAGCATAGGAAATCCATATGTTTTGTCATTAGGATAATACTTCTTCAACCGTCACCTTTTATCTGTCTTCACTTTCATCTTCCATCGTGCCACTCCTAGTGGACGGCTCATACTTCCTCTTTCTGTATCCGTTTTAACTCTATGGCCATATAAACTTATGAATTGTAGATCGTTCTCATTATTGAGTACATCCATAATCTGAAGTTCAGAGCTTCCTCTAAATTGCTCCTTCTGCTTCACCAATGGTACCACTACTGCGTTTTCTTTTATATACATTTTTATGTGGTACATATCAAAATTGTCACTACACTGAATAAATTCAAAAATTCTAGATCTATAATCATTGGGAATGATGAAAAATGTCTAGCCGGCCGCTGTGGCCGAGCTGTTCTAAGTGCTTTAGTCCGGAACCGCGCTGCTGTTACGGTCGCATGTTAGAAATGCTGCCTCGGGCACGGATGTGTGTGATGTGCTTAGGTTAGTTAGATTTAAGTAGTTATAAGTCTAGGGGACTGATAACCTCAGATGTTAAGTCCCATAGTGCTTAGAGCCATTTGAACCATTTTTGAAAAATGTCTGCTCTATGGTGACATCCTTAAATTGCACCGGTAGTGTGACTTCATGGCAGATTGCACTGGACAATTTCCCTACAGCACTGAAGATTTTAACATTTGATACCGACAGTAATGCCAAGTGCGTTTTACTTGTCGAGGCTGTAAACAGTTCTTGTCAAATTTCTGAACTATAGCTGGCTAATAACTCGCTCTCCAAACCATCAATACTGTTAAAATGAGATTAACATCAGCTGTAATTGACGCTGGCTCTTTTCATGTAACAGATTCTTAATTATTATTTTACTATTTCAAGATCACAACTGTCTTCTGATTCTCAGGGGAGCTTTCTGCCGTCTTCATCGCAGGGAGAAATGCATTATTTGCCATAACAGCTTGGTATGCATCGTTTTGCTGCAACTTTCAGTACGTCAAAGAATATGGTATAGTTGATTAAGGTGGGTTTTATTCGTCTTATACTGATGTATGTTTCATTGGAAAATTCAGACCAAATGGCTGTTTTGAAATTCCATCTTGGTTTCGGATAGGAGAGAATGATGGTTACAAACAATCATGTCTGGAGAATAATTGGGCGATACTGACTGTGGGACAATCTTATTAGGGCTGTGCAGCTTACCTCATTGGGTAACTTTGAAGATATTTGATGCAGCATACGTCAGGTGTGTGACGCTTATTCCATTGACCAGAAAGGTTGCCTTGTCTTTTGCATCGTATGTAAGTTTGAGGTTTTCTTTTCGCATCCAGCAGACAAGCTTTTTTTTCCATTTTCATCACTTTATTGATATCCCCGGAATATAAGGTGGCTGTAGGAGTTGTTGTGGGGACGGCAAAGGTGGGTAAGGCCAGTTAATCGTGGTGGCCCGTTCATTATCTGTGGCTGTAAGAATGTCGTTATCCGAAGTTGATGGCATGATTTCATACTAATGTCGTGTCTAATATAGTCTGCTAATACATACTTAGGATGATTGTTTCCAGTCACTGGCTTAAAGACTGGACGTCCACGCTGATAACCGCTCTGCCGGCCGGAGTGGCCGAGCGGTTAAAGGCGCTACAGTCTGGAACCGCGCGACCGCTACGGTCGCAGGTTCGAATCCTACCTCGGGCATGGATGTGTGTGACGTCCTTAGGTTAGTTAGGTTTAAGTAGTTCTAAGTTCTAGGAGACTGATGACCACAGCAGTTAAGTCCCATAGTGCTCAGAGCCATTTTGATAACCGCTCTTCCTCTGCTGAGATGGACCTCGTCATCTGCGTGGGTTTCTTGGAATGAGATGATATCAATTTGATTTTCTTTCAGTATTTTGGATAAACGTTCACTCTCTGCTCTGCTTAAGCCATATATGTTCATCTGATAAATTGAGATTGAGGGTCCAATCTTACGACTTGAGGGTCCCGAGAAGGACTTCTTCAGGTATCTTTCCTCCGAAATTTCTGACCGAGCGGTCATTTACGACTGTTCGGTCTTATGTTAATGGTTGCTCCTCTCTTACTTGGATATGGGTTGTTAAATGTGTACCTTGTGCAGTTTTACTTTTGTTTTAGAGTATTTGAACTGAAGCGAGTTACCAATGTCCTTTCTATCTGCTGTCTTCTTTGGCAATCACCACACGTGATTTTATAAGCACCGGAATGGTAATACTCTTTCCCCGTCAGATGTTATGATGTATTTTCGGTGACAACATGTTTCTGTTCTAAAAGTAACTTTTTAACTTGCATCAAGACCTTGTAGTTTTATCAGAAGTTGTGACAAGGTATGTCATGTTGGTGAAATTATATTTCTTCTTTATTTTAGGTTCGTGATACCCAAGGTTTATTTTTCTATATACCGGTATAGCTGTAAATGTAGAACTGTCGTATTCATTTGTTCCCGTAATTTGCGTTTTTCCTTAATTATGTAAATGGAGATCACGGAGTGTCGTCAACGAAGAAATAAAAGACGATGAAAATACACTAGATTCTCGCCAATCCGATTTACTTGGGAACATGGGTGCCGGATTCGCTATAGTGGGGCATTATTGAGTGTCTGAAGTTTATTTTAAAACTTCGGTTCAACTTATCTAAAATTCCGAGTTTCTGCTTGAGGTCTAGCCTAACCTATTTCTTTTTAGGAAATATGATACTGAACTGTAAAGAACACCACAGTTTCAAATATGTACACACTGTTTAACATCGTAATTCATTAACAGCATTGTTCGCATGATAATTCATTGTTGTGAGCCATTTCGTGTGTGGCGGGATTACTGACATTTCGTACTACTGAGGGCCGTTTTAGTGAGATTTCTGTGTACCCACCTTTTTTGCTTCTTCCTCTTACCCGAATCTACCCTACCTGACGTAACTACAGGGGAAATGGTGTACGAATTCTTCAGAAAAACAGGACGTCTACGTAACAGAGGGCTTATCAGCGCTGTAGAACCACATGCATGTGCATATACACTTTACTACAACTACGCACGCATATAGGAAAGAAAACAACAAATGATTCACAGGCGCTACAACAATAATAGTCCTTTGAGATTAGTCCGAATGAACAGATATCATCTTCATATAGTTAAGGCTAACCGGCCATTGACCTTCTTCTTCTGAGCTGGAGACACACGCATTGCCCCGAACTCTAACGGGACTCTGTAAGATTGTCTGCCGCGAGTAATGAGTGTAATGGGCAGGGGTACTACGAATGTTATGTATGGACATTAAGTTGGGAATGTGGGTCTCACGGGGAGCGTGCAAGGGATAAATCCCTGCAGTCGGACTATCCTCTGTGTCCTTGGTGGCTCAGATGGGTAGAGCGTCTGCCATGTAAGCAGGAGATCCCGGTTTCGAGTCCTGGACGGCGCACACATTTTCAGCTGTCCCCGTTGATGTATTCAAACACAAATACGTCTGTTACGTGGATCAAAGAAGTTAAAGCAGACCTAAGAGAAATGGAGATAACAGAGGAAGAATATGAGAAAGAAAAAAATTCGGAGCAAAATTGTACAGTTTGAAGGGCTTCCAGCAGAAAGCAAAGAAAAAGACAGGTGCAATACGTACACAAGATATAACAGAGAAATTTAGAGGAAGAACGATATACTGCTACCGTTACAAAGAGGAGAAAAGAAAAAAGTAGGTCAAACAATTTAAAAGTATATCTCTGCTTATTGAAGTAACAGGTCGTTTTAAGAAACTTGAGACATTCGCTCCAAATAGACTAACATCTGTCGAGTCAGCATTATGGCAAGCAAAGAAACAACTGCGAGTATTATGAATGCAAAATTGTCAAACGGTCAGAAAAACTAAGTGTTCACGTGGATAACAAGTTCAGCTACAGTTCTAGCGTGTGAAAAGTTGGACGGCCGCCATAGGAGCGGTATTAGTTCGACCGGTGGCTGTTACCCAATTTACGACTGCAGGTCGGCCGGGTCACCACAACTGCTTCACGGCAGAGAGCAACAGTTTACGCAGCCATTTACAACGGCAGGACGGAGTAAATCTATGTGTAACTGGTCTCCTCGGTGTTCGCAGTCCTTGCGGCCATTACAAGAGCGACATTAAATAATTTGGCACCAGTAGGGTCCGGGTCGTCCAACAGATGTGCATGGGCGGTGCCGGGCCAGCCCCGAGGCTACGCCGCTTCTGCGAACACCGATGCCGGCTGGCATTGGTCTCTTGGCAGAAGACCGACTGCTGCGAATACGTCCCGTGACTGTCGGGCCGTACACTGCGCGGTGAGGCCAGCGGACGCTAAATCCTTCCGTTAACGATGCCACGAATACGTAACTAAGTGTGGCGTTTAATTTCCGTCAAGAGGTGCCAGAAGACCGCGCTGAATATTCCTCTGCTACGCCTAGAGTGTCGCTGCCATTCGTGTTACACGGCGCCAGATTCGCGTCGCACATGACCGTCGCAAGGTAGAATTTTTTTTATTTATTTAGGTTCTGAACGGTAAGCAAAGTATTAAACATAGTAGCAGACATAAAAGTTTTAGTTGACCTAAAAGTTGTAGTGTTGATAGTATTATTGTGTGCCACACACGTTCTTTCATTTAAAAACAAAACTCTTTAAACTCCGGCAAAGATATTTCTCCATCACATCGTTTCTCCCTGCAGTGCTGGACCAGCATTATGTACAAAATTTCTGACCTTTTCGGAAATTAAAAAAAATTGTCTGTGGTCAGTTAAAGAGGTTAGCGGGTGGAGAGGTTACGTGAGACGTGCCTGGATAATACAGTCAGTACCGCTAGCTGTTTTTCCGGGGATGGAGGAAGGTGAGGATTGTTATTGCTATTAGTTCAAAATGGCTATGAGCACTATGCGACTTAACTTCTGAGGTCATCAGTCACCTAGAACTTAGAACTAATTAAACCTAACTAACCTAAGGACATCACACACATCCATGCCCGAGGCAGGATTCGAACCTGCGATCGTAGCGCTCGCTCGGCTCCAGACTGTAGCGCCTAGAACCGCACGGCCACTCCGGCCAGCCTATTGCTGTTAGTACGCTGTAGATACACTCCTCTCCCGCACAGGCCATGAAGGCCCAAAGGTACCGACCGGCCGCCGTGACATTCTCAGTTCACAGGCGTCACTGGATGCGGGTATGTGGTCAGCACACCGCTCTCCCGGCCGTATGTCAGTTTCCGAGACCGGAACCACTACTTCACAATCAAGTAGCTCCCCAGTTTGCAGCACAAGGGCTGAGTGCACCCCGTTTGCCAGCAGCGCTCGGCAGACGGGATGGTCACCCATCCAAGTGCTAGCCCAGCTCGACAGCGCTTAACTTCGGTGATCTGTCGGGAGCCGGTGTTACCACTGCGGCAAGGCCGTTGGCAGCTGTATACACACTGCCGGAAAAAAAATTGTACACCCTTTCATAGATTTCCAATTCACTCAAGGTTTATTGTTGCAACAGTTCATATGGAGCATATAAAATGCCTATATTTGTACATCAACAGCACAAGCTGTTCTGAGTACCAGGTAACGAGCCATGCTGAAACACAGGCATTAGTACGTTGTGTAGCCTCCACAGGCGGCAATTCAAGCGCTTGACATCCAGTTGATGGTACAGATCGCGAATATTGACTATCATGGGCAACGTTATTCCACGCTTGCTCGACTTGTTCTCATAGTTGTGTAAGGTGTGTTGGTTGACGACCCGCACGAGTCACTTCTCGTTCATCAGATGCCACGCCTGCTCGATTGGAGACAAGTCTGGAGTGTGTGCCAGCCTTAGATGTTGTTGCACGCATTGCAGAGCACTTTGAGTTTCCCAGGAATTGTGTGGGCAAGGGTTATCCTGTTGGAACAACACATCACCTTCCTGTTTCAAGAACGGTGAAAAAACGGGTACAACAACCGAGAACTGGTTGGTGTCCCCTCCAGAAACACCAAAGGTGAACGAGAGCTGTTGCTTGTCGCACTGCAGAGTATAAGGCCAGGGGCGGGGCCAGTGTGTCTTGGACAAAGGCACTCTACGGGACAGCACTCACCTGGTCTATGTCGTACGCGCAAACAATTACAACTTGTGTGCAGGCATACTCTGCTTCCATCACTGAAGTCCACCGCTAACCACTCCATCAATCAACTGGTCCTCTGCTGCGGCGTGAGTGGAACACAGACTAGAGGTGTGCGTGCCAGTAGTCCCACTGCTAAAAACCGGTTCGCAACAGTTCATGTTGACGCGTCTGGGCTCACAAGCTCCCTTATTTGTGGTGTGGTAGCGGTTTGATCCGCCACCGCTGCCCTTACAATATCACGACCCTGGCCGGCATCTGTGCTGCGTGGACGTCCAGAACTTCGTCTACAAATGGTTCAAATGGCTCTGAGCACTATGGGACTTAGCATCTGAGGTCATCAGTCCCCTAGAACTAAGAACTACTTAAGCCTACCTATCATAAGGACATCACACACATCCATGCCCGAGGCAGGATTCGAACCTGCGACCGTACCAGCAGTGCGGTTCCGGACTGAAGCGCCTAGAACCGCTCGGCCACAGCGGCCGGCAACTGCATCTACGGGTGTGAGAATGTTCACGTGATGACTAATACCAGCATCGTCGCACGAATGACGAAGCACGTCCAACGTATCTGGCAGTTCTACTAGAGCATCACCGCGCCACTAGGAAGGCCGCAATTTGACCTCTCAACCTCTCTCAGTTGTCTGTAGGAAGCACGAATGCGTCTCCGTGGCAAGATTGTCTGCTTGCTTAGCACTTTTGCACCAGCTGAGCCTTTTGGCTCCTTACGTGAACATGTCTAACGTAGTACTCACGCTTGCTGCACTAGTAACGAAGTAAGTAACTTTGTATGTACTTTCTAAATAGATTCAAACGCAAAATCGCAGTTGTTCACCCGATTTCTAAAGGGAGGGTGTGTTCCCGAGTTCCAATTGGGAAATAGTTATTCTACATTGTAAATGGTCTCCGTCTACAGTTTTTACCCTCAGTTTTCCTTCCATTATCGAATCAACTATCCCTGTGACTGCAAACATTTTTGGTTAGGCTTTCTAGTGACTGTTATTGATGTCGATGGAACAAGAAGTTTACTGTAATCTTTGATTAAAAAGTGTGACAGTGCAGATGTAATGTTTTACATCAGAGAAAGGAGCCTATGGCCATTGGAGACAGTGCCATATGTTACCGCAAAGCCATAATACAACACATACATGCCATTGTTCTTGTGGTTTCACTCCAGAGACTGGTTTGATGCAGTTCTCCATGTTACTTTATCCTGTGCAAGCTCCTTCATCTCCCAGTAGCTACTGCAACATATACCCATCTGAACCTGCTTAGTGTATTCATCTCTTGGTCTCCCTCTACGATTTTACCCTCCACGCTGCCCTCCAATACTAAACTGGTGATCCCTTGATGCCTCAGAATATGTCCTACCAACCGATCCCTTCTTCTAGTCGAGTTGTGTCACAAATTTCTCGTCTCACCAATTCTATTCAGTACCTCTCATTATTTATGTCGTCTACCCATCTAATCTTAAGCATGATTCTGTAGCACCACATTTCGAAAGCTTCTATTCTCTTCTTGTCTAAACTATTTATCGTCCATGTTTCACTTCCATACATGGCTGCACTCCATGCAAATACTTTCAGAAAGGACTTCCTGACACTTAAATCTATACTCGATGTTAACAAATTTCTCTTCCTCAGAAACGCTTCCCTTGCCACTGCCAGTCTACATTTTATATCCTCTCTACTTCGAACATCATCAGTTATTTTGCTCTCCAAATAGCAAAACTCATCTATTATTGTAAGTGTCTCATTTCCTAATCTAATTCCTTCAGCATCACCCGATGTAATTCGACTACATTCCATTATCCTCGAGGATAGTTATCGGCGAGGATACATGCCATATTAACAAATAAATCCACCTGATGACAGTGGTTTAAATCTTTGAAACGTGTTGTGTAAACAAAAAGAAAGCGTGACTGGTAACAGTAAACTCGTTGCTTCATTTGATAACTATTCTTTGACGTCTCAGGACGTGTCCTATCAACGGAGCCCCACTTTTAGTCAAGTTGTGACATAAATTTCTTCCCGGTATTAAAGCTGACCTTCTGCTTCCAGTCTTTCGAATATTTACTGGCACAGCAATGAGAATGCAAGGTAAGTTCACGTGTAGAACAGCATCTACACAGCCAGCACCCCCTGTAAAAGAAAGCCTGTCTACGTAGTGCGTGACGTCACAAGATGGCTACACACATAGTCCTTTCTTCAACAGTTTCACGGAACAGTGCTTGTGAATAGTCGTTCGGCGAGTTTCGCGTCAGTTTACTATTATAGTGAATGGTGTTCCTGCGTTAGTGTACGTGATTTGGTTGTTTAGTTTCTGTGCACTAAACTGGTGATCTGTTTTTCTTGCCTGTGAAAATTTCGTTGCCTGCAAAATGCCGTATCGTTGTTGTGTGCCGAATTGTAGAGGAAATTACGACGGTGGACCAAAAGTAACCGTGTTTAAATTTCCGGAGGATGAAGCAATGAGAAAGAAATGGTTGTCAAGTATTCGCAGAGATAACTTCACTCCTTCTTCAAGTTCAAGAGTAAGTATTTGTTTTGTTTATTTCTTAAAAGAGGTTAAGTGTGCTAACAAAGAATAGGCACTTATGCAGTAAGGAAGGTCAGCGACATTTTGACTAATATATCAGATCTTAACTGAATAAGTGCCGAAGAAAATAGCGTTTCGTTTTCTTGCCCTGGCAATTCTACAGTTTAGCTGGTATAGGTTACATGAATTCTGTATTCTGCAAGTTCAACCAGTATAGCCTAAGCACAGTCATACTTACGTAGTTAAATATCTCAGTATATCTTTATACTTACTGTTTATGCTGCCTGTTGTTAGGAATAAAAGTCGGTTTATAATTAAGTACGTGCACTTAAGATACAGACGATTTTCGATGTATTCTGCTTCTGTATTTGTGTTTCTTTTTGCTGTAAAAGTCTTTAGGAAGTTGCCTGTTCAAAAATAAGTAATGTGGTGTACCCAGAAATTGAAAATGAAGTAAAAACAGTGTCTCAGTCGCTTGTTTTTAATAAATTATTGGTGGGAATTTGAAGTCATTGCAAGGAATGTTACTATTAGGGAATATAGTAGGCTTTAGACTTAACAGTGAACCATAGACAGGAAAAATGAATGAGTACATGAATGGATTAACAGGCCATCACAAAATGCAAAGGGAGAAACTGTGAAAACATATAAAAAATACTTGTGGATTTTACAAATTCTTACTTTCTGGGTCTGGAATTTCAGATACATGCCAGTGGCCTACACAGCTGTCTTATAGATACACAGCTAAAGTACTTGAAAGCAATTGTGTGCTCATGTTTAGCCTAATAGGTAGCACATAAGTGGCAATGTATTAGTTCATCATACTGTCAGTTTTTATGTAAGTTATGAACTGATATCAAAAGCAAAACAGTGTCTCTCTGATAAAAAGCACTACCTTTAAGTATTTCATAGTTCTAAAGGTTACACAGTGTTGACAATTACTTTGTATTATTCTGTTACTGTGTCACAGTTGCTTCTTGGATTACACCTGTGTGAGTTTGGTGTCATCATGCTTTCTTGTGTCCGAGGTGTGTGTGTGTGTGTGGGGGGGGGGGGGGTGGGGGGGGGGGGAATAGAGCAAGACATTAAGCAAAAATCCCACCCCTCTTGTAAATATGAGCTTCAAGGCTAACTTATAAAAGAAATTGTCACTGTTATTGAATTATACTACAAACATTAGTCAATGTTTGTAATTTTTGATGGGGAAAGTACTTTCTTCATTTCACCATCTCTTTAAGAGCTTGTTGCTATGACATGTAACTGCATGTGTTTTGATATTGTAGTGTTATTGTTTTATAGAGTTACTATTCCATGGCCACATTTATCACTTGAGCATTCTTCTGCATTTTAGTTGGGAGTCTATTTGTATTTTAGAACTAGAAACTAACTTTATATTCATAAATTGTTTTCACACTATTAATATTGTCATCACATTCAATTGTAAGCACCTTTTTCATTTTTTATTCATTTTTAATTACAGGTATGTCATGTTCACTTTCACAAGGATGATGTTATTTGGGAAACACAAATTGTGGATGAAAGGACTGGTCAGTTATTAAGAGCCCCCCTTCTCAAACCACGTTTGAGACCAGATGCAGTTCCATCACTACTCCCAAACTGTCCTTCCTACCTTTCAAAGGAAGAAAGTAGACGTGTAGGGCCAGAGGAGAAAAAGCAAAGGCTTGAAAATGAGCAGTTAGCTGCAGCGTTACAATATAGTTTAGCATCACAGAAGGACTATGAAAACACTTTCAGCTTCAGTTCTTTAGAAGAGTTGATGTTGCGTACGAAGGAAGTGGATTTGCCCAACGAGTTCAGTGTGATCGAAAAACACAGTGATTTTGTTTGTTTTTTAAAGATAATAAGAAATCCAGCACCATTAATCACACATTCTGTCGTTATAGATAGTAATTTAAATGTTTCATTGTTTAAGAAAGATGTACAAATTAAGACATTAGGAAAAAGATCTTTTCCTGTAATTGTAACCAATATCCATGAAATTGTCAGTGTACTGCAGGAGTTTTCAGACACAGATTGTGGGCACTCAGAAACTTCTATAGATAGTATTGTAGAGATAGTGAAAGACAGTCTAGGAGTGCTGAAAGACAGTTTACAGGAGAGTGAAAAGGAGATGGTAGACTTTATATATGAACAAGTTAGTCTCATAAATGTAAAGAAATTTAATCATAGGTTTAGTTCTACATTTATGATACTGTGTTGTTTGCTATTTTCAATTTCATCTCATGCTTACAATTTTTTACGTAGCAGCTCATTAATGAAAATGCCACATCCAAGCACTCTGCGTAGGATCTGCAGCAAATTTAATGTGAATCCATCTCACGAAAGGCTTGGGGGAAGTAATTTCCTGTCCTATGCAAGACAGAAATTTCAATACTTGAACAGCGATGATGTCAATGTTGTTTTGAGTGTAGATGAAATTCATCTAAATTCTTATTTGGAATATAAAGGAGGTAGTGTTTTGGGCATGTCATATAACTCTGAATGTGCTGCAAATTCAGCATTTGTATTTATGTTGCAGAGTGTCAAGTCTTTGTACAGGGATGTTGTTCACATTTTACCGGTGAAAACCATTTCATCTAATGCATTATACGATGTGCTACTGGCCATAATAAATGGCCTTGAACTAATAGGCTATAGGGTTTTTTGTGTGGTAACTGACAACAACAAAATCAATAGCAAAACCATGTCAATGTTTTCTCTGGATAAAGCTGTTAATATAGTTTTTAAACATCCATCTGATCCTAATCGCCCACTTTTCTTTTTAATTGATGCCATACACATTGTTAAATGCATAAGAAATGTGTGGCTGAACCAAAAAAATGATGGTAAAGATATGTTTTATCCTCAGTTTCCAGTTAGAAAAGAAGTGGAAGAAAATAAGTTTTCTGTAGCTTCTTTTAAAACACTGAAACAGATTTATGACATAGATTCCAGTTCTTTAGTAAAATATTGTCACACATTGTCTCTCAAATCACTTTGCCCTACATCATTAGAAAAACAGAGCATGAAATTAGTGCTGCAGATATTCAATCGACATGTGTCAGAGGGCCTTGAGGTAGCTAGTGATAAATTTGATTTGAGACATGCACCATCAACAGCAGAATACATTCGAATAATAACAAAATGGTTTGATGTCATGAATGTGAAATCAGTGTTTAAAGGGAAACACAAACAGAATCCTTATATGGATCCGTTGACAACTGATAGCGTTTCTATGCAATTTTTGCTAGATTTTCTAGACTGGCTTGATGTGTGGAAAGCAAAAGGTTTGTCAAGTGGGTTTCTCACAAAAGAAACATTTTTTGCTATTCAGCATACAACATATGCCGTTGTAGAGATTGCTCGATACTGTACTGACGAGCTAGGTATGAGCTATTTACTGACAGCCAAGCTACAAACAGATGTGCTTGAGCGGCGTTTTGGAAAGTATAGACAGCTTGCAGGTTCCCAATACAATGTTTCAGTGACACAAGTCTATGAAGCAGAAAAGAAGCTTCGAATTCAAAGTGTAATGCCTTTAGTTTTATGTTCTCCTTCCTATGGCAATATCACAGTAGGGGCCATAAAAAATTTTATGTTTTCTGAAGTTGAAGAAACAGACACATTAGACATAGAAGTCAGTGTAACTCAAGACGATGTTCTTTCAGTGAAAGATATTGCAACGTCTTTAACTTTCATTGCAGGCTACTGTGCTCATGCAGTGATTAAGAAGCTGAAATGTGAGAGTTGCCTTAATGAAATTGTGATTGAAAAGGAGTTGCCAATAAACGAACATTTTAGTTTGATACAGAGACTTGATCATGGAGGACTAAAATACCCATCAGACACTATTTTAAATATGATTGTCTACACTTATATTGTCATCAGCAAACTTCTCAAAGAACATGAAAGAGATTTTCTTGCCTGTACGAATCAACGTGCTATTGCCTGTGCGGTAGCACTTGCTACTCTTCACGAAAATGACTTTTTATTATTTGATGGGGTATGCTGCAATGGACATTCATCCCAGGCAATAATGAAAAGTGTTGTTTGGGTTGGTGTCAATATATTTTTAAACAACTACTGTAAAAAGGTTAATGGAAAAAAAATTTCAAAAAACACTCAGCGAAAACTGCAAACTCTTACAACATAACTTTGAAATCTTTATCTTAGATTCTTTTTAAATCATTAATACAAAACCTGTCATCAGTAATATTGCCACATCAACAAATGCCTCTTAAGCTGAACTAGTCAGGTTAATCTGAAACTAGTCAAACTTACCAAATTGTAACTTATGGCTGAGAGTTTGTATAAATATTTTAATATACAGCTGCTAACAGCTATCAACACTAATAGCCTAACGTGAAATTTTTATCAAAGAAATTAATCTTTAATATAAAGAATCTTACACTAATTTTTTCTCAGTTGAAGTTGGGTGGTGAATGCTACATACAGGAGGGAGGGGAGGGGGTGTGGCAGGCAGGGAGGACCAATAGTAATCTTTTTATAGTATGTGAAACCTAAAAATCAATTCGCTTGCTTTTCCGAGTATGACTTAAACAACTTCTTTGCTGCATGCCTTATTCATAGTATTTCTAATTTGTGTAATAAAGTTATGTGGCCCAACATGGCACATGCCTTTGACAATGACAAGACAATGCCATTTTGATCACCTTCCTTTATTATTTTGAGAAAAACTTACACAAACTGTGCTATAGCAGACTCCACTTTTTTTGCAAACAAGGTTACTTTGTTTTGGTGATAAATGGGAGACAAGAGCAAAATTGCTCTATAGTTCTCTACATTCTCTGCAACACTTTTCTTTGTATACTGAAGTTATTACTTTAGCTTGTGATACATGTGAGAAATCTGCCAATTTGTAATGATTCATTAATTGTTAGTGTTGAAAAAGCTACTATAGTATTTATGGATTCTTTAGGTAGACAAATTTCGATTTCACGTAGTGTTTGTGGTGTTCCTCTGTCTTCTACTACTGTCACTGTTATGAGTGCAGATGTGCATGCTGTGACAATTGCCTCTCTTTTTCTGAGTTTACTACTTTCTCTGCAGCTGTTATAACTGTTGTTTTCTCAACATTTTCTTATGTAGATCATGTTTGCATATATTTTACTACTAATACAAATGGAGAAGCCGTTAGGGGAGGGCTTTGCAGTACTTTCATGGCCTTCTTTGTGTATAATGATTGGCAGGTCTCCTCATCTAATAGTAATGTAATTGTGGAACAGCTCTCACTTCTGTTACAAGCACTATTGAGTGCCACTAATTCTCAGGTTGACTAATTACTGAGCTCTTTAAATAGATGCTTGCTCTGTGCCATAAAGTGCCTTCTTGTTAGCTCATCTTTGCTGAGGAGAAAAATATCTGAGGTGGACTCTCAGGTATGCCCTTCTGTTGGCTTTTTGAATATATTTGTTTATAAAAGAATATTAAAAAAGCTTAAGCCTGTCACAATTGCTTTTCACTCACCTAATCTAATTAATGTAACCAGATCATATTCGAACACCACTTGACACATTTTTGCCACATAACATACACTTACAGTTGGTAATTACTTGCAATTTACAGGGTGACCTAATATAGTGTCTATATGCATCGCCATTTTTCTACTACAGTGCTTTCATATGCATTCTTCCTACACAAAACTTTATGGTGCAGTGTTTTATTTGCATTCTTTTAGTGTCCCACTTAAAGACCTTCCATTACTACCCTGGAGATTATAAAATAGCAATTTAATCATTAATGTTGTTCAAAATTTATCATTATTATTCCTAAAATTATGAAACTTAAGTCTCAAGAATGTGGTTATTGTTAATGTTTGGCCTTGGTGTCCATAAGTCTTAATTATTTTGTCACTACATAGTATTCATGCTGTACATCTATAATTTTCTATTGTGAACCACTATAATCTAAAATTTTTCTCATTCCATGTGTTAGTGATCATTGACAAGAGTGTATGGAAGATGAACAAAAGAAATAAATAAATAAATTCATTCATACACAGAATTTTTTTACTTAATTTGCATTCATTCATATCAGCATGGTCAGTAGATGAAACTTGTTTTCCACTTTTAAACAATTACCAGTATATATATTTTGGAATGATGATCTGTTAAAGTATTGCAACTAAATAGAGCTGAACCACCACCCCCACCCCTTTCCCCAAACTTACGGAAGGATGAAGTATCTAAGCCACTGGTGAGTGCAGCCCAAATGTGATGCCAAATGAAGGTAAGTGTTCATTTTTCACAATTATTTCATCACAGGTCACATCACGTCATAAAACTTCTCAACAGATGAAATGAAAGTTTACTTTGTAGTTGAAATTTATTTATGTGCAATTCATGCAAACAGTTTGTTTCAAAGTATATACTTCTTAGTACAGAAACATTCTTTCTTCAAAGGTATTCAGTTTAGAGCAGCGAAATTCTAACCTGGTAATCTGTATTTTGAGACCTCTTGTAATTTCAATACATAATGGAAATTTAGTTAACTTACTGGGAAAAGAGAATTCATTGAAATTTGTATTGGCATACCAAAACTTTATGGCAATACCATTACATACTCATCTCAGGTCAGTGAGATTTTCTTAATGGAAAGAAACTTTCTTAGGGAAAGGTGCACAAACTGAGAAGAGATATCATATCATTCATTAGAACTGCATTTCACTTAAAAAATATTAACAGGAGAAATTTCTTTAAATTTTTAAAAAAAGCATGAATACAAGGTTGCTGAAATGGTGGACTAAAACATATGTAGAACATGTCTTTCAGGGCAGTGTTAGTTTTTGAAACGACTCATACTATTGCTTATTACCAGTGCCTCTCTATAGGGGGTGTTATAATTCGAACACTATTTGCCCAATTTTCGTGTTTCTTTTTTTAATTAACAGGTATATCATCCAATCAGGTTTTAAAATGGATTTTGCTACATAAGGAATAAACAGCGGCAATAACAGTGTCCGTAAAATGTTAGCTGCCAGTGTGCTACTTTGCAAAGTGCCGTCCACATTATTAGACCTGCGTCAAAGTGATGCAATATTTAACTTAAAAAACAGAACAAAACCCCTAAAAGAAAGTCCGCGAGAGCATACGAGAATCTTTTGCGGATGGCTTTCAATCAAAATTTTTGTCATTAAAAATCGTCTTACACAGGAACTGCAAAACAGAAGAATGGTGAATGGTGGTCAGCCATAAAAGGTAAATGTATACCGTTGCAGACGTTTAGATTGGCCTTTTCGAGATTTACAATTTATACTACAGCACTTACAGTTTAGGAATGGTATTGGGAAAGAGCACACTGGTGGCAAACACTTGCACTTTGTGTAGCTGACGATCTTTGAACGGCTAACCAGACTGCCATCAAACAAGTCGTGACAATCCCCATTAAAGCACCTTTAAAATAAACTACAATGAAATGGGTCCATTCATTTGGGAGTTTTGATGCCTCAGATAATGAAAGTTATTACAGCCACTTTTTACGTCGGGGCTAAAAGGTATGCAGAAATAAGTTACAGGCAAAAGAACTGGGTCATTTGAGAAAGGAAATCTTGTAATTCATGAGAGAGGTATGTCAGATTTCTTTACGAATTTTCCTCGTACGGTTCCCGTAACAGTCTATTGCTGTGGCCAAACGGACTGCGAGCACCGGCACCAGACTACGTGCGTGACGTCACTGAGCGGGCACGCAGGCTTTCCTCTATAGGAGGTGCTGACACAGCTCGTAAGTGCCATCATTATGTGGTCGAAAATTAGAAAGTGCCAGAAGTGTTTCTAACCTGAAAGTACAGAGTCTAGAATAAATCAAAATTGCATCTACATTAATGTGTATTTTCAGGCCACTGAAAAAACTCATTTAAAAATAAAGATAAAACGCCTATGACGTGATAAAACTGGCTTTAATCGGTAGCATTTGGACCGACCTAACCTAAACATTGTAAGTATAACAATAAATAAACTGATTGTGCTGTTACCTTATTCAATACTACCATTTACTCACGTTCATCATAGCTCATAAATTTTGTTTCTGACCTTTAAATTTCTGCGTATGGTGATTCGTTTGTAACATGCAAATAATCCTACTTCTTACATTCAAACATCTTGTCTAGTAGGAAGGTATCAGCATACATATAATGTAGTAAATGCGTAACACAAATTATGACTTTAATGCAATTTATTTGCGTGTACCTAAAATTCTAACAAAATACTATAACGCATCTTATGTAAAATATGTAAAAGATTAAAATAAAAGCCACAGATTTTCTTCTTTAAGCTATAAAACTAACCACAATTGTTATGACAGTACACAGTACTTTTGCCACAGTTGTAATTATAGCTACTATCAGGCGCAATAAGCCGTCGCACGATATGGTAAGTTGAATATACAAGTTGTAATGTTCTAGATGCAAAATAAAAAGGTATGCTGACATAGCTAACATGTTAGTTTTATAGATTTCATAAAGATGCATCGTAGTATTTCGTATACTATTTTATGTAAATATGTTTTACAATTTGTCTGTGTAATCTTTGATATCTTCAAGCACGCTCATTGTTTGTGTTATCTTTGTACTCCACGGTGCTTAACTATGGGATTGTGATCATAGATGACTCTATTGTTGACTATATTGAGCAGGTTTAATCATTTGTAGTGATTAGCGCCTGCATTTCACACAGTTATCGTGTTCAGAATTGTTCTGCTTGACTTAAATTATGTACCTTGCATTTAGAAAAATGAATGATATGTAATGCTGGTTTTGTAACTGCATATTTGGCGTACCGGTAAGTACCTTCTAATGAATGCTGTTGTCGTAATTTTTGATCTTGTATGTCATATTGGTCACTGCGTTTTATTGCAATTTTTGCCGTTTTTGAACAGTGCCGTGAACAAAGTCCTGGGCTGAAACCGGTTGGTAGATAAACTGAATTAAAGTCAGCATTTGTGTTACACATTTCCTATACTTCTTCTGTTACCATTACTGGAACAAACATCACCCCTTTCTCAACTACCGATACGTACATATGGATTTCTCTCCCGTGTCGGCTCTTCACTGGCGCAAGAAGTACATGTCCTGCTCGGATACAGCGGGCGGTCTCCATATTATGCAGTAGTTTTAAGCGACGCGCAAGAGCAGGAAGGGTGTCTTGTTTTGAATTTTGAGAAGAGAGCGGAGCGTGCGCTGGTCGGTGCAGGAAGCCTGCTCTTGTCGGGACCACGTTCTGGTTTCCATTCCCGAGATGGGCAGGCAGCGGAGAATGCAGTCCTGTGACTGCCGCTAACCGGAACACACACATGAGAGAACAGCGTGCCGTTGCTCTCCGTGCGGGACATGTAAGCCGTGCCGTAATGAAGGCTGTGCTCTTGCTCTCGTCTCCGCCGTCTTGAATAATGCAGACAACTCATTCGAGAATAAAGACACAAACGAACTAAAGACACGAGCTGCCAGTGGGCGTCGATTCATATCAATGGAGTAAGCTCTGTCGCCCCTGCCTGAATTATACATTCTCACACAGCCACGTGTACAATCCACCAGTGAGCCCACGCCCCATGCCAAATTACCTGAACGCATACAATTACAGCAGGCTTCTACAACAGAGACAGAGAAGCACAGTTAATTTGCCCATTACGGTAAGACAAACCAGTTATACATAAATTCAAGGTATTGCCAGCACAGACACGCAAATTGCTGAAACTGGGAAGGAGAAAATTTTACTCTTAAATCACGACCGTATTGGTTAACAGCCCATTAATACAAAGAGAGAACGAATATGTATAGTTCAATGTTCACAGAGAGCACGTTGGTGTCCTGGCATTCGATAAGGGTAACGTCCAATTCACTGCTTTAAAGTAAAAGTTCAAAATAACCGCCTATAGTTCATCACTGAGACTTGATACTCTAACTGCCATGTGAATTTAAGAGTTCAGTGAATATGAAGAAACTTTACTAAAAATACAGTATCCGACGAGTTGCCGTAGTTAGTCAGGACGGCAGAGACGAAAGTAAGACCACAGCCTTCAGCACAGCGCTACCTACACGCCCTGCGCCACTACAGTACTTCACCGAGACTCTTACGTTATATTAGAAGATTGTGTCACACCACGATGACTTAATTTTGACTATTGTGAAAAATGAAATGTAGGAGACTCGCAATGTAGTCAGGTGAATAGGTGCCAGATGGACCAAGAAGTTATTTGCTCTATTCAAAGCTATCTTAAAAATCCATGACGGCCTGATAGACGATTTGTGGACAGCATTGCAAAACGCGCGGGAGCAGTATGAACACATGATGCATAAAGCCTACAGGACGATTTTATCCGGCAAGACATGTTGAATAGCAGGTGATAATGTCATGATGATGACTGTTAAGGGGCTCCGGAAAGGCTCAAAATCATGAAAGGTTCAATTTTTACTTTTTTGCGTTTTCTGAATCTGCAGACTATTACCTTTTAATAGATATATAATTAATTCAATTCCGAACACTGCAACTATTTTTAAATTTTTTTTAAATGTGTTCTACATGGGCGTGAGCCACTGTGGCGCTGTTAAACTGCTGTCAAATGGTGTTATTATTAACGTCCGTGTTCATCAGGTACATTTTAGTGATGTGAGATAAAGTATGTGTTGTGGCTAACCTGTGATGGTTCAATATATATCGCTGGTGTGATTGTCGATTGTTTCATGTTTATTTACTCTGTCGTTATCTCGAAAATATTCGTAATTAATTCTGTTTCTTGAGTCTCTGTTTTGTTGAAGTATAATAATGAGTAAAAGTAAAGTTATTAGAAATCCTCTGAAGGCTTTTAAGAAAAGGAGAAATGTTGGAAAGCTAAAGGTATGTGTTATTACTGTAAACAATAAAGACGATAACCAAGTGAGTGAACCTAACCTCTCAAGTACACCTGCCCATAGCAGTCAAAGTGGGAAAGAAAATACCTCACAGAAGAAGCTCGGTTCAATGAGTGAAAACTATGAATGTTTTATGGGCGAATCGGATGTGAATGAAATATTTGATATGTCGGTTCTCAAAGGAATTTTTTCAAACTGTGTAAGATGTATTCATTGTAGTGAAGTTGGTCTGGAACTCTCCATAATAAAGCACGTAGGACTTGCTAGTGAAATACAACTGAAATGTGATAAGTGTTCATACATGACCACCTTTTGGAACAGTGTTGCAGTAACTGCAACTGAAGAAAATGGTAGCAAAATCTACGAACACAACAACGAGCGATGCTTGCTTCAGACAAGGAACGCCTTCGGGCTGCAGACAGGGCTGTAAAGAGTCTAGAAATACAAGCAAGAGTAAACAGGAGGAGGAACAAGAGGAAGCTGGAGGAGGAGTTTGCAGAGGATGAAGATAATCCATCCTATGGACCTGGAATGCACTAAAAAGTTAATCCAATCTTTGTCGCTCGATTCCCAAAACTTTTATTTTCTCATACTAATTACATATTTTCTAAGGATCTTCCAAACATATTTGTTTCAAACTTTCAGTAAATGTTACACAGTTCCTTCTGCATAATTAACACAGCCTTTTTCCAAAAAAACTGTATATTTTTGAATATATAAATAAAAAATTGCAAAAAATGTTGTGAATTTTCATTACAATTGAAAAAAAAATCATCTTTAATAACTGAACTAAAATTTTGTAAAATCCCTGTGTTAAGTTGTAGCCCATATTCCAATAAATAATCTGTACAAAGTTCAACTTCCTACCTCAAATACTTTGTGAGGAAAGATGTAATTTATAAGCGTTATTTTAACATTGCAAGTATAGGGCGTTCCGGAGCCCCTTAAGACTGGGTTCTCATTCAAATGAGCAAAGCTGATGAAGGGCCTACGAGTTTTAAGTATGCAGACTGCGTGCAGTGTAGCCCCTCACAAGTTATCTGAAATCAAAAAATGGATAACATCGGTCGATATACTACATTAAATTTAGCTTATATCTAACCACAATGAGATAACCTTAATTTGACGATATGATGCTGTAGCGTACTGTCATATCGCTGGCTTGGTTGCGGAGTATCTTTGCGAGCGGGTGCATTGCAGAATCGAGCACGGGAAACGGAGCTGCTATGTTGTGTTGTTGGTAGGTCTGCATGGGAAAGGCATTATTATGGAAGTTCAAGTGTGGCTGCAAGAACTGTTATTGGGAAGTAATGAGATATGATGGAAGTGGATTCAGTGAAAGGTGCGTAAAGAAGTAATTAAGTATGATCAGTGCCGTCGATAACGTACTTGAGTATCCGCCCGTTTGCGTGTCGTACCGTACAACATCAATCATCCGCGTCGTGTTCGGCCCCCCAGAATGAAACTAATGTGAATCGGTAAAATAGTTTACCACAAAGGAGAGCAATCAAGTGGCAGTGTCTTGTAGCGTGCTTGAGAACATGTGTTCGGTCATCGCGTTTCCGCATCATCAACAATCAGCCGCGTCGCTACTGTTGCGCTCGCGCTCGTACAAGATAGAATTTTGAGCTGTAAGTTAACTTTTATGAGCAGTATCATATTACTACAAGTGCCAAGAGGCACTGGTACCACATATATGTGTGTATGTGACGAGCTTAAGAACTTTCGTTCGACCATTCGGCTTCCGCATCATCAACAATCACCCGCGTCGTGTCGGTTACGCATACGCTCGTCCAAGTGATAATTGTAGACAAATAATCGTCATCACTGCCTGTGTATCTGTCACCGAAGGTTCGTCCAGAGTAAGACTGTGAACTATGTGTGAAGGTGTGAAGTACAATAGTGACAGACATTAACATCGTCAAGATTACTGCACAATAATAATGGAAAGATAATTACGCCATCTCATCGAATTAGTAAGAGTGTTAATTGACATCAACACTTACGACTTAGTGTCCAAACAGTGCAACCTGCGATTTTCTTACCGTCTCAGAATATATTTGTTCATACCAGACGTAGGGCAGTGTTCTGTTTAGTATTGGCTGGCTCCCCTAAATTCACTTGCATATTAATATACATAATTTCAGGCAAGCCAGCAGCAGTGTGGAACAGAATTAATACGACCTCCACGGGAGTACCAGGTACGTTCCGTGGACAGGGCTCACGGTCAAAGCGAGAGCAGTTTAGGGTAGCCCCACCAGTTGTACCCCAGGGCGTGTTGCAGTGCTAAGTCGAACTTCGAGTTTGATTTTTAAAGGTTTATTTCCCTCTTTATGGCTTTACAGAAAATAGTTAATATTAACTAATTTCATATATTTGCATGCGTATAAATCGTTTTGCGAACGTGCGTTACATCACGACAAATTTTCTACCTGAGCCAGGCGTCTCCGGCTGAGAGCGTCCCACGTTGGCCGTGACACCGCTTCGAACTGTGGGCTGTAGAAACTTTGTAACGCACGGATTAAAAAAAAAAAACATTTTCGTCCCAACATTCTAGGCATACATACCTGTCAAAAAGAGTAATAAAATATCGGATTTTCGACCATTTCGACTATTATCGGATAGAACCTGACCTTAAGCGACTTTCTGCTTGCAAGGAAGTCATTAAACAGTGAAGTAAGTTACTATTGTCGTGAAGCTTCCGTTGTAACAGTGTCGACATGGAGCTGTTTCAGAATAACAGACGCTATTGCGTTTAGACTTTCCATGACCATACTGTCTTTTGTTAATATATCACACCTGATTACCAGCATATGCCACCATATAATATGACGTAAGAACAATGGTCTTGGAAATATCCCAAACGACCATGCCCGTCGATGACTGGCTCATTTTGTCAATGAAAATCTGTTACCAACCCGGCAGGAACTGCCGCTGTCGGCCACCAACAGGTACAACTACTGTCGGTGGTTTTGGTACAGCGCATAAACGTCTGCCGACCGAAGTGGCCGTGCGGTGAAAGGCGCTGCAGTCTGGAATCGCAAGACCGCTACGGTCGCAGGTTCGAATCCTGCCTCGGGCTTGGATGTTTGTGATGTCCTTAGGTTAGTTAGGTTTAACTATTTCTAAGTTCTAGGGGACTAATAACCTCAGCAGTTGAGTCCCATAGTGCTCAGAGCCATTTGAACCATAAACGTCTTAACAAATGGCAGGATAACTCATAGAATTGGTAGCGAAACAAACATAAAAGAATGTGTAAGAGACAAACCTGTGAGTCAACAGCTTCTCTTTGTTTATACATGTGGTGTCTGTTTTTTCAGACATGTCCGAAAGAACAAATACCATTTTCATCCTGCAGCCATTACGAATCAAACACAAAGAAATTAGTGACATTTAGCTGTTAGTGGGTATTGATTTACATCAATGGGAAAAATTGAAAATTTGTGCCCGACTGGGATTCCAACACGGGTCTCCTAATTGCTAGCAGATGCTTTGACCAATTTTTTTAAAAACTAAATAAAAGCCCAAAACAAGGGTCAGTGGCAAAGAGGGCAGGGGTCGCCTTCCGAGACCAGGTCACAATGTCCCGTTCTAGTCCCTCCAGAGCCAAGGAAGGAAAGGAGTCATACAAGACCAAGAGAACTTTTATGAACAATTTTTTTCACCAGATCTATTGCCATCAGAAGCTTCCGAATCGTCTTCTCGCAAATTATTATGGGGGGGGGGGGGGGGGGGGGAAATCCCTCTAAATCTTTTCCGTGGAGGATCAATCATGTTCCGTGACTCGTCTTCAGGTGTGCCCTCTGATACTCGAACGCCCCAATTGGCAGGAAAATCCTCGAATAGTGCACCTAAATAATTCGCTAGTCGTGTCCGCTACAATGCATGGCGGTGGAACGCCTCCTGAGACGTCGTCAGGTGAAACTACAAGTCGACAGCGCGCTCGGGGCGGCTTGCAAAGCGTAAATACAGCACCACGCTCTTCAGCCAGTTGACTGTGTTCGTTCTGGCGGTGAGAAAGTAAACAGTGTCTGGGCGTAGAAGTTCAACCAGCATGATGCACTCCGGCTGTCGCGTCAATTGGAGCGTCAGCATACGTTGTATAAGATCCCAGTAGCTGTTCGTCCAGCACACGTCAAGCGGTGCGCGTCCGTATCGACGACTTTGGAGTGCGGGGACAAAGGGTCATCCGTAAGATGGATGGAATGGAGGCGCTGGCGTGTGGATAATTTGCCGTTCACCACCACGTACCACAAGGAACGAGCATATGTGGGCAGGTATGGGATGTGGAGACAGTCCGCCACACCCTGGTCCAATAGACTGTCTGGTGCTGCTGTGCGACCTTGTTGTGGGGCTGTCGTGCTTGATGGAAGCGGTACTAGTTTCTCGTGCTCGGCGCTCTTGTCGCCGGTAGATCTTCGATCACGTAGCTCAGTTCTACCAGGAAATATCGGTTATGGGCGAGAGACAGTGCTATGTCGCCAGTTGCGACTGGCAGTGGAAGATCTCGGGGCGCGACGATCTGGAGCAGCGCCTCCACCAAGCTGGTGATGGCCTCGGCACATGCAGGTCGCGTCGTCCATAGGTAAAAACCCCACGCGGTTGTGGACATGAGCCGGCAATACGTGACCGACGCAGTTCGACGAACTATACTGGAGAACTGCACTCCTAATGCGTTCAATGTGGGAATCTGCTGGATGGGGATCGCTATCGGCTGCAGAAGGTCTCTCCCGATATCCTTGAAAGTCGTCTTGCGCTTGTTGACGAATGTGGCCGATACCGTTCCATAGCGACGCATCCACTGAAGCGTCGATTGGATTCGACTGCGCCAAGAGCACCACATCGACAGCGAAGGCACCGCATCGGAAGGTCACGTCTCGAATGCAGATGCCTTCCAGTCGTTGGCGAAGGCCGTGTAGCGCGGGTTGGAGGGCCGCTACGAATGATACTCCTGATAAAGGACATCCCTGTCCCACCGACCGTCCAAGAGTGATGTGTTCGGTCTGGTGGCCGTTGACCATAATCCGGGAGCGCGCCGCTTAGATTAAACTTAGGATCGCACTTGCTGACACCTGCGAGAGGTCCTCGAGTTCAAGCTCGCCGCGAAGGAAACCGTGGCAATACGATCAAAGGTGTGATCATAATCGACGGCGACAAGGGGGCCGCGGAGGAGGCATGCCGCCGCCAGCGCCGTGACGTCGCGGTAAGAGCCAAGTGTTCTGTGGATGTTGTTGTCTGGGCAGGGTGGACCTTGTGTCCGATTGTGGCCTGAAGGGGTGACAGTAATGTGAACTGCTTGGTTTTCGAACCAGTATCATGATACCTTCATGGAAATCCGTGGGAACGGTAAAATCCTCATGGAGCAGTTCTTCAAACATCTGAATCCACTGAGCGCGCATCAGGGGATAGAAGGCGTGGTAGAATTTGTTAGGTAAGCCGTCTGGTTCCGGTGATTTGTTGGGGCGCCGCGCGCCAAGGCCGCAGTTAAGTCTTCATCAATTACGGGAGCCAGCAGAACATCGTCCTGGGCCGCTAATCTGGGGACGGGCAACTACCTCAGGATGCCTTCGTACCTGTGGGCCGTCCAAGGGTCCTGTAATGCTGGATAAACGCTACAGCGATGGCACACTGTGTGTCAACGCATCCACGCGCTGCTGTCTCTACTGATGTTATAAGGTGATGATTGCGGGGGCGTCTCTCTAGGATGACTTAACGTACGGACGCCATTTCGTTGGGGATGGCATCCTACGCCCTCGTCCGGACTTGGGCTCCATCAGGCTGTTCAGCGGTCACACGGATTAGGCGAGTTTTGAAATGATAACTGCTGTTTGTTGGTCTCTTCCCTCACCACTGTGTAATAAATTTCCGACGTCTCCCGACGCCAGCAAGCTCTGTCCCAGCCATGTCCCATGAGTATCCGTCGGAGGGCTGACTTCGCGCAGTCAAGCCACCAATGATGTGCATGCAGACTCTGGAGGCAGTGGTCCCACGTAGCAATAGTCTCCCGCCGACACACGTCGTAGTACAGATGAAGATACAGCATCCATGGACAGCAGCTTCGGCGTGTGAATTGTCGGGAGAGTGTGACCAAACAGATGTATGGCAATAATTGGTGAATGCTGTGGGAAACAGTTGTACATCCCTTCTCGCAGCTTGGAGTCCTCAGGACTGGCTGAGTGCTCGAAGTATGTATAGCCATGGCGATTCCCACATAGGAGACGTGCTAGATCCTACATGAATGCCTGTAGTGCCGAAATGAGGAAGTCACCAATTCCTTGTTCCACCTCTGGCCCTTATGCAAGCAACATTATCGTCGTTGGAGTCCTCCTGAGGCATATAGTGCCTTTTCCTGCCCAATTGTCGCGTTAAATTGTCAAAATCCCCAGATGGATAGAGTTCACTGCCCACAGTGCTCCGAACGTTCTCAGTTGGGGAGAAATGAGGCAAGCCGGCCGGAGTGGCCGTGCGCTTCTAGGCACTACAGTCTGGAACCGAGCGACCGCTACGGTCGCAGGTTCGAATCCTGCCTCGGGCATGGATGTGTGTGTGTGTTGTCCTTAGGTTAGCTAGGTTTAATTAGTTCTAAGTTCCAGGCGACTGATGACCTCAAAAGCTAGTCGCATAGTGCTCAGAGCCATTTGAACCACAGATGAGGCAGCCTTGATGGCCAAGGTAGGGTTTGGCAAGGGCGAATACCAACAGTAGTAGCTCTAGGTCAGGCATGATCTTGCAGAAATGTAAGCCAAGGATGGCTTACCATGAAGGGCAATAAAACGGAGCTTAGAATATCGTCGGCGTAGCACTCTGCTGTATAGGTGCAGCGGACGACTATCATATGGATCCTGCTATGGAATGAAATGGCACCCGAGACTATCACTCCTGGTTGTCAGACGTATGGCGGGCGACAGTCGGGCTGATATCCCACTGCTGTGTGAGGAGTCTCCAGACACATCTTCTGCTTGGAATCTCATTGACTGGAGTAGAACTGTCTTCAGTCACGAGTCCCACTATGAAATGAGCCCCGATGACCAGCAAAGATGGCAGTGGGATAAAACCTGAATGTCGCCCGCCATACAGCCCGACAACCATGAATTATGGTCTGGGTCGCCATTTCTTTTCATAGCAAGACCCCTTCGGTTGTCATCCGCGGTACTCTTACAGCAGAGCGGTACGTCGACGATATTCCACGCTCTCTTTTGCTGCCTTTCACGGCAAGCCATCCTGGGTTTATATTTCAGTAAGATAATGGAGCGAGGTTTTGTACTGCTTGTCTTCGTGCTTTCCAAATCCAGCTAGGTCGCCGGATCTCTCTCCAGTTGAGAACGTTTGGAGCATTATAGGCAGGGCCCAACAACCAGCTCCAGATTTTGACGATATAACGCGTCGGTTGGACAGAATTTGGCACGATATTCCTCATCAGGACATCCAATGACTTTGTCAATCAATGTCAAGCCGGATAACGGCCTGCATGTGGGCCAGAGATGGACCAACGCTTTATTGACTTGCTCGGTTTGTGAAGCTCTTTCTCTTGAATAAATCATCCAAATTATGTTAAACTGTAATCATTTGTTTGTCTGCAGATGCACATCAGATCTACTGATTTCGTCCCATTCGGATAATTGCTTTCTGGTGCGTTGTTGCTTTTTCTGTTGTTGTCTTAGTGTTTATTTAGATATAATTGTGTTAGGTTTAGGACATCATGCTGCTCGCATCAAACTGTACTAAAGTTAAGTACCATTTTGTAACATACTCTTATTAAATGTTATTTATTTTTGTGTTACCCCATCAGACAAGTGTTCAATAATCTTAGTGTATAATGGGTGCCTTTAAGAAACTACTGTGGATGTATTGCTGAGTTAGTAGTAGCTGTCAATGAGTATATTGACAATATGGACTCCGCACGGATTTTACGCCATTATAAAGTCCATAGACTTGACTATTAAGACGATCTACATCTACATGGTTACTCTGCAATTCACACTTTAGTGCCAGGGAGAGGGTTCATCGAACCATTTTCATACTACTTCTATACCATTCCACTCTCGAATGGCGCATGGGAAAAAGGAACACCTAAATATTTCCGTTCGAGCTCTGATTTCTCTTATTTTATTATGATGATCATTTCTCCCTACGTAGGTGGGTGTCAACAAAATATTTTCGCATTCGGAAGAGAAAGTTGGTGATTGGAATTTTGTAAATAGATCTCGTTGCAAAGGAAACCGCCTTTGTTTCAGTGACTGCCACCCCAGCTCGCGTATCATATCAGTGACATTCTCACACCTATTACGCGATAACACGGAACGAGCTGCCCTTCTTTTTCGATGTCCTCCGTGAATCCTACCTGGTAAGGATCCCATACAAGGCAGCAATATTCAAGCAGAGGACGGACAAGTGTAATGTAGGCTGTCTCTTTAGTGGGCTTGCCCCACCTTCTAAGTGTTCTGCCAACAAAGCGCAGTCGTTGTTTCGCCTTCCCCACAAATTTATCTACGTGGTCTTTCCAATTTAAGTTGCTCGTAATTGTAATTCCGAGTTATTTAGCCGAATTGACAGCCCTTAGATTTGTGCGATTTATCGCATACCCCAAATTTATCGGATTTCATTTAATACCCATGTGGATGACCTCGCACTTTTCTTTATTTAGTGCCAGTTTCCACTTTTCGCACCATACAGAAATCCTCTCTAGGTCATTTTGTAATTGGAATTGATCGCCTGATGATTTAACTAGACGGTAAATTACATCGTCATCTGTAAACAATCTGAGGGGGCGGCTCAGATTATCACCTAGATCATTTATGTAAATGAGGAACAGCAGAGGGCCTACGACACTACATTGCGGAACGCCAGATATTACTTTTGTTCCACTCGTCTATCACTACGAACTGTGACCTCTCTGAGAGGAAATCACGAATCCAGTCACACAACTGACGATACTCCATACGCACGTAATTTGATTAATAGTCGATAGTGAGGAGCGGTATCAAAAGCCTTCTGGAAATCTGGGAATATGGAATCGATCTGAGATCCCTTGTCGACAGCACTCGTTAGTTCATGGGAATAAAGAGCTAGCTGTGTTGAACAAGAACGATATTTTCTGAATCCGTGTTGGTTACGTAGCAATAAGTCATTTTCTTCAAGGTGATTCATAACGTTCGAGTACAGTATATGCTCCAAAATCCTACTGCAAATTGAGGTCAGTGATATGGATCTGTAATTCAACGGGTTGCTCCTATTTCCTTTCTTGAATATTGGTGTGACCTGTACTACTTTCCAGTCTTCAGGAACAGACCTTTCGTCAAGTGAGGGGTTGTATATGATTGCTAAGAAAGGCGCTATTGTGTCTGCATACTCTGAAAGGAACCTGATTGGTATACCAGCTGGACCGGAAGACTTGCCTTTTTTGAGTTGTTTCACAACACCTAAGATATCTACTTTTATGTCACTCATGCTAACAGCTGTACTTGTTTCGAATTCTGGAATATTTAATAAGTTTCCTTTAATTTACGTCTATGGTCACAAACTGTTTGATAACAGATTACTGGTTTCGGTCTTTAATGACCATCATCAGATCTGTTTCGTAAAAACAGCAGTACATTAGAACTTTGTTTTTATGAAACAGATCTGATGAAGGTCATTAAAGACTGAAACATGTAATCTGTTATCAAACAGTTTGTGACCATAGACGTAAATTAAAGGAAACTTATTACACATACGGGTCACTTTTTTCGCGACGATGTCGCAGCTTGTGAATCTGGAATATTTACTTCGTCTTCTTTCGTGAAGGAATTACGGAAAACTGCATTTAGTAACTCCGCTTTAGTGGCACCATCGTCGGTAACATTTCGATCGCCATCGCGCAGTGACGGTATTGACTGGTTTTTGCCACTGGTGTACTTTACATACGACCAGACTCTCTTTGGGTTTTCTACCATAGTTTGAGACAATATTTCATTGCGGAAACTATGTCGCATTGACGTCCGCACTAAATTTCGAGCTTCCGTGAAACTTAGCCAGTCTTGGTGATTTTGCGTTCTTCTGAATTTGGCGTGCTTTTTTCGTTGCTTCTGCAACAGTGTTCTGACGTGTTTTGTGTACCATGGTGGATCAGTTCCATCTCTTATTAACTTATGGGGTATGATACTGTCGATACTGTATCTTTGAATTTGAGCAATATCTGGTCTACACTTACATAATTAGCTTGGAAGGAATGGAGACTCTCTCTTAGGAAGGCATCAAGCGAATTTTTATCTGCTGTTTTAAATAGATATATTTTGTGTTATTTTTAGTTCAGATGGTTCAAATGGCTCTGAGCACTTAACTTCTAAGGTCATCAGTCCTCTAGAACTTAGAACTACTTAAACCTAACTAACCTAAGGACACCACACACATCCATGCCCGAGGCAGGATTCGAACCTGCGACCGTAGCGGTCACGCGGTTCCAGACTGTAGCGCCTAGAACCGCTCGGCCACCCTGGCCGGCTTATTTTTAGTGGTTTTGGTTGATATGGTTTTGAGCCTCGCTACAATGACCTTCTGTTCACTAATCTCTGTATCCGTCATGACGCTCTCTATTAGATCAGGACTATTAGTGGCAGATCGGACATGTTTCGTATACTTGTGAAACTGGTGATGGTAACTGGAACGGAGGGATCCGTTAAGTGAGACAGGTGCTTGAACCCGTCTCCGTTGCGGCGAACACGGGTTAGCCGCACAGCAAGTGTGGCCTCCCACGCTGACACGACCACCCGCACCTGTCCACGAATCTAATTTGCGTTATCGGTCGTTTCGCTCGCGCTACGACGCGCCTGGAGGGCTGGAGTGATTTATGAAGCGGGTCCAGCCGCCGGCCGATCGACGTGTCCCATCTGCGCGGCCCCCGAAATTCAATGAACGGCCAGAGTTCGGCGCGACAGTACAAGAGCGCTGTTCCATTTAGCGCGGCGGTATCACGGCGTGTGTAGGACGTAATTGTTACGTGGTCGCGGCCGCTCGGACACGGCACAGCGGTATCTGATGCGCGGAGCGGTGGCTTTCTGCCCAAGGTGAGGGCCGGCCGCTATCTCCCACACTTGTTGCTCCTCCGTCTCCCAACAGCCTGCTCCGCTGCTGGAATGTTCTCTGCACTTGGCCACATATAGGCGGACGCGCATCCTTAGACGCTGGCGAGAAACCTTCGCTCCCTGTGGGTCATAGTTTTGTTTTGTACAGGAAACGATCCGGTGATCCGGTGTGGTCAGTATTATTTGTTTGTACCAGTTTTTCTTAACGTAGAGGCATAGGAAAATTAATCCCTCCACAGAGCAGGCCCGGCAAAACGTACACACACACACACACACACACACACACACAGGTATAATTGTAAGAAAATGAAACGCCCTCAGCCGTCTTTATGATCTTATTTGCTGTGTAGCTACCAGTTTCGATACGTGAATGCACGACTTCAGGCCTTGGTTGATGCTGAAGAGGTTATCACGATCCATATATACGTAGTGGCCAGCATGACTGGTTTTCGCAGGCCACCTGTAACTGTGATGTCAGCACTCCAACTTTCAACTGCCAAGTTGGCCATAGTTGGCCACTTACGCAGCGCATATGTGGATCGTGATAACCCCTTCAGCATCAACTAAGGCCGGAAGATGGCGCATTGAAGCGCTGAAACTGTTAGCTACACAAGAAATAAGATCATAAGGACAGCTGTAGGTGTTGCATTTTCTTACAATAGTGAACGGTCGTGGTCCCCAAGACCCCCAACCAAAAGGAACATACAAAAACAAATATGAAGCTACATACCGACACCACAACACAAACAAAAGACGACGAACAGAAGACACAGTCACAGTTGGCACTTCCAGCGCACAGTGCAAGGAAGTGTTGAACTGAAGTCTGTTCGGAAGCGCCGTAGATTGGGCATGTGGTTTACGTATCCCACCTAAGTGCTATTCAAAGACGATACATATGGAATAATGAGATCAGAAAAATTTTAGGTGAGCGAAATGGGAACTTTACTTCAACGAAATTTGCACTCCAAAAAGTTGTTTCTTACTTAACAATAAGACAATAACAAAAAACTGTAGAATACAACTTATATGGAGTCATTATATAACACACTTATTACACAGGTAGAAGAGACATTTATTACATGGCACTGAAGATGCTTCATAAGTAAGAGGAACACGTATGGCACAAAACAAACCGCCTTTCCTTTAGTTGCATAGATGGAGCACAAGAATAACCTGGCACGATTTATTTTCCTGTTATATAGACAAACCTCACTAGCTCGAACTAACTGGGACGAATCTCAGTTTGAATTATTGGAAGTCGTAACTGTCGAAATGTCTTCTGGAACAGTTACCTGACTTTATAATTAGGAAGACAACATAACAGCCTACATGCAGGTGAAATAAAACTTTGCCAGCGAAATAGTGTTTCATAGCAGAAACATACACTCAATCAGTCTATTAACAAAAGACAAATCAAGGGGCATTCGAACGAGCGTTGTCTAAAATCAATAACCATTGGACGTAAATCAGCTTTCAGTTTAAATTTTTCAGTTTTGAGTTTTCGATCATCATATAAATTGGGGATGCTGCATAAAATATTTGATTAACCTACATTTTACAGATTTCCATGTTAAAGTGAATTTGTTTTCGGGAATGGACTTCCAAAACAGACCAGCTCCATCTGCACTGTTGGTCTGTGTCAAACACAAATTTCCCTCTTCTGAAACAGCCTTTAATTGAACCTTCCTGGCAGATTAAAACTGTGTGCCCCAACCGAGACTCGAACTCGGGACCTTTGCCTTTCGTGGGCAAGTGCTGTAACATCTGAGCTACCGAAGCACGACTCACGCCCGGTACTCACAGATTTACTTCTGCCAGTATCTCGTCTCCTACCTTCCAAACTTTACAGAAGCTCTCCTGCGAACCATGCAGAACTAGCACTCCTGAAAGAAAGGATACTGCGGAGACATGGCTTAGCCACAGCCTGGGGGATGTTTCGAGAATGAGATTTTCACTCTGCAGCGGAGTGTGCGCTGATATGAAACTTCCTGGCAGATTAAAACTGTGTGCCCGACCGAGACTCGAACTCGAGACCTTTGCCTTTCGCGAGCAAGTGCTCTACCATCTGAGCTACCGAAGCACGACTCACGCCCGGTACTCATCGCCTTACTTCTGCCAGTATCTCGTCTCCTACCTTCCAAACTTTACAGAAGCTCTGCTGCGAACCATGCAGAACTAGCACTCCTGAAAGAAAGGATACTGCGGAGACATGGCTTAGCCACACCCTGGGGGATGTTTCCAGAATGAGATTTTCACTCTGCAGCGGAGCGTGCGCTGATATGAAACTTCCTGGCAGATTAAAACTGTGTGCCCGACCGAGACTCGAACTCGGGACCTTTGCCTTGGTTCGCAGGAGAGCTTCTGTAGTTTGGAAGGTAGGAGACGAGATACTGGCAGAAGTAAGGCTGTGAGTACCGGGCGTGAGTCTTGCTTCGGTAGCTCAGATGGTAGAGCACTTGCCCGCGAAAGGCAAAGGTCCCGAGTTCGAGTCTCGGTCGGGCACACAGTTTTAATCTGCCAGGAAGTTTCATATTAGCGCACACTCCGCTGCAGAGTGAAAATCTCATTCTGGCAGCCTTTAATTATTTGCAAAATGGTTCAGCTCATGTAATATCTGCACATAAACAACTCCGCCCCGCCCAAACCCAATTACAAACACACACACACACACACACACACACACACACACACACACACACATACACTGCTTTCTGTTACAGATATTCAGCCTGTTACGGAATCTGAACAGCCATCCAGTACTAGCACTGAAATCTGTTTGCCCTGATTTACCTCCAATTTCCTGTATCTCTCAGCCCAACGGTTTCCTCCTGGGAAGCCAAGTTGCTCCGCCGTGCCCTAACGACTATGCACTATCTGTGACGCGACGAATATCATGAGATGACGGATGGCACAGACCCACTACCTCCAGCTACCGTGAACGTCTTCACGCAGCACTTTAACGAGCAACCTCTGAACCCTTTGACTTTGCATCCTTCTCGCTTCCTGTGGTTCATTGATGACACCTTCCTGATAAGGCCTCACCGTAAAAATTCACTGCAGCTGTTTGTTGGTCACGTGAAAGGTGTTCATCCCAACATTTAATTTACTGTCGAGATAGAGAGCGAAAGTAAACTAGCATTCTCGGATGTTTTAGTTGGGCTGTAGGAAGGTGGCCGGCTTGGTCAATCGGTAGACAGGAAACCGAAGCACAGAGACCGGTATTGAGTGCTAATAGTTTTCACTGCCCTGTATTCAAGAAACTGTTCCTGAACACCTTACTGCATAGGCTAAAGATTATTTCTGACGACGACCATCTGTAGTCTCAACTGCAGCATCTGAGAAGTGTGTTCAGAGAAAATGGTTACAGCATTGCCAACGCATTCAGTTGCTAACGATGAAGGACGCCTCGTGAATCTGCGGAAGGGGCCAAGTCGCCTGCATTCCTTCCATACTGTGGAGCAATGACTAACAACACAGGAGGCATCCTGGAGAGACACGGACAGTGACCAGTGTTCTGGCCCGCTTCCAACGTACGACACATGTTACTCCCCGTTAAAGACTACGAAGGTTTCGGATGCCCAATGTGCATTCGAATCATTAAACAACAGGAGTTTGAGAATTCGGCCGTCGCTGGACATTGCCTGGAGAACAGGCAAAAAATAAAATCTGACGAGACGATAGTGTTGGCTCATGGGTCATCATGTTGCACTTCCTTTATAAAACAAGCAGCTGAAATGAGAAAAGTCCCAACAATTTCAACTGAAAACCCGGGTACACAATTACCGGGGCTAGGAAGTGGGTTTGAAAACCAAAGACATGTTTGGGGTCCAGAGGGAGGCGGATGCGGCAGTTTCAAACGCGGCGCCGGCCCCTAGCGCCATCTGACGTCACTCGGTCCCGTGACGTCGCGAAGCTACTGTGACCTGCTCAACCACTGCTGACTAAAGTATCTTATTATTTAAGTGGAACACTTTGCCAGCTCTGGCAGTCAGTGGCTGTTACTCCTGATGGCGATGGTGGAGAGAGCAATCGAAAGGTCAACGTGACATGGTTTGAAAATCGAGAAGATTTTATTTTTAAATATGAGTATTTCCTGCTCACAACAGCACTACTGACGACGTGGCTACATTCTGGGTCACTTTATACAATACAGTGTTTCGGCTAAATGGACTGCGTTAGTATGAAATTGTGTGATTTCGAAATCGATCGCCGCGCGGGATTAGCCGAGTGGTCTACGGCGCTACAGTCATGGGCTGTGCGGCTGGTCCCGGCGGAGGTTCGAGTCCTCCCTCGGGCATGGGTGTGTGTGTTTGTCCTTAGGATAATTTACGTTAAGTAGTGTGTAAGCTTAGGGACTGATGACCTTAGCAGTTAAGTCCCATAAGATTTCACCCACATTTGATTTGAAATCGATCATGTAAATCAAATATCATATATAAAACACGTTGTAAGTTCCCCACTATGTGTTTGTGTGTGTAATTTATCCCAAATTTACTTCCCACTCAATAAAAATATGCGTATTATCAAACCTATGCGCCCACAAACCGTTATCCAACTTAAAATCGTATGCTAACCTTTGACTAAACAGAACCTATTTTGAACTGAACTGTAATTGGTCTGAATACATCTTGTCTTTATATTAAATGCGCAACTGAAGTAAAACAATCACCTGGCCCTAATCAAAATTTCCATTTATCTCGCGCCTTGACAACATTGTTGCAGATTTCTCTAAAGCACATCAGCAAGCAGGCAGCGGCTTAGCTAGATTTCTGTTTTCAAAAAAAATTTGCAAACAGTGGCATACCATATGGTGCAATGTGGTACTACGTAACGATAAACCTACTTCAAACCAGTGGGATAGGAAGAGCAGCTATTCTGGGAAATGATATTCCAAGACAACGATTTTAGAATGAAGTATGTATTCAAAAAGGGAGAGAAAAACTTCGCGTGGTCTGAACAATACTATGCTTAACAAAGTTTAAATTTAAAAAGGGTACAGTCTTAACATAGATCATATCCATAATTTAAGTTCTTCTCGCCTTTCGGTATGTACGTTACATTCATCCTTGCTGCTCCTTACAATATATCTTTCTTCATCTAACAGATACAATCATAAGTCAACACAGCACTATTGAATACATCCATCACCTATCACACTTCAACTAAGAATGTATCTGATTCCGCAGAGGCAAAGACTGTGCCACAACAAGACCAAAGATTGTTTATCAGTAACATAACTTGCTCTCTCTCTCTCTCTCTCTCTCTGACGTGCACATCGATAAATTACAAAAATAAAAATTACGTGCTCACCTTACATCGGGAATGAATTATGTAATAAAAGTGTATTAAAATGTAAAAACAGTTTAGTCAAACACAATCTTCGATGACAAAAGGTCATTCTGTGGAACAACAGGAAGGAAGGCTATATACTTTGTTCGAGGACTGCTGGTCTGCTAGTTTCGCAAGGTTCGCAGGAGAGCTTCTGTGAAGTTTGGAACGAAGGAGATGAGGCATTGCCAGAAGTAAAGATGTTTTGGTCGTGAATTGTGGTTGGGTAGCTCAGTCCGCAGAGCACTTGCCCGCGAAACCAAAGGTCCCGAGTTCGAGTTTCGGTCTTGCACGCAGTTCTAATCTGCCAGGAAGTTTCATATCAGCGCACACTCCGCTGCAGAGTGAAAATTTCATTCTTGTTGACATTAAGTTCACATTTTACACAAAATGTGGACTTTATATCCCCATTTTAGTTTAGTTGCATCAAAGCCGCATATATGTGTAGGCTGTCTACGCTACAACGAATTCAAAACAAATACAAACAATTGGACTCTTAACATTATGCGTTGAGATATTGTATCGGGTTACTAGACTGCAGTTTTCAGTCGACAGCTGACACGAAATACTCGACAACCACCGTTAAAACTCCGTGCTCCCTCGCTTAAAAATCCCAGTGGTGCCCATTCAAGTGCAGCTGGTGAAACCACTAAGGCTTTCCAAAGAAGGCTTAATATAATTTTGGCAATCCGAAACATATATAATTTCACGCAAACCAGATTACCGCATACCTCCTTTCATCCAAAACAGGACCCATAAAGCGTCCAAGATTGTTTCCCTAAAGTCAAGGTCGCTCTAAGAATGTCGCGATCACAAAAAACAGAGGTAAAAAATTAAATTTTAAAATTCATGTTGATGGAAAAGAAAAAGACAATGTCTCACTTCGTCTATTATTGAAAGTGATATTTTAATGCAACTAATTCGTTTATACGTTACTATTATCTTCATTACTTTAAAGTCGGGGCACAAATCAGTTAGCCAATAAAGTTAATTAAAACTTTTATCTCAAGATGGTTTGGGAAAGTACTGTATTTTAATGAAATATATGTCTGATTGACATACTCCTTTTGTTATCGTATATTTGCCTAAAAATATGTTCGTTAATATTTACAATATGTTACTGAAATATTGATTTTTTGCGTAGACGCGAATCTCAGTTGTTCACGGTATAAAGCATTGTCTCCGCCACGTACCATGAAACTATTACTTGTAATGATTCACTTCGATTCATTTCGTTCACCAGATTGCTTTTTTGCAAGCTGCTTAGCATATAGTCATGCCTGAGAGAAGGAATGGCTATAGAACCACCTTTATTTCCTTTTTCATTTCATATCATCATGCTACGTTAACCCATATCCATAATCATAAACATAGTTCTGTGTTGGGGTTGTAACGAGTTAGGGTTTATTGAAAGACTGGTGAAGCATTCTAGAGAGAGGGAGACGTTGCTGCAGTTCCTTTATCGCACATTTAACCATTTTTCTCTGTTGTTCTCTCAGGGTGCATCATTTGTTTGGTATAACTTGCGATTGACGTGGGAATGTTTGGATGATTGGAAGAGCATTCCCGATAATAGAATCGGAAGCTATTTCCTGTTTCTTGTTGCAGTGGAGGCGTAGGAACGTCCGTTGAATTTAATTTTCAAATCTGGCTTGTGGCATGACCATGAAGGAGACAACAGTTCGTTCTGCTATTTTTTAGGAAGTACTTCTAGCCATTGGTTACACAGATCAAACGCAAGCCTTGGAAATACCCACCGAACTCTAGGTCAGATTTTGTGTGGTGAACTGGTGGCAGGCTTGAGCAGCAGGCACTGGCATTTCTAGCGTGCAAGCGGTTTGACAAAACTCCTGGTGGAGCGATTTCGTTTATTATACGATGGCCTGTCCTCCGCCCCCACTCAGGGATGTTGCATCAGACCACAGCGTCTAGGAAGTCTTAGAAATTTTCTGAATTTAGTAGTCGGGGTCTAACTGTGCGGTGAATAAATCGTGCGGTATTCGAGCGCATTTAGGATAAAACCTTTTCATTGGTATTCCAGTCAGTCGCTTTGTGCAGTATTTAAAATCAGCTATTGAGGGACCGCGTAGCTAAATTTAGCGTGTGCCAATTTTATCGATTATTACTTAGTTTTTGGAAGGACAACTTGATTTCCTTATCCACCCACTTTAGGATTTTTCCTTTGTGCTGTACACAATTTCTTGAGCAGTATGAATGATCATCCAGGTTTGACCAAACAGCTTGCAATATGTAAGAATTATTAGGATTTTCTTTGATAGATTTTCTTTGACACGGTGATCTTTTAGTGACTTTCCTTCCCACCTGTAGCAAGTGTTGAGTTTTAGTGTATCCACAAGAGCACCCATGTCCCATCCTTCTAATGAATTGCGTCAAGAGAGTTTGCTAAGAACCCACGCCCCACAAGCAACCATGTTATTAACCATATTATTACGAGAGAACACTTCACTGATAATACAGGGTGTTTCAAAAATGACCGGTATATTTGAAACGGCAATAAAAACTAAACTAGCAGAAATACACCGTTTGTTGCAATATGCTTGGGACAACAGTACATTTTCAGGCAGACAAACTTTCGAAATTACAGTAGTTACAATTTTCAACAACAGATGGCGCTGCGGTCTGGGAAACTCTATAGTACGATATTTTCCACATATCCACCATGCGTAGCAATAAAATGGCGTAGTCTCTGAATGAAATTACCCGAAACCTTTGACAACGTGTCTGGCGGAATGGCTTCACATCCAGATGAGATGTACTGCTTCAGCTGTTCAATTGTTTCTGGATTCTGGCGGTACACCTGGTCTTTCAAGTGTCCCCACAGAAAGAAGTCACAGGGGTTCATGTCTGGCGAATAGGGAGGTCAATCCACGCCGCCTCCTGTATGTTTCGGATAGCCCAAAGCAATCACACGATCATCGAAGTATTCATTCAGGAAATTAAAGACGTCGGCCGTGCGATGTGGCCGGACACCATCTTGCATAAACCACGAGGTGTTCGCAGTGTCGTCTAAGGCAGTTTGTACCGCCACAAATTCACGAAGAATGTCCAGATGGCGTGATGCAGTAATCGTTTCGGATCTGAAAAATGGGCCAATGATTCCTTTGAAGAAATGGCGGCACAGACCAGTACTTTTTGAGGATGCAGGGACGATGGGACTGCAACATGGGGCTTTTTGGTTCCCCATATGCGCCAGTTCTGTTTATTGACGAAGCCGTCCAGGTAAAAATAAGCTTCGTCAGTAAACCAAATGCTGCCCACATGCATATCGCCGTCATCAATCCTGTGCTCTATATCGTTAGCGAATGTCTCTCGTGCAGCAATGGTAGCGGCGCTGACGGGTTGCCGCATTTGAATTTTGTATGGATAGAGGTGTAAACTCTGGCGCATGAGACGATACGTGGACGTTGGCGTCATTTGGACCGCAGCTGCAACATGGCGAACGGAAACCCGAGGCCGCTGTTGGATCACCTGCTGCACTAGCTGCGCGTTGCCCTCTGTGGTTGCCGTACGCGGTCGCCCTACCTTTCCAGCACGTTCATCTGTCACGTTCCCAGTCCGTTGAAATTTTTCAAACAGATCCTTTATTGTATCGCTTTTCGGTCCTTTGGTTACATTAAACCTCCGTTGAAAACTTTGTCTTGTTGCAACAACACTGTGTTCTAGGCGGTGGAATTCCAACACCAGAAAAATCCTCTGTTCTGAGGAATAAACCATGTTGTCTACAGCACACTTGCACGTTGTGAACAGCACACGCTTACAGCAGAAAGACAACGTACAGAATGGCGCACCCACAGACTGCGTTGTCTTCTATATCTTTCACATCACTTGCAGCGCCATCTGTTGTTGAAAATTGTAACTACTGTAATTTCGAAAGTTTGTCCGCCTGAAAATGTAATGTTGTCCCAAGCATATTGCAACAAACGGTGTATTTCTATCGCTGCTCGTTTAGTTTTTATTGCCGTTCAAATATACCGGTCATTTTTGAAACACCCTGTAAATGCCCTGTTTTATGGAATATAGTTGGTTATTCTTCCCCCCCCCTCTCCCCCCTCCCCCTCCCCCCCCCCCTCGTGCACCATTTCGCGAGTCGCTTCCATCTCCTTTCATTACTGGCAATAGCTTTCATGCTTGAGAAGTGGCTTTTTAAATGATTATTGTCCTGATTCATGTCCTCATCAGTCGTCCTGAAGTCGCTTAGCTAAATTCTGTGCTCATTACAGATAAATCATTGGGCCAAATTGCATTAAATTCTCTTGATGACTTCATTCTGCTTAGTGGTACTTGAAAATATAGAGGCAATTCCTGCTCATGTTACCAAGAGCAGTGGCTTCGTGAAGGCCATAATATAAGCGAAATATATAT
Organism: Schistocerca americana; assembly: GCF_021461395.2. Lineage (NCBI taxonomy): Eukaryota > Metazoa > Arthropoda > Insecta > Orthoptera > Acrididae > Schistocerca > Schistocerca americana. Next base: position 213,645,722 of record NC_060120.1, read on the forward strand.
TTGGTATTTTTATAAAATCAAAATTCAGAGTCAGACAGTAATCAGATGAGGGATAGCATATATGCGTAGAGTAAATATTACACTGAGAACGGCTGGGATTTTTAATAGCTATGGTAATAAATCATGTTAAATAGCTAACATTAATTGCTTCCCATTCTTGAGCCACAGTTTTTGAAGCCATAAGTAGTGCAGTAAAACTTTATACTTTTAAATAATGCATTATTATTAGAAAGATGCAGCATAACAGTTGCTTATAATAATTAATCTTCATTCACGACGGTCTGTTTCGGCATTTACCACCATTGTTAAGTACCTGCCAATACAATTTTGTTGAGCACGTGTATAAATGTGAATGTTGTTTGTATTAAAGTGACTGTATTGTACTCACGTCTATGAGATGTTACGTGCATGTAACGTCGTCAGTGAACTGTCTTATAAGTGACAATGTTTTGATTAGGTGGTAAATGACGGAAATAAGTGGAAAATAATACTTTAATTATGGTTTGACAATAGTTTAACAGTTGTACTCTTACGTCGTTTCATGCTTGCAAAGATTATAGAGATGAAAAGAAATAAAAAACTCATCAGAAACGGCGTAAATAATCAGTCGATCTTCTTTCTGCTTTTGAAAAGTCAAAACCACACTGGTGATACAATCGAAAATGCACTCAAAATCCAGTACAGGATATCAAAAGGTCTGCAGTGAACATTCTTGAAGAACTGGAAATCTATACACACATGAGAAAATCCCCGGAAGATACAGTAAACGAGCATACAGAATTTAGACACAATTACTTCCTCAAACTACAATACTGAACTTTTAGAACGCGAAAAAAGAAAAATTAGAAATAACATATGCAACAACCAAAGATAAACATAACAAGGTTTAAGTTAGAAAAATAATATCGCTGTTCATCTGAATAATCTTTGTAAACATATAACGTCGTATGAGTAGAGCTGTCAAATCACAACTGCAAGACCGCTACGGTCGCAGGTTCGAATCCTGCCTCGGGCATGGATGTTTGTGATGTCCTTAGGTTAGTTAGGTTTAACTAGTTCTAAGTTCTAGGGGACTAATGCCCTCAGCAGTTGAGTCCCATAGTGCTCAGAGCCATTTGAACCATTTTTCAAATCACAACTAACGTATTATTTTCAACATGTTTACGTTATTTACCATCTAATCAAAAAATTGTCAGTCATAAGACAGTTCACTAGCGACGTAATATGGACGTCACATCATTCTAGACGTGAGTATGATATAGTCACTTTAATATAAATAGCGTTCACACTTTCATGCAAATTAATTATTATAAGCAGCTGTTCTGGTTCATCATTCTAATAATGATAGCGTTATACGACCTACATTATGCAGCAGGTCCTAGAAGGTGAAAAATTAATTATACAGTTAAATAATAAACCTTACACTGACGTCCGAAGCAGAGGGAATATAAAATGGAGACCGACACACTGATAATAGCAATGGCGGGAACGAGGGGAGGGGTGGTTTGGGGAGCAGTGTTAAAATTTTTACGCATGAATACAGTAAGCAAGTTAGAATGGAGGTTTCGACAGCATAGACTAGCATGGAGATCTGAATGAAACCAGTCTAGGTACTGAAGACGACAATAACAAAAGCAGCAACAACAACAATAACGTGCTGCGTTAAATGCTTGTAACTGGAAACTATTCTAAAACATTGATTTTTATTTGTTTTGTCAGTTATCACAGTATTTCTCCAGGTACGGTCCCCAACAGAAGTTGAGCCAAGGAATGTATGCTGTAGATACTAAATACAGTCCTAGGTTACGTCCAATCAGGAGTCGTATCCAAAGCGATTCCAATAGTAGGCACCATATTGGTTTGAAAATTACAAGTTTATTTTGGTGCGACGCGTGAAGGAACTTTCTGTCTGGTGATTGCGTCCCGACAGTGGATCCGGCCCATCTAATGGCAAAACACTTCCTTAAATCTCTGCTTAATAAATGAACTTGGTTCCCCACGGCGTTCATAAACGCTGGAGGAAACGCGTACGCTGCTTTGGCTCATTCCTCACGGCACTCTCTTACTCTCGACACCGCATCTAGCGACACGCCCTCTCGTATGTCTTTCGATTACACCACGGTCCTTTTTCTTAATCTCAAAGACAGTCTTGTTAAAAAAATAAAGGAATTCTGTCCGTAAGGCGGGCTTTGTAGCGGCCATGCCCTGCCACGCGGAGGGGCACAATTTATGTGTTTGTTGTCGCAGCGCGTTCATTACAGGCCCGTCTCGCTGTGCCGAATAACAGCCCAGGGCCGTAATGCGAGACATTATACCCGGGTACCCGCGGGAGGCGTCCGGCGCCATTGGGCCCCCCTGGGGCGGGTATTGTCCGGGTGCCTCGAGCCGAGATTTACACGCCGCCGCTCTGGCCTCGCCGACGACTCAATTAACGCGGGTTGACACCCTGCCGTGTCCGCTGGCCGCGTTGGTACGGAGCTACGGAATAATCCAAAACGGAAGAACGGTACAGCTAACTTAACCGAGTCTACGTAGTAGGAAGTTGTCTTACGATTTCATAATAAAAGCACTGTCCGTGCGTCTCACTATAAATCTGTGATACAATAAGTCCCAAAAGGTTCTATTCTTGACCCTCTTCTATTTCTGGGCGTATCTCAGTCTCCCGCCATTTCAGGTTTTTTATGTCGGCTGCTACAGTCACAAATTTATTAAGACAATTCCAATTTTCACCTTATTTCACACGATTTGCTGATTTCAGAGAAGCGCAGGTTTCAAGTGCTTACACATATACTCGTAATTTTATTTGCTATGCACTGTACATCTGTCATTTAAATATGCGTTGAAGAGCCAAACAAACTGATATACCTGCCTAACATCGTGTAGGACCTCCGAGAGCACACAGAAGTGCCGCAACACGACGTAGCATGGACTCGACAAATGTCTAAGGTAGTGCTGGTGGGAAGTGACACCATGAATCCTGCAGGGCTGTCCATAAATCCGTAAGAATAGGACGGGGTGGAGATTTTTTTCTGAACAGCACGTTCTAAGGCATTCCAGATATGCTCAATAATGTTCATGTCTAGGGAGTTTGATGGACGTCGGAAGTGCTTAAACTCGGAAGAGTGTCCCTGGAGCCACTTTGTAGCAATTGTGGGCGTGAGGGGTGTCGCATTGTTCTCCTGGAATTCCCCAAGTCCAACAATGGACCATGGACATGAACGCATACAGGTGATCAGACTCGTATCTATACGTATCAGAGGTCCCATATCACTCCAACTGCACACGCCCCACATTATTTCAGAGCCTCCACCATCTTGAACAGTTCCCTGCTGACATGCAGGGTCCATGGAGTCATGAGGTTGGCTCCATACCCGTACACGTCCATCCGTTCGATACAATTTGAAACGAGACACGTCCGACGAGGCACCAAGTCATCAACAGTCCAATGTCGGTGTTGACGGGCCCAAGAGAGGCGTGAGTGGGCCTTCGGCTCCAAAGAGCATATTGATGATGTTTCGTTGAATGATTCGCACGCTGACACTTATTGATGGACCAGCACTGAAATATTCAGGAATTCGCGGAAGAGTTGCACTTCTGTCGCGTTGAACGATTCTCTTCAGTCGTCGTTGGTATCGTTACCTCGGAAATGCTGCGGCGACTATAGTATCACGTTCAAACTCACTTAAATCTTGAAAACTTGCCATTGTAGCAGCAGTAACTGATCTAACAACTGCACCAGACTCTTGTTGTCTTATGTAGGCGTTGCCGACAGCAGCGCAGTATTCTGTCTGAAACTTCCTGTGAGATTAAAACTGTGTGCCGGACCGAGACTCCATCTCGGGACCTTTGCCTTTCGCAGGCAAGAGCTCTATCAACTAAGCTACCCAAGCACGACTCACGTCCCGTCCTCACAGCTTTACTTCCGCCAGTACCTCGTCTCCTACTTTCCAAACTTCACAGAAGCTCTCCTGCGAACCTTGCAGAACTAATCTGCCATGAAGTTTCATATCAGCGCACACTCCGCTGCAGAGTGAAAATCTCATTCTATTTACATATCTCTGTACTTGAATACGCATTCCTGTACAAGTTTCTCTGGCGCTTCATTATATAACTGCTGGCCTAATAGACTTGATAGAAAAGAATATTCCTTGCTTGTCTTTTATGATCAACTTTGAATGAAGACTCGCAGAAATTCAGTTTGCATTGTCAACATTTTAGTAAACGCTTGTTAGATCTTTAGTAAAAGTAAACATAGCCCACACTAGGCTGTAATGCGATGTTTATATACTCGAGCACTTAGCTAATTTGGACCAAGCGTCGTTGTCAAGCACTTTTGTAACATCTGTATTTCATGTCATTTCAAATCACTTTTAATTACAAGTAAAAAGTAGCTGTACTCCGTCATTTTACGAAAGGATCCACGCTACAGCGACACCTTTAGAGTTCGTATTCTGAACTTTCCTACGATCTTAAACATAAATATATAATTTTAATAAATTGTTAGATTCATTCTTCGAAATACAGGATATCCAATTGCTGCAAACAGCACAGTGTAACTTGCACGACTCCCAAATACATAATTCCGCAAAAGCAAAGTGAACAAAGATGCACCTAGCCAAAGAAAGATTCTGTGTCACAATTAGATCTACAGATTCAGAGAAAGTTTTCTTAGTTTATTTTTCATTTTCAATTTAGTATGCTAGTTTTATTATTTTTACTTTCAAAATTGCTACAGTAAGTAATTGTGGAAATAGTAAAAAATAATAGCTCTAACAGTTAATGTTATTGGTTTTCTCGAGATTAGGTTGATGCATAAGTTTCCACCGTGTTTGTTTTGGGCGTTGTTATTCCAGTTGCTGTAAGTTTCTTTATCCATTCTCCCTTTTTATTTGTAGTTCACAGATGCTATCTGAGTTAACATATTGTCATTTTGTTATTTGGAGATACTGAGTGGAGCTGTGGATGCTATAACATCGAGTGCCAAGTGGAGAAGTCGGATCATCCCTGACATCTTCTTCTGTCCGAGCGGTTCTAGGCGCTACAGTTTGGAGCCGAGCTGACTGATGACCTCAGATGTTAAATCCCATAGTGCTCAGAGCCATTTTTTGACACGAATTATTTACAGAAGAATAGAAAAAGATCAGCTTGGATTCCGGAGAAATTTCGGATCACGTGCGGCAACACTGACGCTATGGCTTATATTACAAGATAGGTTAAGGAGAGGCAAACCTACTTTAATACCATTTGTAGACGTAGAGAAAGCTTTTGACAATGATGAATGAAATATTCTCTTTGAAATTCCAGAGGTAGCAGGGGTAAAATACACGGAGAGAAACGCTGTTTACACAGACCAGACGACAGTTATAAGAGTCGAGGGACATGAAAGGGAAGCTTTCGTTGAGAAGGGAGTGAGATAGCGTTGTTACCTGTCCCCGACGTTATTCAGTCCGTACGGTAAGCAAGCAGTAACGGACACCAAAGAAAAATTTGGAGATTGAACTGAAATTCTGGGAGAAGAAATAAAAATTTTGAAGTTTTCTGAAGGAATAACTTTAGGAAACACACTTAAAGTAATAGATGGTTTTTATTATTTGCGCGGCAAAATAACTGATGGAGGCCAAAGTAGAGAGGATACAAAATGTAGACTGACCATGACAAGAAAAGCGTTCTAGAAGAACAGAAATTTGTTAACATCGAATATAAACTGACGTGTTAAGAAATCTTTCCCGATAGTATTTGTGTGGAGTGTAGGCACATATGGAAGAGAAACACGGCTGTAAACTGTTTAGACAAGAAGCCTTTGAAGTGTAGTTCTACAGAAAATTGCTGAAGATTACATGAGTGATCACAGAACTAAGGAGGAGGTACTGAATAGAATTGGGCAGAAAAGAAATATGTGGGGCATCCTGACTATGAGAAGGGATCGGTTGGTAGGGAACATTCTCAGACATTAAAGGATGACCAATTTGGTACTGGACGGAAGTGTTGGAGATAAAAATCGGCCGGCCGCGGTGGCTGAGCGGTTCTAGGCGCTTCAGTCCGGAACTGCACAACTGCTACGGTCGCAGGTTCGAATCCTGCCTCGGGCATGGGTGTGTGTGATGTCCTTAGGTTAGTTAGGTTTAAGTAGTTCTAAGTTCTAGGGGACTGATGACCTCAGATGTTAAGTCCCATAGTGCTCAGAGCCATTTGAACCATTTGATAAAAATCGTAGAGAGGGGTCAAAGTTGAATACAGTAACCAGATTCAGAAAGTGTGGGTTGCAGTCATCATTCGGATTTGAAGAGGCTTACACAGGATAAAGTAGCATGGAGAGCTATATCAAAACAAGTCTTCGCTTTAAAAACCGCTCCAGTAACAACAACAACAACGACGACGACGACACCCTCATGCAACATTACGCCTCATCCTCGGAATACCTAGGTAAACAAAACGATCGTGTTCGGCAGTGTTCGTGGCTGCATTACGTGTCCCCACATCTCCGCATATGAGGGCGCGTCCAGTATTATCTGACACGATTGTTTTGGTGGTCCAGGTGTTATGGTGTGGGGAGGCGTAATGTTACATTGGCATACTGACTTCCAAATATTTGTGACACTATACTCATTCCCCACACGTGTATTTTCAGGGGTGCTTTGGCCCTGACTTCATTCTTATAGCTGTCAGCGCACGACCGCATCGAAGAGCCCAGGTGAAGGAGCTTTCGGAAGGGGAAGGTAATCGGCGAATGGACTGGCCTGCACGTTCACCCGACTTAAATCCCAGCGAACACGTGTGGGATGCATCGGGGAGACATACGGCAGCACGTCCATATATATAAACGATCATCCAGCATATGTCAACCTCAGTGGTTTTGGAATGGAGCGTACTGCCACAAGATCCGCTTACCAACCTTCTGGCTAGCATGAGAGTACGTTGCAGAGCAGCTATCGTCGTGAATGCTGATCTCACACCCTATTAAGAACCATGCCGCACTTTTGTAGTGTCCAGGGGACCATCATAGGTAGCGGTGACTTCAGTGTAACTATTGTCTTTGAAAAAAAGTATCGTTTCTGTTCGTCTCACTACGTCTTTCATTCAGTTACCTTCTGCACTATACTCTAGCTGTTTTTTCGATGTATGGTCCAACTTTCATCGAGGTATGCTATGGATCAAAAGTAGCCGGAGACCTGGCTGAAAATGACTTACAAGTTCGTGGTGCCCTCCATCGGTAATAATGGAATTCAGTATGGTGTTGGCCCACCCTTAGCCTTGATGACAGGTTCCACTCTCGCAGGCATACGTTCAGTCAGGTGCTGGAAGGTTTCTTGGGGAATGGCAGCCCATTTTTCACGGAGTGCTGCACTGAGGAGAGGTATCGATGTCGGTCGGTGAGGCGTGGCGCGAAGTCGGTGTTCCAAAACATCACAAAGGACTCTGTGCAGGCCAGTCCATTACAGGTATGTTATTGTCAAGTAACTACTCCGCCAGAGTCCGTCATTATGAACAGGTGCTCGATCGTGTTGAAAGATGCAATTGCTATCCCCGAATTGCTCTTCAACAGTGGGAAGCGAGAAGGTCCTTAAAACATCAATGTTGGCCTGTGCTGTGATAGAGCCACCCAAAACAACAAGGTGTGCAAGCCCCCTCCATGAGAAACACGACCACACCATAACACCACCGTCTCCGAATTTTACTGTTGGCACTACACACGCTGGCTGATGACGTTCACCGGACATTCACCATAGCCACACCTTGCCATCCGATCGCCACATTGTGTGCCGTGATTCGTCACACCACACAACGTTTTTCTACTGTTAAATTGTCCAATATTTACGCTCTTTACACGAAGCGAGACCTCGTTTGGCATTTACTGGAGTGATGTGTGGCTTATGAGCAGCCGCTCTACCATGAAATCCAAGTTTTCTCACCTCCCGCCTAACGGTCATAGTACTTGCAGTGGATTCTGATGCTGTTTGGAATTGCTGTGTGATGGTCTGGATAGATGTCTGCCTATTACACACTACGGCCCTCTTCAACTGTCGGCGGTCTCTGTCAGTCAACAGACGAGGTCGGCCTGTACGTTTTTGTGCTGTACGTGACCCTTCACGTTTCCACTTCAATATCACATCGGAAACAGTGAACCTAAGGACGTTTAGCAATGTCGAAGTCTCGTGTACAGACGTATGACACAAGTGACACCCAATCACCTGACCACGTTCGAAGTCCATGAATTCCGCGGAGCGCCCCATTCTGCTCCCTCACGATGTCTAATGACTACTGAGGTCGCTGACATGGAGTACCTGGCAGTAGGTGGCAGCACAATGAACCTAATATGAAAAACCACATAGTGTACATTCCTTCATACTGACACATCATACAAAAGTTGCTTTCGTCCTTAGCTTTTGTACACCAACGTAATTTCTGCAATATGCTGCTCCCTGATAACACTTCCTTTCCCACCTGCCTTTCTGTGGAAACCAGACGTTGAGAACTGCATTGATGGCTCACTCCATCACCCATTAGCCGACATAAGGGAAAACCATCCCGTTACCTCTAGGCTGGAGAATTCTCCCGTTCCCCGGAAACTGAAACCCGGCGCTGGTGTTCACAAAAGAGACCACGAAAGAGGATAATTACGTGATTTTCAATATAGTCTGCAGTTCCGCATCTCTGTAGGAGAGGAGGCGGTTGAGGAGATGAGAGTTATACGAACATCATCTCCAGGTTTTGTAACTGTTACTCAGTAAGTGGCCTACAGCCATATTAGATTAGTCGTGTCCACAGTTACTGATGCCCCACTCCGTTCTCCACTACCTTTACAAATACAGCTTTCCATTACCTCTGTAAGACGCCAAAATTTTGATAGTTGCAACACCTATAAAGTATATAAACTGCTCTAATGTAATAACAATGTGTTTAAATCACTGCTTAATGCATCGCTATAGCACAACATCAAACAAACCGCAATTCGGAGAAATAAATCATTAATTCCCACGCATGAAACATGGATCTTGGCAAGGTGGTGTGGCTTACGTGCCTTAACGAAACAAATGCCAGTGCTGTAGGTGCAACCACGCTAGAGAGATATCTGTGGAGAGGCCAAACTAACCTATGTTTCCTGAAAAGAGACAGTACTATTTTCTGTAGCAGCAGCGGTAACAGTCTGGATGACAGCTCTGGCCTTGCAACATCAGCCACCGTGCCCTTGCTCTACTGATTCTACGAAGAGAACACTATAGCTTTCCGAAGGCATCCACCTCTGCTGTATGGCTTAATGATGGTGTGTCCTCTTGGATAAAATATTCTAGAGCTAAGATTTCCGCCATTTGGATCTTGGAAAGGGAACTACTGAAAAGGATGTCGTCATCAGGAAAAGCAATACTTCCACTCTACGGGTCAGAGCGAGGAACGTTACATCCCTTAACAGGATATGCGGGTTAGAGAATATAAAAAACGAAATGGATTTGTTGAAGTTAGATGCAATGGGAATTAGCGAAGTGAGGTGGCAGGAAGAACAGGTTTTCTGGGCGGATGAGTACAGGATAGTAAATAAAAAATCAAACAGAGTTAATGTAGGAGTACGTCTTCTAATGAATAACAAAATAGGAAAGTGCTAACCTACTATGAACGGCGCAGTGAACGCATATCGTACCTAAAAGAGACACACAGCCAACATCTACCACAATTTTAGTAATCTATATGCAATCTGGCTCCACAAATGATGGAGAATGAAATAATGTACGATGAGATAAACAAAATTATTTAGTTTGTTAAGCAGACGAAAACATAATTGTGATGGGGGACTGGAATTTTATAGAAGGAAAAGGACGAGAAAAAGAAATACTAGGAGAACATGTGTTGGCGGACAGGAATCAAGAGGAAAGCCAACTGGTAAAATTTTGCACTGAGAACAACTTAATCATTGCTAATGTCCGGTTTAAAAGTTATCTATTTTGTATACGTGGAAGAGACCAGGTGCACTGGAATGTTTCAAATTGATTATAAAGTGGTAAGACAGATTTAGAACCCAGATTTTAAGCTACAAAGCATTTTCATGTGTAGATGTTTACTCTGACCATACTTTGTTGGTTACGAACTACTGATTAAAAATGATTTACGAAAGGTACAAAATTAATAAAATGGGCCCTAGGTAATTTGAAAGACTCAGAAGAAGTTGCAGATGGAGCATTAAACAACGAAACAGGGGAAAGGAATGCAATAGAAGACGGACATGTAGTTTTGAAAGATGAAGTAGTGACGGTAGCAGAGGATCAAATAGGTCAAAAGACAAGGGCTAGCAGATATCCTCGGGTAACACAGAATATATTGTATTTAACTGGTGAAAGGAGAAAATATAAAAATGCAGCAACTGAAGCCGGCGAAAGGGAATGCCAACTTCTAAAAACTGAGAGTGACATAAAATGCCAAATGGCTTAGCAGTATTGATTAGAGAACAAATGCAAGGCTGAAGATGTCGTCTATGGGAAACTAAAAGGAAGCTTTAGAGAAAAAGGAGCAGCTGTATAAATATCAAGAGCTCAAATGGAATGCCAGTGCTCAGTATAGAAGGGAAAACTGAAAGGTGAAAGGAATATAAAAGGCCTATACAGGGAAATAAACGTGAAGACAACACCACAGGAAGGGAAGAGGAAGTAAACAAAGAAGGGATACGAGGTTTGATACTACGAGAAGAAATTGACAGAGTACTGAAAGACCTAAGTCGAAAAAAGGCCCCGGCAGTAGACGACGTTCTCTCACAATTACTGAGATCCTTGGGAAAGCCAGCCATGATAAAACTATTCCACCACGTAAGAGACAGACGAAATACCCTCAGACTTCAAGAGGAATGTGTTAATTCCAATTCCAAAGACGGCAGATGCTGACAGGTGTGAATATGACGGAACCATTAGTTTAGTAAGTCACAGACGCAAAATACCGATAGGAATTATTTACAGAAGACCGGAAAAACTGGTAGTAACCGATATCGGAGAAGATCAGTTTACGTTGCGGAGAAATGTAGGGACACGCGAGTCAGTACTGCCTCAACAAGATCGGTTAAAGAATGCCAAAGCTACGTTTATAGCATTTGCATATTTAGAGAAGTCCTTTGACGGTTTTAATCGGAATACACGCCCTGAAACTATGACGGTAGCAGAGATAAAATACAGAGAGCAAAATGTTATTTACAACTTTCACAGAAAAGCAGTTGTAAAAGTGACGGACATGAAAGGGAAGCAGTGCTTGACGAGGAAGTGAGATAGCCTATCCCCGATGTTATTCAATCTGTGCGTTGAGAAGGCAGTGAATAGAATGAGAAGAATTTTGGCAAGGAATTTAAAATTCAAGGATAAAAAATTACTCTATCGGAATGTAAGCATTACAAATGTTAAGCACACAGCACAATACTACCATTTTGCACGCAGCCCACATCTACATGAGTAGAATAAAAAAGTTTCTTTGGCACTGCGTCAAACTTGTTATGGTCACTCATAACAATGGACTCCGATTACCCACTGAAAGATCTCAGTATACACTACGTTCCCTGCGTATCAGTATGCCGCATTGATCCTCTTCAGATCAAAGCGGCCTTACAGTGTGGCTTCCATCGACATGGAGGTCATTAGAGACTCCTCGCCGAACCCGCTTGCCTCTACAAGAGCTGGTAAAGTTCCAGAGCGGCAATAGATTTCTGTGCTGTAAAGCTGCCGCACTCATCTCGCACGTCGGCCTATATTTGGTCAGCTCCTCTGGTTTCATCCTTTCCCCGCTGCCTCTGCGCTGTTTCTGGGGTGAGCAGTACAATTTCACGGACCGTTCGGCGCCGTAAAAGGGCGCCTGATGTAGTGCAACGACCTCACAGGAAAGAATCCACCGCTGATGGCTGCTGTTTTCTGCTGATACTCGCAGTAACTCCGTAACTGGTGCTCTCCTAAGACAGCTGGATAAGGCGGCGACGCTAATGAATCTGGAACGATCGCGCACCCTATATAGCCATCATTAACGCCGAGTCAGACAGATGCAACGTGTTTGCAAATGCGTTAGAGAAACAGTAGCCAGCAGCATTGAAAATAATGTTTTGTAAACCTATAGTACAGGGGACCTTTTGAACATGAAACGTTAACAAAGAATACAGTACGTGATGTTCAGAGCATGAGTTCTTCCTTCAACACCACACCATCGTCTGATACTTGATACAGTTTGACTCTGTCGTTAATTTAGCGCGTATATATTCAGGATCGCATCATTTGAGGAAGAATTTAGTAAAGAAAGGAATTTTATTCACTGTGTTCACCTTCAGAAGTTGTCGTGAAATACAATTACTGGCATTCACCATTGTCCAGACAACTAGTGATGCTGTTAAAACAGTCATTGTATGAAATCGGTGAGTCACTGCTTTCAGCGCTGGCGATCATACTTGAAATCCATAATTTGCAACATTAATGTAAGATAATAAGCAGCGCCATTCTTGCCACAGACGGGATCAACCGAACACCATGTCACTCATCACGAAAATGGCTCTGAGCACTATGGGACTTAACTACTGATGTCATCAGTCCCCTAGAACTTAGAACTACTTAAACCTAACTAACCTAAGGACATCACACACATCCATGCCGAGGCAGGATTCGAACCTGCGACCGTAGTGGTTACGCGGCTCCAGACTGTAGCGCCTAGAACCGCACGGCCACTCCGGCCGGCACTCATCACGAAATGTCATGTTCATGCGGTATGGTGGGGATGGGGGCTAGCACACCGCCGTTGTCGGGTTAGCTGACCTGGAGCCGCTACTACACGGTCAGGTTGCTCCTCAGTTGGCATCACCGAGATCAGTCCTCCCAGCAAGGAATGATTTCTGGCAGTACAAGGAATCGAACCCGGCTCCTTCTCATGGCAATCAGCCACTATGACCACTCAACTTTGAGGCGGACAGCGTCAATGTACAGTACCATAGGACTACATAGAAGCAACAGAAGTCGTGGGATACCTTTTAACACCTTGGCGAACCTCCTTATAGCCAGCGTAGTGCAGTTCCACGTGGCATGGACTGAACAAGTCGTTGGAAGTCCCCTGCAGAAATATTGGTCCATGCTTCCTCTGTAGCCGTCCATAATTGCAAAAATGTTGCCGGTGCAGGATATTGTGCACGAACTGCCCTCTCGATTATGTCGCGTAAATCTTTGATGGAATTCTTCTCGAGCGATCTGGATGGCCAAATGATTCGCTCGAATTCTACTGAATGTTTTTGAAACCAGCGGCGAACAACTGTGGCCCGGTGACCTGATGAATTGTGATTCATAAAAATTCCATCGTTGGATGGCTGAAAATGGTCTCCAAGCAGCGGAAAATTACCATTTCCAGTCAATGATCGTTTCAGTTGGACCACAGGACCCATTACATTCCAAGTAAACACGGCCCACACCATTATGGAGCCACTTCCAGCTTGCAGAGTGCCTTGTTGACAACTTGGGTCCATCGCTTCGTGCGGTCTTTGCCGTACTCGAACCCTTCAAAAAATGGTTCAAATGGCTCTGAGCACTATGGGACGTAACATCTGACGTCATCAGTCCCCTAGACTTAAAACTACTTAAACCTAACTAACCTAAGGACATCACATACATCCATGCCCGAGGCAGGATTCGAACCTGCGACCACAGCGGTCGCGCGGTTCCAGACTGAAGCGCCTAGAACCGCACGGCCACAGCGGCCGGCTCGAACCCTACCATCAGCTCTTACCAACTGAAACCTGGACCCATCTGACCAGGCCATGGTTTTTCAGTTTCAACCGCTACGGTCTCGAGCCCAGGAGAGGCGCTGTAGGCGATGTCGTGGTTTTAGCAAAGGCACCCGCATCGGTCGTCTGCTGCCACAGTCCATTAACGCCACATTTCGCAGCACTGTCCTAACGGATGCGTTCGTCGTACGTCTCACATTGATTTCTGCGGTTATTTCACGTAGTGCTGCTTGTCTCTAGCACTGACAAGGTCTGTTAATTCCTGTAGTGGGGCTATAATCACTTTTGAACCCTTTTCACTTGAATCACCTGAATACAAATTACAGACCTGCCGATGAGCTGCTCTTTTATACGCGATACTACCGCAATCTGTATATGTGCGTATCGCTATTCCATAGTTTTTCTCACCTCAGTGTATTCTTCCTTGTCATAAACTGGATAGCCGATCATGCGGTCGTCAGTATTGTGCGTGACAACAAAATGACGTCAGATTTCTACATATACATCTACATGATTACTCTGCAATTCACATTTAAGTGCTTGGCAGAGGGTTCATCGAACCACAGTCATACTATCTCCCTACCATTCCACTCCCGAACGGCGCGCGGGAAAAACGAACACCTAAACCTTTCTGTTCGAGCCCTGATTTCTCTTATTTTATTTTGATGATCGTTCCTACCTATGTAGGTTGGGCTCAACAAAATATTTTCGCATTCGGGAGAGAAAGTCGGTGACTGAAATTTCGCAAATTTGAAGGAAATGCTGTGAAATGAGTGTTACACGACGTGAAGTGTCACAGACGTTATAGCGTTTGCAAGGAATAAAATGTTCACCGCTAATTCGCGAAATCAGTTTCACTTCTAGGTAATACAGTTCAATCTATTAAATTTCAATCAATGATGAAACCAATGCTATCACTAAAAAATTTTCGCCTCCACCAAGTTCAAAACTATGAATCATACGAGTAGAAACGCTGTAAGAAAATTCTTAATAATATTCTTCCAGTACACATTACGGACCTTGCACCGTAAAATCACTGACTAACGTTAAGTTTTCAATTTTAAACACTTTCAACATTAAATATAATCTTGGAATGGCGCTCCAGTCATTCAAGACTATAATACAGAGAGGGGCCTGAGAGCACAGTGTAATACTGAATGGGAGTTTATAGATTATTTATACAAAAGTAACCTTTAATTCTGAGAACGGTAAATAACTTATAGGAATGTTTGATGGAGCACTAAATGGATTAAGTCTTTAAATTTAATTCCCGCTAAACACTGTTAGTTCCCGATGTTCCTGCTAGGGGGAACGCTCGAATGAGTACAGTATTCCAACAGTATTCACGGAGTAGTATAACGGTGCAGAGCGTTCGCCGTGTACGCTAGATTAGATTAGATTAGTACTTGTTCCATAGATCATGAATACGACACTTCGTAATGACGTGGAACGTGTCAGGTTAATAAAAGGAGTCTATACAAGACATTACATTACACAAAATGTTACATGACACTTAATATTTTTAAATTTTTTTGTGGGGGTTGGGGAAATTACCCACTTACTATATCCAAAAACTGCGCAGGCCAGTCCATTACAGGTATGTTATTGTCGAGTGACCACTCCGCCAGAGTCCGTCATTATGAACAGGTGCTCGATCGTGTTGAAAGATGCAATCGCCATCGCCGGATTGCTCTTAAACAGTGCGAACGAAGAAGGTCCTTAAAACATCAGTGTAGGCCTGTGGGCTGTGATAGAGCCAACCAAAACTACAAAGGGTTCAATCCCCCTCCATGAGAAACACGACCACACCATAAAACCACCGTCTCCGAATTTTACTGTTGGCGCTACACTTGCTGGCAGATGACGTTCACCGGTCATTCGCCATAGCCGCACCCTGCTATCGAATTCCCTCATTGTGTACCGTGATTCGTCACTCCACACAACATTTTTCCACTGTTCAATCATCCAATGTTTACACTCCTTACACCAAGCGAGGCGTCGTTTGTCATTTACCGGCGTGATGTGGGGCTTATAAGCAGCCGCTCCACCATGAAATCCAAGTTTTCTCACCTCCCGCCTGTCATAGCTCTCATTCTCAATTCTCAAATACTCTATGACTAAAGAACGTATAGTCTCGCATCGTGCGTGACGTATTGTGTTTAGCTTATTTCTAACCTGATTTTAATTAGTGTCTGCGAAGGAATTTCTCCATAGCGTCACATAATTTTGCGTTTACGACATTGCAACATACAGTGTCTTCATTGTAATTATTACTGAAGACGTGTTTCAGATATGTCATTGAACATTTGATGATAACGCCTTCTCTGTTTTATGATATAATTTGTCGACAATATTCAGGTGAGAATTGTTACTGCAAGCGACTTGTTTCAAAATTGTTAGCTTCTAATTCGCTTTGTTTTCTTACAATTACAAAATATGCTGCCAGACAAAATTTGTGGGCACCCAGAAGTCATAGTCTGATGTCAACGTAACTTCGTAGATGTAGGCACCAACCGCGGCAAATAAATGATTAGAGATGACATTCTCTACGGCAGGTAGAACAGCCACCGGAGTGCTTTAGCGTCCTTGAAAGTTTCTTCAGCTTTGCTGCCGGATAATAAAATCAACTCGATGCAATTTTTCGGCGATCCATTTGTTCGCCGTCTTCGGGGGAACGCCGTTGCAGAACTTACTACGCCGGAAAAGTCTACGAAATCACATGAATTATTGTTGTTTGTCCATTAAGCCGAGCTTTTGTCCTAACACAGAACTCCGAACTGTTTCGCAAATTTCTCTCTTTTTACGTCGCTTTTCACGTTGTGCTTAATGTTGTATAAACGCTCCCACGATTACCTCTTCACTGTCAACATGTTCCATTTGGTATACTCAAAGAGAAGTGAAGGGTGACCGCTACATCAATGTAACGTGTACCTTAGCACGTTAGCCTACGAATGTGCCACGTGCGGAAACGCAGCGCGTGGTCACTCACATATAACAGATAATGGCATACGTTGTCTGCGTGAGCCGGCCAGTGTGGCCGAGCGGATCTAGGCGCTTCAGTCTGGAACCGCACGACCGCTACGGTCGCAGGTTCGAATCCTGCCTCGGGCATGGATGTGTGTGATGTCCTTAGGTTAGTTAGGCTTAAGTAGTTCTAGGTTCTAGGGGACTGATGACCTCAGATGTTAAGTCCCATAGTGCTCAGAGCCATTTGAGCCATTGTCTGCGTAAATCCAAGCACAGAGACGCTTGATAAAAAAAAAATAGTGACACGTCGTTCTACTCACGCAGCACAGAACAGCTTAGCGATGACTCCAACAGTGGAGAGTTATATTGTAATTAATATGTTCATTTAGACAGTAAAAAGGTATTAATAAATGACCTGCTCTCTCATGAAAAAGCGTATAATTAGTGATGCAACTGCAGTTTTTATGCTGCTACCTCGTGATCTAAAAGGACTGTGTTACACAAGCTATGTGCGTGAATTACATTAACGAAGTTGTTCCATTACCGTCAAGAACGCACAACTAAACTCATCCTACGGCTCATAATTCACTAAAGTAACAGTGAGTTGCAGAAAGAGTTAAGGCTTATCAGCACACGAGTAATACGAACGTGAGTACAGTGTTTTATGAAGCCCGTTAAAAGGCCATCTCATTAAAACCTTCGGGATATACAGCCGCGTCGTTTTATAAAATGCTCGAAATACTTAAGCTCCTGAAGCAACCAAGGTTTCGGACAGGGTGCAGGGAAGTTCCTCAACACGAAAACTAATGATAGACTAGGCCCGTGTACAGCAGCCGGTTATTTTAATACGTTTCATATTTTATGCGTTTTATAAGGTGACACGGTAGTATACGCAGAAGGTTTTTATTGACACTGACACCGGCACTTATTTAAGTGCCATTTGTGAAACGTTAGGTGTTTTTAACACTCTCCTTTAATGTTATTGCACAGAATAAAATCGGAAATAGCATAAGTATTTATGAAGCAGTGATCCTCAGATGTTCTACTAACCAACTGAGCTTATGAATATGGGACACGTACACTGAATGAGCCAAATAGTTATGATCGCCTGTTTAATAGCATGTTTGTCCGTATTTGGAACGAAATATATCAGTCAGAAGCGTATCGGGGATCCGACAGCTTATTGATAGGTTTGTGGAGGTTTGTAATGTTAGACGTCTACGCACAGGTCATGCAGACTACTGGTCATTAAAATTGGTACACCATGAAGCTGACGTGCTGCAGACGCGAAATTTAACCGAAAGGAAGAAAATGCTGTGATATGCAAATGATTAGCTTTTCAGAGCATTCACACAAGGTTGGCGCCGGTGGCGACACCTACAACGTGCTGACATGAGAAAGTTTCCAACCGATTTCTCATACGCAAAAAGCAGTTGACCGGCGTTGCCTGGTGAAACGTTGCTGTGATGCCTCGTGTAAGGAGGAGGAATGCGTACCATCACGTTTCCGACTTTGATAAAGGTCGGATTGTAGGCTATCACGATTGCGGTTTATCATATCGCGACATTCCTGCTCGCGTTAGTCGAGATCCAATGACTGTTAGCAGAATATGGAATCGGTGGGTTCAGGAGGGTAATGCGGAACGCCGTGCTGGATCCCAACGGCCTCGTGTCACTAGCAGTCGAGATGACGGGTATCTTATCTGCATATCTGTAACGGATCGTGCAGCCACGTCTCGATCCCTGAGTCAACAGATGGGGACGTTTGCAAGACAACAACCATCTGCACAAACAGTTCGACGACGTTTGCAGCAGCATGGACTATCAGCTCGGAGACCGTGGTTGCGGTTACCCTTGACGCTGCATCACAGACAGGAGCGCCTGCGATAGTGTACTCAACGACGAACTTGGGTGCACGAATGGCCGAACGTCATTTTTTTGGATGAATCCAGGTTCTGTTTGCAGCATCATGATGGTCGCATCCGTGTTTGGCGACATCGCGGTGAACGCACATTGGAAGCGTGTATTTGTCATCGCCATACTGGCGTATCACCTGGCGTGATGGTATGGGGTGCCATTATCATCTGCATTTCTTCTTGGTGTAGCAGTTTTAATGGCCAGTAGTGTAATTCGCCTAAACAAGGGGCCGCTTATTTGCGTACTGGGTGTTGGCGCCAGATAACGATCCAGATGGGCACCATTCATCGGAGTTGCATTATTAGTTCACTGTAAGGCTCCTCAAACCACTGTAGCACGGTTCTGGCTCCGGGACACGGAAAGGTGACATCGCCGTCGGGGTAGACATGGAGCATAAAGAGATGCAGGTGGTTCGCAAGTATCGGCATCTCTTCGAGTACTACCACAGATCCCATGCAAGCGCAGGAGAATGTCTCCCGTTGCATAATACTGCTCCCACATTGTGGGGGGGGGGGGGCAGGGGGGGGTGGACTTTTCGAGCCGGCGTTCACCCCAATGATAGCGTTTGTGGAGACGCCCGCCAACCTAGTGTACTAAAAATGTGATTCACCCGAACACATTCCACTGATCGACAGTGTGATTTCGATGGTCCCGTGCCCACTGCTATCGTATATGTCGATGCCGTTGAGTTCAAATGTTCAAATGTGTGAATTCCTAAAGGACCAGAGTGCTGAGGTCATCGGTCCCTCGACTTACACTCTACTTAAACTAACTTATGCTAAGAACAACACACACACCCATGTCCGAGGGAGGACTGGAACCTCCGGCAGGAGGGGCCACGCACAATCCGTGACATGGCGCCTCAAACCGCGTTGCCACTCCGCGCGTCTGTCGTTGAGTCAACATGTGAACAGGTAGGGGTGGTCTACTGCGGAGCTCCAGGTCAACAATGCACTATGAGAGGTATGCTCCAGCGTTGGGCTCTTTCGGCAGAAATGCCACAGATAACCATGTCTCCTACTTTACAGAGCAGGCAAGCCTCCAGTCCCCATGTTCTATGAAGACTCGAGGACGTCCAACCATTTAGCGCCTTATTGTAGTTTCAGTGTCCTCTCAGTAGATGCTCACAAAAGTAGCACGTGAACATTCGACCGGCTTCGCCGTTTTCGAGATACTCGTTCACAGGATCCGCGTAACAATAATCTGTCCTTTGTCAAAGTCGCTTCTCTCAACGAATTTCCCCATTTGCAGCCCATATCTTCGATATGGTGATCCTCCGACTGTGTGAGCTCCGCTTAACCAGCAACGCCACCAGGCGGCATCCAATGTCGCGGCGGGCAGTGGTCATATTGTTTTAGATCATCATTGTATTTAGTAGCGTGTAGTGAAGTCTTCCGCTCTGCAGTGAAGCAGTCAAGAGAAATATGCCTGTAAAGCTTTGTTAGGAGATGGAATGGGACAGTAACAAGTCTCAATAAAGCAGGTGTCGTACTTCAAGTCATTCATCTACTTGTGTATGGCCTCACTGCAAATCACACAAGTGCCTGGCAGTGGATTCATCGGACCACCTTCACAAGAACCCTTTATTATTCCATTCTCGAAAAGCCCACGAGGGAAACGAACAGCTACATCTTTGCCTGTGTGCTCTGGTTTCCCTTATTTTATGACGTCATGTAAGTTGACGTCAATAAAATATTTTCGCTTTCGGAGGAGAAAGTCGGTGATTGAAATTTCGTGAGGAGCTTCCGCCGTAACGAAAAACGCCTTTGTTTTAATGATGCCCACCCGAAATCCTGTATAATATCCGTGACACTCTCTCCCCTACGCACAAGCGTAGTCAAAGCAGTCTCTCTAGTAGATTTGTTGCATCTTCCAATAAAACGCAATCTTTGGTTACCTTCCCCACAGCATTTTCTGTGTGTTCTTTCCAACTGAAGTTGTTCGTAATTGTAATTCCTTAGTAGTTAGTTGAATTTACGGCCTTTAGCTTTGAGCGACTTATCGTGTAGCCGAAGGGATTCCTTTTGGCATTAATGTGGGTGACCTCAACCTTTTCATTATTTAGGGTCAGATGGGACTAATAGAGGAGATAGAGAAGATCCAACGTAGAGCGGGGGTTGGGGGGGGGGGGGGGGGAGGGTTCGTCATTGAATCGTTTAGTCAGAACGAGAGCGTTACGGAGATGCTGAACAAACTCCATTGGCAGATATTGTGCATCACGGAGAGATTTACTATTGAAATTTCGGACAACATATTACATCCCCCTACCTACTTCTCGCATAATGACCATGAGAAGAAAATTCGAGAAATTAGAGCCAATACCGAGGATTACCAAAGATCATTCTTCCCACGCGCTATTCGCGAGTGCAACAGGGCTCGAGGGCTCAGTTAGCAGCGCA
The DNA here is from genome assembly GCF_021461395.2 of Schistocerca americana. NCBI lineage: Eukaryota > Metazoa > Arthropoda > Insecta > Orthoptera > Acrididae > Schistocerca > Schistocerca americana. Next base: position 213,666,718 of record NC_060120.1, read on the forward strand.
AGAAGTACGCTCCGCCACACACCGTTAGGTGGCATGCGGAGTATGATATAGATATAGATTTTACCTTTGAGCCTTTGACAAACAACCTAGACAGAAACGTTAGAGCAAAGGGGATAGTTGCGTACGCTGATGTTTTGCTCGAAGTGGTATCGGTAAACTCAAGAAGACACTTGGTATAAAGGACTGCGTCTCTCCTCGTAGACATCAGTCAGTTGTGTATCAACAATAACCTAACAATTTCAGCTAACAAAACGGTGTACTTGCTACTGATTGGCGGACTTAAAAGAAATCCCAGTATCAATATAAATAACACAACATGCAAAGCTAAGTGCCACAAGATATCTAGGTTTACACATTGACGACAAACTTAAGTTCACTGAACATACCACACTTACGACCAAAAAACAAATAGGAATCTATAGAATAGCAACACTAAATTCTAAAAATGTGGACTAGCCATAAAGACAACACGTAATACTATCTTACACTATTCGAAACTATAGTATTCTTTGCAGCGAGAGCCTGGACACATTGTCTCAGGCCTGTGCAACAGGAAGTCATTGCGAGACGTGGTCAAGGAAGCGTTGTGCTCCGGATGTCGGAAGCCTTTGGCACAACATCGGCGGAGGCACTGCGCGTGGTGATGGGAGTGTGCCTCATAAACATCAAACATCGCCATCCGTCAAAAAGCAACAGCTTAGCGATTGAAGGAAAGAAGCGGCACAGTATTAGAAGTTATATGGTTCATACCTAAAACACTTCCACTGGTTTGGTCTCAGCCGAACGCCCATGCGCTTGAACTCCTGAAGATGCCACTTTACACAGTGACAGACTCATATACAAACGATGCGGAACTCAGTATGACAACATAGGATCAATTCTACGACAGTCGGACGATTGGTGCATAGTGAATGTCATAACCGATAATGTGTCAAGTATGTCACACGCAGTAGACAAACAAGAACTGTCACGTGCGCGAATAAGTTGTCCGTGTAAACAAGGGAACGGGATACTTGGAATAATACAAACAAAACGCAACCACAGAAACAAATTCAGATGCTGAATCGGATACAGACACGGACTATTATTCAGACCTAGAAGTAAGATAAGACAAAATTGAGTAATTTAAGTGATATTATTGTTTACTAAGATTAGGTAAAGTAATAACCGTAATTAAATGGTATAACAGGTTATGAGAATGGTATAACGGGTTATGGGTCTTAGATAAAGTTTTATTTTACAGGCAACACAAACAGCATGCACACAACAGATAGAAATAAAGAGGGGAAAGCTTCACAAGTAATGTACCTATATCGACATGTAACAAATATAATATAAGAGTAATTCTGTACACATAAATTGATCAAAGGAATATTAAAGACATATTTGTACGCTCCCTCGAACGTGCCAGGCTGGAAGATTTGCTGAGCCCTTACACCCATGGTAGCCAGTTGGTGCGATCTCAGGTACAAATTTATGTACTTTCCCATTACCTTTTGTTTCTCCTCTTAAATGCAAGATCTTGCATTTAACTTATAATATGTTGTAACCTCTTTTCTGTCTTCCTGTCTTCTATATGTAAACCTTTACGTCTTAGATCAATTACTTCTTTCTTAATTGCTGCAATATTGTTAGATTTTATTAAAAATAAGAAGAATAAGATAAGTTTTACACTGTGTACGTGTACAGTTACGTGTTGTGAAATACGATTTAACTTATAACAAGCTGGCAGGTAATTTGTAAATGGCAGCAAATAATTAAAGTAAAAGAAAATGTTCCTGGACAGCACGAATAGAGGCAGCGTCTTGAGCGAGTGTGTGAGTGTTTCACATATAGCGCTTTTTAGGTACACAGCAAGTTTTTGCAAAGTTTGCCTGCTTAGCACACTGAGTGGCGTACATGGGCCGTTACTTTGTGTTAAAGTTGGCTGTATGACTACTTCACTGCTGGCAACTGATCTATGAACAACAGATCACCCCTTCTTTTGAAAACACAGTCTAAGATTATTTCGGACTATTCATACAGTAGGATTCACCGAACCAAATAGTATTTGTGATTAGGATACATGTGCATCCGGGAATAAAATTGTTTAGGTGTAAATTAAGCTTAGTGATAATTCTGATTTACGGTCATTCTGTAATTTGAGAGGGCTTGTGGACACAGTTAACCAGAATAACTTTTATGTGTATTCTGTTTGTCTTGCATAGTGTGATTTTATTTAGCACTCTGATTCCATTTGCCTTGAGCTTATTATTAATGTTGAATATTCCTCCTGAATTGTTTTTATTCTGTGGCTTTACCCAGTGTAAATTAACGTCTCAGTTTTAATGTTATGGATATTATTCTCTTAATCTTTCGTGGATTTTTCTTGCACTTTGGATTTAACTACTTCTGTAAGCACTTTCGCATTCTGGTTTGACTGAGCAGCCCTTGCTGAGATACTCAATATTTGTTTTTGCAGGGAGACAATTATTGAACTATATGGAACAAAATCGTCATAACTTCTGAACAGTTTGCTTTAGGACGTTCAAACTGCACGGTTGGCCAGGAGCATGTTGGGAATTGGTATGCGCGTTTGCTTTAGCGACGAGGCCCTCTTTCATTTGGATGGGTTCGTCGATAAGCAAAATTGACGCATTTGTGGGACTGAGAATCCGCTTTTCACCCTCAATGGGTGACTGTGTGGTGTGGAATGTCCGCTCACGGAATAATCGGTAATATACTCCTTGATGGCACGGTGACTACCGAACGGTACGTGAAGGTTTTGGGAGATGATTTCATTCTCATTATGCACAGTGACCCTGATTTCGACAAGATGTGATTCATGGAAGCGGAGCTCAACCCCATCGAAGCAGCAGAAAGTTTGACGTCCTGGAGGAGCACTTTGGGGACTGCATTCCTGCTCTGGGGTATCCAAAGGACATTGGCCTGGGCCTCGATTGGCCGCCATATTCTCCGGAATTGAACATATGCGACTCGCTTTTGTGGTGGTATATTAAAGACAAGGTGTGCAACAATGACCGAAAAACCACTGCTGAGCTGAAAACAGCAATTCAGGAGGCCGTCTACAGCACCGATGTTCAGACACTTGAGCGGGTCATGCAGAGTTTCGCTATTCGTCTGCGCGGCATCATCGTCAAGATGGCAGACATATCAAACATGTCGTAACTTAATCCAAATATCTGTAGTGACGTTTACATGTTCAATATATTGTGTGAATGCGGTAGTTTGTAACTAATTTACTTTTTTTCATACACTTCAATAATTGTCATCCTCTATTTTCCACGGTGCTGGGTGACTTAAGGTTTTGTATGAACGATCTGAATTCACGCATTTTGCTACAAAAAAAAAAAATGTAAACAATTATGGTCACTGACTGCTCAACTCAGCTGCACTGACAGTAAACCGAAGTTGAAAACACGGTTTTTCGAATATTCTCGGTGTAGCGATGCAGCTTGAATCACTTAATGAAGGCAAGTCTTCCGGTCCAGACCGTGTATCAGTTAGGTTCCTTTCGGAGCTCCATGTGATGGATAGTTCCATATTTAGCAATCATACACAACCGCCTACTCGATGAAAAATCTGTAGCTAACGACTGGAAAGTTCAGCATTTGCACAGCTAGACAAGAGAGGAAATATAACTTAAGAGTTTGGAACCTATACTATCCTCGAACATTACGAATTACCTCGAAGAAAACGATCTATTGAAACAAAGTCAACAAGAGAACGAAAACATCGTTTTCGCTAAACACAAATGGGTCTCTATTTAAAGGAAGTAATGAGTCGCGTGGGCAGGGAATATCAATTTATTTCCATATTTCTATATATACAGAGAGGTTTTTATACTGTTCCTCACAAACAGCCTCAGACTAATTGTTGTTCCTTTGACCTCTTTAATTCTCAGACAATTAACTTTTATCAAAGTTCAATCATTACTATGTTACGAAGCAGAGAGAGGCCCAAACAATTAAAAAGAACATGGAGGGGGTGATGAACCTGGGACGCTGTCAGTGGCCATGTTGTTGTTCTTCGGTCAAAATTACTTTAAAATGTACACAGACACTGTTTCTTTACAACTGAAGTTTAAAATACAATAAAAATTAATCCCTTCGCTAGTGCGGCTGCTAGTGAGCCGGTGACGGTGATACGTTCAGTATGTCCTCTAGGCAGCTTCCAGCAGGTGCTGTGTGGGTGAGAGGAAGGGAGAAAGCCGGCCAGGGTGGCCGAGCGGTTCTAGGCGCTACAGTCTGGAACCGCGCGATCGCTACGGTCGCGGGTGAAGGACGGTCTCCTGTAGGTGAGGCGGTAGCATCCAGAACCTTCCAGAGGAAGGCCGAAAGAAGGGCAGGGAAGCGGGATAAACGAGTTGGGTCACTTTCGGCAGCTCAGACCCGCCATGGAATGTCAAGTGGCACGATAGGCCGGCGCCAATCCTCTGTAAATGGCTAAAACTATTCAGGGGCAAAAAAAGAAGATCTGTAGCATTTTAAATAATTTTGAGCAAAATTTCAAAACTTTAAAATATTGCTCATTAAGAGGTATAATCTTCCGTTAAAGATTTGACACAGTAAGTAACATACAGGGCTCATATTATTAGCCGATAAACAGATTGCAATAACATTTGGAAAGAGTATTTTTTGTGTAAAAATACACTTTTTAAAATGAAACACTGCCTATTGACATTAACAGACTAAGAGTAAAGTAAGTTAGAATGTCAGTGGTGTTTGCAGTTTTTTAGAACAATTCTCTTGTGTTAGAGTACAGCGGTTCTCTTTTTTATTATTTGAAAATGCAAATGCACAGCCAAAACCGCAATAAACTTCTTTTTTGTAGGAGATTACCCGTTTCGGTCTGTTTTAGGCCATCTTCAGACCTACCACCACGATGGTAGACGGTTCGTGGAGTCTACTCCGTTTACCTACCATCACGGTGGTAGATCTGAAGATGGTCTAAAACATATCGGTAACCTCGGTAGCCTCTTATAAAACAAAGAAGTTTCTTGCGGTTGTGTCCGTGCATGTGCATTATTCAGTGGTGTTTGTTGCACGATTTTGGTGCGGGTCGTTTACGAGATTTCATATTCTGAAAAGTTCCCACATCGACATCTGTACAGTACCTGTGGTAGCACACACTAAAGAATAACACGTATACTCTAATTATGTGTATTCCGACCACTAATGAGGCAACTGACCATCACAGGTTGTGTTCAAATTCAAAACGACCACTGCTACACATGTCATTGTAGATAGCGTCTTTCAGATTCGCAGCAGAAAAAGTCTACAGGCGTCAAATCCTAGGAACGGGCAGGGCGAGGTACAGATCCCCTGATTTTCAAACAACTTCTAATGACATGCTATAGTACTTCGTGCACTATGAACTGGACAAACACCATGTTGGTACTACAGGTTCCTCGTCGGCTGCAAAGGAAGATGATCTGTTAGGAGGCTGCGATATTTTTGCTCGTTCAGTGTCCATCTATGAAACAGCGGTCTATCTGATGGCTTCATGGACACTAACGTTCTACCTGACGAAGCCAACGGGGGTTGTGTACAGTCTAATAGAGCATGTTTCGGCGGTTTACCCGGCCATGATAGGTAAATGTAGCTTCATCACTAAATAAGATACATCTGGAGTATCCTATATTAATGTCCGCGTACAGAAGTTGACGTGATTCTCATAATCGTTTCCATGCAGCTCTTGATGCAGAGAAATGTGACAGGGATGGAAACTATGTCGATTGGCCTCTTCTGTCATCACTTGTTTACTTCTGTTATCTTGCCCAGGAGTTATACTACCTCTTTCACGTGACTGGTTGAAGAGGCTGATAGAAACAACCGAGACGGTTGACGTCTATTGGGATATCTTACCTTATACACCGTGCAAGAACAGACTGCATTCTTCCTACACTCTCCGTCATGAGCATATCGGCTTTTTCTGCATAGGTAAATCCCGTCGTCCACTGACGACCTACTGCTTGGATAGTCACATACTAAGTGACTAGCAAGTCGCAGTGTACTCAAGGAACACACAAGCGCACTGTAAGCAAGCGTAAGACCATCGTACCTAGCAACTACATAGGTGTCCGTCCGTGGTAGCTGAGTGGTTGCCGGCACCGTAGCTCAGCGTGTTCGGTCAGAGGGCTGCTCGCCCTCTGTAATAAAAAAACTGAGTAAAGGAATTAACGATCAACTTGAACGAATGTCTTGTGACGTCCCCCCCAGAGCAAACGCAACGAACAGTACCGAACAAAAAGAAAAGAAAAAAAAGTGGTCGGCGTGACAGAATGTCATACCTAACGAACCGGGTTCGATTCCCGGCTGGGTCGGAGATTTTTCTCGGCTCAGGGACTCATCAACATCATTCCATTCCCATCGACATGCAAGTCGTTGAAGTGGCGTCAACTCGAAAGACTTGCACCAGGCGACTGGTCTACCTGACGGGAGGCCCTAGCCACACAGCATTTTCATTACTACACAGGTTGAATGGTACATTCAAGTGTCGGTGCGGGAAGTTTTCAAAATACGATATCTCGTAAATGGCTCGCACTACAATCCTGTCACAAACACCGCTGACATTGTAATTTACCTTACTGTTACTTTGTTAATGTCAATAGAAGTTGTTCAGTTTTAAAAAGTATATGTTTGCACAAAAAATACACTTACATTCTGTTTATTGTCTAACAATACGAGGGCCTGACTACCAACCTATTCTGTGAATTTGTAGTACTTCCCGTCGATGCAGTATTTACGGTGCGAGTTTGAGGTGATAGACCCTGTATTAAAGCTAGACAATGCGTATATGTTTTGAGCCAGCGTAAGTCACGGCACACAAACTGCGCCGATATCATTCATCCTCTGCCTGAGAATCAGAGTACTTTGCAACCTTCACTAAACTTTTTCTCGCTTACAACCCCGCATAATAATGAAAGGAAAACTGTTTTACTATACGTTCGTTGTTCATGTGCCACAACTTCAGAGGAGCTGTTTTATACGTGGGAGTTTGATTATTTCAAGAGTGGGCAGTTGGGGTTACTGGTTTGAAATAATCCACGAGCACACTCGTGAACAGGCAGGATTCAACCAAACAGACTGCCAGAGATACCTGTTGAAATGTTCTCTTCTTGGGAAATTGCAGCACGTCGACACAGGAACCCTCCGCACACGGTGGACGACATCATGAGGGTGGCCATCGAGAAGCGTGACCACTTGAGCAGTGACTCCTCCACCGCCTTGTGGACAGCATGACAATGAGGGTACAATCATGTTAATAATGCATGTGGTGGAGCATCGTAGCACTGAATGTTATCCACCATATTCTGATTTCATGGCTGTGAATCTTAAAACAGGCTGGCTTCATTTTGGTTATTGTTTCCTTTTTATTTTACAGTAAATTTACTTTTAGGGTTCCGTACCTGAATTGGTAAAAACGGATCGCTTGCAGGACCAAGTCGTCTGTCTATTTGTCTATCCGATTGTTAAAAACCTTTTTTCTCAGGAACAGGTCTACGTATCAAGTTGAAATTTATGCCTTGATACTGGTTTCTATGGTCCCTATGGACACTGAAGCTTCTAAGTCAGTGCAATCAAAACGTACGGCCATTTATATCACATATTTTGGCACTCGCCAACTCGCTCATCAAGTGCTATGGGGTATTTCCCGTTAACCTAGATTCATGAACTTTGGCAAGAACCAAGGTTTCACAGTAAAAGTAAAGGAAAAAATCTGAAAATTGTTAATTTCTAATTATGTCTCATGAATAAATATTTCTTTTGTCATTTGTTATCCGATCTCGAACTCGAAAATAAAACAATCAGTCCTTCTCCACTCAGGCTGACTGGGTCGCAATTTTTTTTTTTTTTTTTTTAGGCATCAGTCTACTGACTGGTTTGATGCGGCCCGCCACGAATTCCTTTCCTATGCTAACCTCTTCATCTCAGAGTAGCACTTGCAACCTACGTCACAATAGTAACCGTCAAACATCAGGCAAGGAATGACTTTATTGCTCATATGACGCGTTTCGTAGTGTATCCGTCATCAGATACCTAGGAGCGATTACTGCACGTAGATATGGCGTTTCAAGTTGTTTCACATGCAACTTGAAACGTCATATCTCCGTGAAGTAATCGCTCCTGTATATCTGACAATGGATAAATTCCGAAAGGCGTCATATGAGCGATAAAGTCATTCCTTGCCTGATGTTTGGCTGTTACCATTGCGACTCAGTCAGCCTGAACGTAGAACTGCTGATTATTATAATAATGGCCGCCTGCCTACTGCACAACTTTATATCACATTTACGTTATTGAAATTAAAACATTCTCAAAAATCTTGGATTCCCCTGTACCGATATCTTGCTCATATTAATATTAGTAACAGCCAAAATGGTCGACTGTCTCGATTCCCGGAATGCATCAACTGTCTACTTACATAACTGACTTTGTTCGAACTCTCAGTGAGCGAATACTACTCGCACCTGGCCAATTATTTTTTTATGCTCCATAATGAGTATTCTTTCATTCCTTGCGACCCTTGACAGAAAATTTAGCGCAAACTTCAGTGTGAAATGCTATTAATAATTTTCAGAAGCTCTGCCTCGAAATATGGCAGAAAATCCAAAGAGGTTATGTAATGTACGTAGTGGCAAGATACAATCGATACCTTCACTGCTCGACAGAATGCTAATGTTGCCATTGGCAATGACAGTAAAGCGAAGTTGAAAACACGCTTTTTCGAATATTCTCGGTGTAGCGATGCAGCTTGAGTCACTTAATACAGGCAAGTGTTCCGGTCCAGACCGTGTATCAGTTAGGTTCCTTTCAGAGTATGGTGATGTAATAGCTCCATATTTAGCAATCATACTCAACCATCCACTCGATGAAAAATCTGTAGCTAAGGACTGGAAAGTTCAGTATTTGCATAGCTAGTCAAGAGAGGAAATATAGCTAATTATAGATCCATGTCACGGATGTCGATTTACAGTAGGGCTTTGGAACATATACTGTCCTCGAACATTACGAATTACCTCGAAGAAAACGATCTATTGAAACATAGTCAACACGAAGAATGGAAACATCGTTTTTGTGAAACACAAATGGGACTCTATTTACAGGAAGCAATGAGTCGCGTGGGCAGGGGATATCAGATTATTTCCATATTTCTATGTTCCCAGAGAGGTTTTTATGCTGTTCCTCACAAACGGCGTATTGAGTACCGTCGCACTTGTGCGAATGGATTTGTACTTACCTGCCAAAAGGTTACATTTCATAATAAATGACGGTAAGTCATCGAGTAAAACGGAAGTGATTTCTGACTTTTCCCGAGAAAATGTTATGTGTCCTTTGTTGTACGTAATCTGGTTATTTCAATTACACCGTTAATGACACAAATCGAAAGAAGTCATTACAACTAAACACAGAGGAATTACAAAGACGAACAGCTTAAAATGGAACAACGACAAAGAAATTGTGGGGATGGTGAACGAGCGATCGTATTTTATTGGCAGAACAGGTAGAAAATGCAACAAAGCTACTAGGGAGACTACCTACACTATGCTTGTCCGTACTCTTCTGGAATACTGATGTGCCTTATGATGTCTTACTGGAAAGTATTGATAGGTGACATTGAAAAAGTTCAAAGTAGGGTAGCTCGTTTCGTATTATCTCGAAAATGGGGAGAGAGTCACGAATGTGAAACGCGCTCTGGAATGCCAATGATTAGAACATAGGCATTTCTCGTTGGGCGAGATCTTTTTACGAAATATCAACTCTAAGTTTCTCCTCTGAGTACGAAATATTTTATTGTCTCCCATCTACAAAGGGAAATATGAACTTCGTAACGTATTAGGAAAAGTAGAGCTTAGCCGGAAAGTTTTAAATGTTCGTTTTTCGCACGTACTGTTTGAGAGTGGAAGAAATAAAGACGTTCGAGTAACTCTCTGCCTAGCACTTAGGTGTGAGTTGCAGAGTAGTCATGTAGATGCAGGTGTAGATGTAAGAAGCCCCCCCCCCCCACAAACCACTGCACATATCGTGATGGTGCATGGTGCAAAACGCTTTTGATCAGTTTACTTGTCAATAGGAAAAGTAGATGTTTATAAAAATAAATCTCATTAAGTATGTCTGAACGGTTTTTGTGTTTCTGTTAAAGCAAAGGAGCTGAATTCAAGGTGAATCATCCAGATAGTGTAGCCATTTCGTGGATGGTGCAAGATGTCTAAAGGTTTTCGGAAAATGACGGTATGCAGAGGCACACGTAATTTTGTTGTACCGATAATACTCTTAGCCCTTGTGTCAATCAAAGATATTTAAACAAGTTTGTTTTGTAATTTACTGAATGACGTACTTTGTTTAACTGAAACCAATGGCTCTTATCCCATGTGTGCAGTGCTATAACGCTTATTAATGCTGGTGCTGAAACTTTTCGAGAAAGCATCCGAGAAATGTGCCTAAATCGGAAGGCAAGGCAGCCAGAGGCAGCGTCTAGCGGAACTGTCGTGTCAGACTTCGATGTCTTCTTTTGTGGCAGCTCATTTAGTAAGAGCTAAGTCTGAAGATATTCGTAAGCACTGTACCAGTCTTTCTTTGGTTGAAGAGGAATGTGGAGAACCTGCTGCCTCGGCCGCCAAGACGCGAAGGCATGCGCTATCAGGAAGTTCCAAACCGCCGCGCATAAAAACGAAATTTTTCAAGGGCTCGTAGCTCTGGCCCTATTGGTGACAGAAAGGTAAGATCAAAAGCGTTTTGTGTAGCCCTTGGACTAAGGACCATCTGCATTTCCAATAGAAGGATTGTCTTTCTGTAACTGTTCTACAGTACCAGGATAAAGCACTCCGTCTTCAGGCCACAAGTGGCCCATCGGGACCTTGCGACCGCCGTATCACCCTCAGCTGAGGATGCGGATAGGAGGGGCATGTGGTCAGCACACCGCTCTCCCGGTCGTTATGATGGTTTTCTTTGACCGGAGCCGCTGCTATTCGGTCGAGTAGGTCCTTAATTAGCATCACGAGGCTAAGTGCACCCCGAAAAATGGCAACAGCACATGGCGGCCCAGATGGTCACCCATCCAAACGCCGTCCACGCCCGACAGCGCTTAACTTCGGTGATCTGACAGGAACCGGTGTATCCACTGCGGCAAGGCCGTTGCCTGCAGTACCAGGATAAAGGTTTATGTATTACACAATTCTTCTAGCTTAGGCAAATGGAGCAAATTGGTTGGTTCTTTTAGCATTTGATGTGGTCTACAGGTGCTCCGTAAGGGTCATATGGAGGTACCATTTAGGTCATGGACAGTTTCTGAAACTACCAAAAAAAAGCATTTTTCACCGGTTTTTTTCCTGCCAGCAGCGGATATGTAAACAACTAGCTGCAGCAAATTGCTCAGATGTCAGATATGTTCTCCAGGCGTTTATCTAGATCTGCCTTCTTCCCATTTGCAAAAATCTTTGTCCGTTATCGAGAAACACTTCAAACACATGGTTTTTGGGCACCAAAGCCGAGCCGCGGATTACAAGACGGCTAAGGACAGCAAATGGCTGAATTTTGTTTAGGATATATTCGCAAGATCTAGATCTCTAACAACCTTCAAAATTTTCTGGATATCTGTGTCCGTTCCAGAGATACAAAGGTTCAAAGTTACCCTACTTATACACGTTAAATACACATGTAAAATCCGGTATGAGGCGATATCTGAATAATAATTAACCGAAGAAATTTGCTAAAATTTCAACTGTATATTCTCCAGGCATTTATCTAGAAGTACTATCTTCACATTTTCAAAAATCTTTATCTGTTATCGAGAAACACCCCAAAAACAAGGTTTTTGGGTAACAAAACTGAACTTCCGACTCCAGGACAGCTGTGCACAGCAAATGGCTGTAATTTTTACAATATATTCCTAAGATCGCGATCTCGAATAAACTTGAAAATTTTCTTGATATATTTATACAGAGGTCCAAAGATACCCTACCATCAGAGTAAAATAAGCACGTAAAATTCGATGAGAGGGGGAAACGTAGTTTATAAAGTGTCATAGCACGGAGAAATATGCTGGAAGCGTCTCCGTAATCGTCAGAAGGGTTCTGGACGCCTCATGTCGTAGTACTGAAGCACACGCAAAATTTTTGTACATGTAAAATCCGGTTTGAGGTGAAAGTTTAGTTTTGTGTTATTTCAATTTCACAAAGTAAGCTGTAAAAATTTTACTGGACCATAAAATTCTTCTCATATGAGTGACATGTCCTTTCGTAGCACGAAGAAAAAGGGAACCAGCAGATAAATGCTCCTATCAGAGCACGAAGAAAGTCAATATTTTCTTATTGAAAAGGTTCCAAAAAGTAGGATAACAGTTGCTTCATTCTACCTTTAAAATTTTTCTCAAAATTTGTTGCGTATTCGCGCGTTTTATACTGAGAGAGAAGGAGACAGTGGCAGTGGGAAAGAGACGGTAAAGTAATAAATACTGGAAGAGAGTAGACAGTGGTACTGGTATAGAAAGGGCAGAGAAAACAATGACAGTGCGAGGGAAAGAGAGGGACTCAGCGGCAGTGGAACACAGTTGACAGTGAGAGAACAGTGCTAGGAAAAGAGTGAAGTAGACAGTGCCAGTGGGGGAGGAATAAAGAGAAGGAGAAACTTTAAGTGGGTGAGAGCTAATAATAATGAAAGATAGAGACTATGACGATAACATCGAGACAGATAGTGATGTGAGAGGAGAGGTAGTAACAGAACGAAGGGGAATGTGGCTGTGAGGCAACAGACAGTGACAGAGAGACACCGAGAGATGGTAGCAATGAGTTGGGCTGAACGAATGAGTGAGGATGTGCAAGTGGGCGTGGATGCGTGAGAGCGATTTACAGTAAAGGACTAGTGGGTGTGAGCGAGTTACAGTTAGGGGAGATTGTGGGAGTTAAAAAAGCAGCGTAGTTATGTTCGCATGCAAAAATTATTGGGAAAATTTTTAAAGGTGCTGAGAACGATAGACTGAGGAAATTTGTAATTTAACTTTTCAGTCAGAGTCTTTTAAACAGGAGCATATTCGCCTTTTTTGTGCTCCGATAGGAACATTTTTTGCTGGTATCTCCTTGGACAATGGACCTCGGCGAAAGAGTGGAAACGCCGTCCGTGGGAAGCCGGAAGACAGCAAGGAACGCCGTATGCTTTAAGTTGAGCCGTTCACGGTGAAACCTGGAATTATTACGGAATCGAAGCGGTTCCGGGGACTAAAAGGGTAATCGCAAACACAGAACGGATTTGAATCGGCGGCTGTGAAGTGTAACCATCCTGTTGAATCTACGACGAAGGATTCTCAGAAGACGGCTATGCAGGGAAATTTATGTTCGCCGGCCGCGGTGGTCTAGCGGTTCTAGGCGCGCAGTCCGGAACCGCGCGACTGCTACGGTCGCAGGTTCGAATCCTGCCTCGGGCATGGATGTGTGTGACGTCCTTAGGTTAGTTAGGTTTAAGTAGTTCTAAGTTCTAGGGGACTGATGACCACAGTAGTTAAGTCCCATAGTGCTCAGAGCCATTTGAACCATTGAAATTTATGTTCGAAGAGCCAGCATGGTGGCGGGGTGGAAGAAAGCTGAGTGAACAATGAGAATAGCCCACTATGGATGTTTATGGGACATTCAATCAAAGGAGTGAAGAGGCTAAGATTTATCGTGGTGCCGGAGCTGGAAGGGAGATGAGTTAGTGGTTGTTAGGCTCGTGTCGACTTTCCAAGGTTGGAATGACAAGTGGGGAGTGCAATGAGAGGTATTAAGGCAGTAGTTGGTACGCTGCACGAAAGAGGAGGCTGGGAGTTCTACCTGGGGTGGGGTAAGGCGAACAGAAGTCATCTGCGTAACTCAAGGAACAGTGCTGAAGGGGGCTTATTGGATAAGTGCATGTTCTTAGCGGTTTTACATAAGTTTTATAAACAACAGACACACATAACAGAGGCTTTAGTCATCGATAATATAGTCTTCTTCAATATTTTCAGCAGTCTGTCAGCGCCGGGGTCACTTTACGATTCCGCGACTGTAGAAATCAGGTGGTTTTGAGGCGAAGAACTGGTCGAGCCATGTTCGCATCGCTTGTTCACCCGGAAAGGAAGTTCCTTGTAGCCTGTTCGACAGAGAACGGGAAAGGTGAAAATCTGAGGGGCAAGGGCGTTATATAAGATAAATGCGGAACGCCTTCCCAACCCAACTCTTGTGTAGTGTGTTTTGCGAGTCTATCAGAATGCGGGCGGGCGTTGTCGCTGAGTAGCGTCAATTGATGCAGTCTTCCTGGTCATTTATCTTGGATTGTGTCAGCAAGACGTCTCAGTTTGTTAACAATAAATGTCAGCAGTGATTGTTACACATTGGGGAAGCAATTCGTAGCACACAAAACCGGAGCTGTTCCACCAGGGCATAACTTTATCTTATGTGGATGCGCACAGGCCTTCCGCAGAGATTTGCTCCTTTGTCCCCCTATGGCATAAAGACACCTTTTCTCGTCACTGACAACGATACAGAATAGGAATGGACGATGTTGTTGATGAGACAGTTAATGACGAGCAAGCAGAGATGCACATATGGCCATCCTCTGCTTTCTGTGATTTAGAGCATGCAGAAACCGTTGATTTTTGAACCTTCCCCGGTACCTGCAAATGTCGCACGATGGTAGAATGATAAGAGTTTAGCACATCTGCCAGCTCTCGAGTACACTGACATGGATCATTGTGGATCGATGCGTATACACTGTTGCGGCGTAAAGTCAAGCGCCGGAACGCCAGTCCGAAACGAGTGAGCAGAGAGGGCTGTGAAGAAGACGTCAGCCAATAGCACGCTCACCGACCCCTCTCTAGGACAACAACCCGACAGCAGTGGCCTCTAAGCGAAGAGAACATAAGCGCCGCGCCGACTGACCGGGATACAGTTCTGCAGAAGCGACAAGACCAGCGGCTTGGATAGAAGCAGCAACTTTATTACTACACTTGTATTAGGAATCGTGTATACCGAAGAGATTTCTTATTTTGTCTGTCGCCCATTGCTTGCGACACATCTGTATTTCTCAGAGTTAAGTATTTTCATTTTCTTTCGTAGTAAAATTCATTAATACGATTTGCTTGAATTTTTGTCTAGCGATGCGAGAAAGCAGGTTTCCTAGACACTATCTGACGTGTAGACAGGATACAACATATACGATCTTCATCAAAGCTAGGCGGTCTTACTGAACGTGGAGAGTCACTAAGCTCAAAATCCTCCTTAAAACGAGAAAGCCATTTTCTTGCCATCCTCTGTCCGATGCCGTTATCTCCATACACGGCGCGAATGTTTCTGGCTGCCTCCCCTGCTGTCGCCCCTCTATTGAACTCGAAACGGAAAAATATGACGGAAACGTCCCGATTTCTGCTCTTGGCACGCCATTTACTAACGTCCACAGCTCGACTCACTGTCTCCAGAAATTACAGTATGTCAACTCAGATAGGAACAGTGAATTACAAATAAAAGGAAAGATAATCGATAAATAAACCCATAGCAACTTGAATACAAACATGCGACAAAAAATCACTAGGAATTTGTGCACCAAGCTAATAGTTAGTCTACGGATGGGAGGACTGGCGGTTTGTTACTGTACATCCAAGAGGAACCTGCGTCATACTGAGTATGTTACTGAGACTTAAAAAGTTTCAGCAGCGATTTAAGACACGAATCCTGGTATCGCTGGGCATTAATCTGATAATGTAGATTTGAATTTAACAAATGAGCTTTATTTTTAATTTATCTTGTCTTTATTAGTAGTTAGTCTTTCCTTTTTTTAAGTATTTTCAAACTTTTTGTGTTGTCGCTGCATTTGATGTTAATGCTTGGCAGATGTAAGTGAACCGAAGAGCTGTTCATTTACTTAATTTTTGTGGTGCATTTTCTGCGTTGATATCCCCGTAGATCGCCGATCCTCTGAACGATTGGAAGGTCTTCGGGAAATTAGCAGTCGTAAGCGCCTGATGAGTCGCAGTTAGTGAATTACCCTTGTTTCACAGGGTCAGAATCTTATAGTGAGGCTGGAGACCCAAATATTTACAGTTATCGGCATTGGAAGGGTTAGTACCAAAACAGCAGTAAGCGATCAACTTCAGATAACTAACGGATAATACGTGACTATGCAACAACAATGGTCCGCTTCAACACGAGTGTGTAGACACTTGTGAATAGTTTTCCCAAGCCTTCGTGACACGCTAGAACATGGCATTTAATTCAATTTACAACAACAGAAGATGATACTGTATCTGTCTGGTATAAAGCAGGACCCAGGGGAGATACGTGTTGTCTTAGCAGCGCGGGCCGAAATTATTGCTGCATATAACGACGGAGGCGGACATGAGAGACAAACTCCACAGTATTTTGAGCGCAGCATCTGACTCCGCCCATCAGTTTTAGCACATTTCTCAGATACTCTTGCCGAAGGTTTCAGTGACAACATTAACGAGCGTTGTGCCACGCCATCCGTCTTTTTAAGAGTTTTCAAATGGCGCTAAAAAGTATACTGCTCCATTCAGTTTAAGAAACTAATTGCTTCGATCTCTCGGTAGGTAGAAGGGTTAATAGTATTACTCGTGTAACAAATTATCTACATCTCATCTACGTCTACATCGCTACTCTGCGATTCACATTTGCGTGCTTGCCAGAAGGTTCACAGATTCACATCTCTCTTCCGCTGCACTCTCGGATAGCACATGGGAAAAACGATCACCTAAATATTTCCGTGCGCGCCCACAATTCTGTTATTTTATTATGGTGGTCGTTTCTCCCTGTGACTTATACATCTGAGTGAAGAAAGTATTTTTTGCAAAAAAAAAAGTTCAAATGGCTCTGAGCACTATGGGACTTAACATCTGAGGTCATCAGTCCCCTAGAACTTAGAACTACTTAAACCTAACTAACATAAGGACATCAGACACATCCATGCCGGAGACAGGATTCGAACCTGCGACCGTAGCAGTCGCGCGATTCCGGACCGAAGCGCCTAGAACCGCTCGGCCACAACGGCCTGCCTATTTTTTGCACTCTGAGGAGAAAGTTGCTGATAGAAACTCCTTGAAAGGTATCGCCGCAAAGGAAAAGCCTTTATTTTAATCAGACCAATTCGCTCATATTACGTGACATCGTCTTCTCTGTTTCGCGACAGATCAAAACCAGTTGGTTTCTTCGAACTTTTTCAGTGTCCTCAGTCCGTCCTCTCTCATAAGGATCCCATATCACGCAGAAATACTGGTATAGGCGGTCTCTTCAGTAGACGTGTTGCATGTTGTAAGTCTTCTGCCAATATATCGTGGTCTTTGGTTCGCCTGTCCCCCAACATCTCCTTTGTGGTTTAAGTTGTTTGTGTTTAATATCCTTACGTACACTATGGAAAAAAAAAAATTTAAAATGGAAAGGAGCCTATGGGATCGTTGGCCCGGAGGCCCCATCAGGGGAAGTTCTGCCGCCAAACGAAAGTCTTATTTCAGTCGACGCCACAATGGGCGACTTGCGCGCCGGTGTTGTGGTTGAAATGATGATGAGAACAACACAACACCCAGTCCCCGAGCGGAGAAAATCTCCAACTCGGCTGGGATGTGAGCACGTTACCTCCCAGCTAAGCAGGCAGACATTAAAAAAATCAATAAATAAAAAGAAAAAGAGACACACCACGAAGGAATTATCAGAATGTCACGGAAATCGATAGGTGTGATGTACGTTTGCAGACAAACAAACGAATACAATTTCAGAAATACTGGATGATTTATTCAAGACCAATATCTTCACAAACTGAGCAAGTCAACAACGCGTTGGTTCACCGATGTCTCTTATGCAAGCAGTTATTCGGCTTGGTACTGATTAATAGACTTGTCGGATGTCCTCCTGAGGGATATCGTGCCAAATTCTGTCCAGCTGACGCGTTAGGTCGTCAAGAGCTGGTTGGAGGGCCCTGTCCACAATGCTCCAAACGTTCCCTATTGGGGAGAGAGAAGGCGACTTAGCTTGCTAGGGAAGAGTTTCGCCGGCCGGTGTGGCCGAGCGGTTCTAGACGCTTCAGTCTGGAACCGCGCGACCGCTCGGGCATGGATGTGTGTGATGTCCTTAGGTTAGTTAGGTTTAATTAGTTCTAAGTTCTAGGGGTCTGATGACCTCAGATTTTACGTCCCATAGCGCTCAGAGCCATCTGAACCATTTGAAGAGTTTCGCAAATAGGAAGACAAGCAGTAGAAACTCCCGCTGTACGCGGGCGTTTGTTATCTTGCTGAAATGCGTGCCCAGGATGGCTTGCCATGAAGTCAACAAAACGGGGCGTAGGGCACCGTCGACGTACCGCTGTCCTGTAAGAGTGCCGCGGATGTCAACTAAAGAGATCCTGCTATGAAAAAAAAAATTGCACCCCTCATCATCACTCCTGGTTGTCAGGCCGTATGGCACGCGACAGACTGGTTGGTATACCACTGCTGTCCACGGCATCTTCAGATACGTTTTCGCTGGTCATCGGGCTCAATTCGAAGAGGGACTCATCGCCGAAAACAATTCTACTCCAATGAGAGTCCAGGCCGAAGAAGCGTCTGGAGACGTCCTAGACAGCAGTGGGGTATCAACCCACCATATGGCTCGATAACCAGAAGTGATGGTCTGGGGTGCCACTTTATTTCATAGCAGCATAGTTGGATGCCTTTGGTTGTCATCCTCGGCACCCTTAGCATACTCCGAAGCGACCTAATCGGTATTCCATGTGGACCAGAAAACTTACCTTTATAAAAGTGACTTAAGTAGCTTCACTACAACGAATTGCTGATGATTGGACCTCTTCTTGATTCGAATTCTGTATCTTCTTTGTTGAAAGAATTTCGGGAAACGTCATTCCGATATCTTGAACTGTTCACGAAATGTAGGGTGCGCAAGTTTTAGGTGTTTAATTCTGGTGCTAACCGAAGAGTAGATAAGGTATTGATCGAATCGGAGCAGACAATAATTCAGTGCTTCATTCGTATCTGACCAACTTGAGGCGTGCACTCATTAGCTATTCCCACATACTCTCCCTCCCTCCCTCTCTCTCTCTCTCTCTCTCTCTCTTTCTCTCTCTCTCTCTCTCTCTCTCTCTCTCTCACACACACACACACACACACACACAGAGTTCTACATACACACACCAGCTGAACTCCAGTACCGTGCCACGCGTTCCAAAGGGACCGGCGGCTGTGGGCGACCTCACAGACAATCGATTACCGCGCAGACAATCGATTATCGCTCGTCGCACAATGGCCACAGCTCTTGCCGAGCGAGGACAAAGCGCCGGCACCGTCTGCTAATTAGAGCTCTAATTAAGATGGCGGCCGCCTGTCCGACGGTATCGATATGTATCGAGAGTCGAGCTCTCGGACGGGCTGGTTATCTCCCGCCACGCCTCGCGTTAATTGGCCAGACGCCGACGGCAGATACGGCACCGCGGCGCCCCGCCGCTGACCGCTGCATAATTCTGACACCGCTGACGACGGCCGTAGAGCTACTGACTCTGTATCCACCCACGTTACTGTTAAGCTCACGATGCAGTTCCTCCGGAGAGACAGCCATCGAGACACTTAAAGTTTGGAGGCTGTCCCAGTCACACCTTTCGCCTTAGTTAATTTTTGACATGTTACAGAGGTGGACAGAAAGAGCTCGCGAAGCAATGAACAAATGTTTATGCAGGGCATTAGTAGACAGTAGGCTGCTTGATTTTTATTAACGCATATTATTGCCTTCATCATTTCATCTGCAAATAATCGCATTAATTTACATTTTACATGATACGTAGTTTACAATGTTATTTTTTCCATTGGATGTTGTGCTCTTGTCCTGATTTTGCAGAAGGACACATGTCAACTCTGTGTAAACTATCACTGCTGTCCATAGTTGTTGGATGGAACATTTTTTCAGTAACGTTTTGAAGTTTTCCGATGATTTGATTTTGCATGTATATTATGATTCATTTCTTATTATTTTGGCAGTCGTAGAAATTCAAGTTTGACAGCTAATTGTTTACTCTTAGATAATGCTGCTGTGGGTTGTGTATCTATGGAACTATCTACTGATGTGTTTGTAATCTCTGGTGTCTTGGATTTCCGTTATCCCTATGTAAGACATCAATAATTGTTTTAAAACTTGCGTGTGCTTGAAATCGGTTTGTCTATTTAGTATAGTGTTTATGTATATTTCAAATTCTTCCAAAGTACTCGCGATTGGATCTTTTTGGGATTTTTTATAGGATTTTTAGTGCATTTCCAATGTTTTCAACGTCGTGTTTCTCATTTTTGAGGTGTGTAAAGAAGGTGGATCGGTTGTTATTGGTTCCTCAAGTGTGTTCGCTGAATCTGACGATGAAATTTCTTGCCGCGTGTCTTATATAAATTTTTGTGTGGTTATTGAAGTTAATTTTGTAAATTCAAGGTTTAAGTGTTTCAGTAGAATATCGCTTTTTCTGAACGTACATCTACATCTACATGGGTACTCTGCGAATCACATTTAAATGCCTGGCAGAGGGTTCATCGAACCACCTTCTCAATTCTCCATTATTCCAATCTCGTATAGCGCGCGGAAAGAATGAACACCTATATCTTTCCGTACGAGCCCTGATTTCCCTTATTTTATCTTGGTGATCGTTCTTACCTATATAGGTCGGTGTGAACAAAATATTTTCGCATTCGAAGGAGAAAGTTGGTGATTGGAATTTCATGAGAAGATTCCGTCGCAACGAAAAACGCCTTTCTTTTAATTATGTCCTGCCCAAATCCTGTATCATTTCTATGACACACACTCCCATATTTCGCGATAATACAAAACGTGTTGTCTTTCTTTGAACTTTTTCGATGTACTCCATCAGTACTATCTGGTAAGGATCCCACACCGCACAGCAGTATTCTAAACGCGGACGTACAAACGTAGTGTAGGCAGTCTCCTTAGTAGATCTGTTTCATTTTCTAATTGTCCTGCCAATAAAACGCAGCCTTTGGTTAGCCTTCCCCACAACATTTCCTGTGTGTTCCTTCCAATTTAAATTGTTCTTAATTGTAATACCTAGGTATTAAGTTGAATTTGCGACTTTTAGATTAGACGGATTTATCGTGTAACCGAAACTTAACGAGTTCCTTTTAGTACTCATGTGGATGACCTCACACTTTTCGTTATTTAGGGTCAACTGCCACTTTTCGCACCATTCAGATATCTTTTCTAAATCGTTTTGCAGTTTGTTTTGATCTTCTGATGACTTTATTAGTCGATAAACGACAGCGTCGTCTGCAAACAACCGAAGACGGCTGCTCAGGTTGTCTCCCAAATCGTTTATATAAATAAGGAACAGCAAAGGGCCTATAAACGTAGTTTTGCGCTAATATTATTCGTTGTTATAAAAACTAATTTCACGCTTGTATCTTTTAGTAGGGTGTTTATTTTATCGGATAGATTTCCTACGTAGTTTGTTGGTATATAGATGGTTTCCTTTTTTAATGCAGTTTCTCTTCTTAGTGTTATTTTATGATTTATGGTGTGTTGTTTAAGGTGTGTTTTTTGTTGTATAGCTGTAGAGTTACATTAGGGCTACAAATGTTCTTGTATGTATTGCATATAAACTTATACACATCCAATGTAGTGAACCTTAATAAATTATATGTTATGTAAAAAAAAAAAAATAACTGCCATTGGTTGCAGATGTACTGATGAAGGCCGGCAAGTGTGGCCGAGCGGTTCTAGGCGCTTCAGCCTGGAACTGCGCAACCTCTACGGTCGCAGGTTCGAATCCGGCCTCGGGCATGGCTGTGTGTGATGTCCTTAGGTTAGTTAGGCTTAAGTAATTCTATGTTGTAGGGGACTGATGACCTCAGATGTTAAGTCCCATAGTTCTCAGAGCCATTTGAATCATTTGTACTGATGAAGACGATAAGACGAAATAAGCTTATGTAAAATAATAAAATACCAAGCATCATACTGTCTATTAATTGTCTACATAATGTCCTACTGTGACTTAATATATGTTACCCTAAGTTGACACTTCTTGTGGAGCTGCATGTTGTTGATCGTTTTTATTGATGTTCTCAATAGTCCATAGACTGGTTCGATGCAGCTGTCCACTCAAGTCTATCCTGCGCAAGACTCTTTATCTCAACGTAACTACTGCAAACTACATACATTTCAACGTGCTTTCTGTACTCAAGCCCCCTACGATCTTTACCACACACACTTCTTTTCATTATCAAATCGACGATTCATTAGCGGCTTAGAATGTGTCCAATCAACCAATTCTTTCTTTTAGTCAAATTGTGGCATAAATTTCTTTTTACTCAGTTCAGTTCAGTACCAACTTATTAGTAATTCCATCTATCCATCTAATCTTCAACTTTCTTCTGTAGCATCGCATTTCATAAGCTGTCCTTACCCTGTCCGAACTCTTTATCGTCAAGGTTCACTTTCGTACGAGGCGGAGGACATACGGTGCCATATGTAATTTTACTTGTTTTCGAAACAGGCTTATGTCTGTTGGAGTTATTTTATTAATCTTGACGCAGCCGCTGGGCTAAGACTTTTTTCATCCGTTAGTGTGTATGTAAGTAATATGTTATCACTTACGTAATTTTGAAGTTTATGTGTAGATTGTATCACTGTTCCAGATGTTATTTTGATCATTTTTAGGACTTTTGAAGAAGGCTGTATTATTACAGCTGAAACCATGGTCAAGGTTTAAAATTGGTGCAACTGTGGGCTGTTTTTCATTCGAGACGAAAGCGGTTTATTTCTGAAACATCAATATTTCAAAGCCTTCGGAAAGTTATTGTTTCTTCTCATTGAACTCTAATTTCCTTTGGAAATGTTTTTTTTGTGTATTCCATTGCTGCTTGCTAAATGTGCAGGTCTATTTAATTTTCCTGTAGGCAGTATCTATCTTACCCCTAGTGAGATAAGCCTCTACATCCTTGCATTTGTCCTCTAGCCATCCCTGCTTAGCCATTTTGCACTTCCTGTCGATCTCATTTTTGAGACGTTTGTATTCCTTTTTGCCTGCTTCATTTACTGCGTTTTTATATTTTCTCCTTTCATCAATTAAATTCAATATTTCTTCTGTTACCCAAGGGTTTCTACCACCCGTCATCTTTTTACCTATTTGAGCCTCCGCTGCCTTCACTATTTCATCCCTCAAAGCTACCCATTCCTCTTCTACTGTATTTCTTTCCCCCATTCCTGTCAATTGTTCCCTTATGCTCTCCCTCAAACTCTGTACAACCTCTGGTTCTTTCAGTTTATCCAGGTCCCATCTCCTTATATTCCCACCTTTTTGCAGTTTCTTCAATTTTAATCTGCAGTTCATAACCAATAGATTGTGGTCAGAGTCTACATCTGCCCCTGGAAATGTCTTACAATTTAAAACCTGGTTCCTAAATCTCTGTCTTACCATTATATAATCTATCTGATACCTTTTAGTATCTTCCATGTATACAATCATCTTTTATGAATCTTGAACCAAGTGTTAGCTATGATTAAGTTATGCTCTGTGCAAAATTCTACCAGACGGCTTCCTCTTTCATTTGTTAGCCCCAACCGATATTCACCTACTACGTTTCCTTCGCTCCCTTTTCCTACACTCGAATTCCAGTCACCCATGACTATTAAATTTTCGTCTCCCTTCACTATCTGAATAATTTCTTCTATCTCATCATACATTTCATCAATTTCTTCATCATCTGCAGAGCTAGTTGGCACGTAAACTTGTACTACTGTAGTAGGCGTGGGCTTCGTGTCTATCTTGGCCACAACAATGCGTTCACTATGCTGTTTGTAGTAGCTTACCCACACGCCTATTTTTTATTCATTATTAAACCAACTCTTGCATTACCTCTATTTGGTTTTGTATTTAGAACCCTGTATTCACCTGACCAAAAGTCTTGTTCTTCCTGCCACCGTACTTCACTAATTCCCACTATATCTAACTTTAACCTATCCATTTCCCTTTTTAAATTTCTAACCTGCCTGCTCGATTAATGGATCCGACATTCCACGCTCCGATTCGTAGAACGCCAGTTTTCTTTCTCCTCTTGAGTAGTCCCCGCCCGGAGATCCGAATGGGGGACTATTTTACCTCCGGAATATTTTACCCAAGAGGACGCCATCATCATTTAACCATAGAGTAAAGCTGCATGTCCTCGGGAAAAATTACGGCTGTACTTTCCCCTTGCTTTCAGCCGTTCGTAGTACCAGCACAGCAAGGCCGTTTTGGTTATTGTTACAAGGCCAGATCAGTCAATCATCCAGACTGTTGCCCCTGCAACTACTGAAAAGGCTGCTGCCCCTCTTCAGGAACCACACGTTTGTCTGGCCTCTCAACAGATACCCCTCCGTTGTGGTGGCACCTACGGTACGGCCATCTGTATCGCTGAGGCACGCAAGCCTCCCCACCAACGGCAAGGTCCATGGTTCATGGGGGGGGGGGGGGGGGGGGGGTTCATGCATTAGAAGCGTCAAATGTTCCTCAGCGTCTCCAGTTTTGTTTATGTGGCTGGTGATTGAGATAGCTGAATGGCTTGGACATGATCTTTTTGTCTGATGAAGACTAGTTTCACCTGAGTGGTTATGTCAGCTCATAGAATAACAGATTCTGGACAACAGAGAATCCACATAACTTCCACGAAACACCATTGCATGGTGTATTATTGGTCCCATCTTGTTTCATTAGACGCTCACTTCGGTGCGTTACATTGCTGACATTTTGAAACCATTGGTGACAGCGTTAGCGGAGCAGGAAAAGGCCACAGTTACGACTGGTTGGAGCAACTGCCCATACAACCGGCCGAACCTTGGACCACATTTACACAATCGTCACACCTGCTAGTGTCGTTAGCAGAGTCAGTGTGGTCGCGGTCCCAGCTCGCCAGTTAGCTCACCTGATCTGTCTGTGTGCGATTACGTTGTTTGGGGAGCCCTCAAACCTAAGGTGTGTCGTAACAACCCTCGTAGTCCTCAAGAACTGCAAGCAGAACATTTCGGGTGCGGTTGCAGCAGTTCCAGCAGTCCAGCTTTGATCCGCCTTCAACAACTTCTGACCAGGGCCGAAAAGTGCCAAGAGATGAATGGTGGTCACTTTCAACATCTACTATAGGCAGGTTAGTACTATAGTTCCTTTGCTGTGTTTCTTTGTACCTCCGGACTCTGTCATACGGGCCACTTTTACTTGCAAATCGATTGCACCCAACCACCCTGTATGTTAGTGCATCCCAGAAACTCCAAGTTCCTGAGTTCGACCAATATCAGCCATGAGCGCTCTTTTTGATACTCGTGCTGACAGTACGCTGTCAAATACTTTAACCACAATGGAAGACAAGTACAAGCAGCACCTGTTCCTTTCTATATTCTGACACACAGAAAATATCGAATATTACTCGTTGCCACTATACACAATCGTTCACAACAGAAGTGTGAGATAGTGCTTGTTTCTATTTATGTTCTGGTTGCCACTCAGACAATATTAACTAGTATTTGTTGGTGCCACTAGACACAGACTCTGTAGAGCTTTCCTCCTTTTTTTTCCTTTTGCTGAAGACACAGTCATGGTAAATTAGTTGAATGAAGATAACAGCTGTGTTATAGGGCCCACCAAAGAAAGTCTGCAATATACAGGGTGAGCACAAAGTCTTGCCCTGACTATAAAAATTTATAACAGAATAACCGTTTGAAATAATAAGTTACATTTGATGGCGTTACAAAGGTTAGTGTTACTAGTTTTTTTTAGACCACTTACGTTAGTGAACCTCAACGTGTGGTCCCTTGGTAACTCGGAGAAAGTCGAGGCGGATATGTCACTTCTCGCCAGGTGTTTCGTAACATGTGTTCTGTCACAGTACCCACAGCAGCTTGTATCCTAGCCTTCAGTTTGTCGACATCAGCAACTGCTGTAACGAAGACTCTGTCTTTGATATAGCCCCAGCAAAAAAAGTCAAGGGGGCGTAATGTTTGGAGAGCGGGGTGGCCAGGGTGTTGGACCATTCCTTCTAATCCACCGATCCGGACATTACTCCCCTCTCCAAACATTACGTCCCTTGACTTTTTTCTCTGGGGCTATATCAAGGATAGGGTCTTCGTCACAGCAGTTGCTGACGTCGGCGAACTGAAGGCTAGGATACAAGCTGCTGTGGTTACTGTGACGGAACACATGTTACGAAACACCTGGCGGGAACTGGAATACCTTCTCGACATTCTCCGAGCTACCAATGGAGCACACGTTGAGGTTTACTGATGTAAGTGGTCTTATAAAAAGTAGTAACACTAACCTATGTAACGGCATCAAATGTAAATTATTTTGTCAAACGGTTATTCTGTAATAAACTGTTATAATCAGGGCAAGACATTGTGCTTGCCCTGTATTCAGGCTTTTTGTTAATGTCAGATTTGGCCTACACAACCAGGTATGCTTTTTCGACAAGGACTTGTATTTCATACCAGCTGTGACGCGTCGTGACATGGAAGCAATGAGACTTTGGTAGGTCGCTGGAGTGTTGGCACAACGTCTGCACACGAAAGTCACCTAATCGCATAAGCTCCAAGGAGGAGGGGGGGGGGGGGGGGCAATGAGCTCAGACGCCACGTTCAATCACATCCCAGATATGCCCATTTCTGTCGTAGTTGTCAGAGTCGTGATTCGTGATGTTAGAATCGGTATACGCGTGGGTCGTCGGCTGCGGAGGACCATTGTTAGGAGTGTTCGGTGCACTGTGTGTTCAGACACACTTGTACTCTGCCCAACATTGAAGTCTGATGTTAGTTCCGCAACAGTTGGCCGCCTGTCCTATTTTACCAGTCTGCCCAACCTGTGACGTCCGACACCTGTAACGAGGGGTGGCCACCTAAACCCACGACGTCTTAATATGGTTTCATCTTGGTTTTACCACATTTGAAGACACTTACCACAGCACTCCTCCAACACCCGACAGATCGTGCCGTTTCCTAAATGCCCTTGCTCAGCCTCCAGGTCATTACAGTCTGCCCTCGTTCAAACTCAGATGGCCTTCCCCATTCTACATAAGGACAGCACGCTCACTGATACTACATGCTCCCTGCATGTGTCTGACAAGCAGTCATTCCTCACCAGGTGAAGCTGATATCCCTGGACGGGTTTATGTCGATAGTAGGTCGGTGGTGATAATATTCCAGATGTTCAGTGTGTAAATAAGATATTGTATTTGAAAATAACCTAAGGCCGAAAAACGGATCGAAAAAAAAAGAAAAAGATATCTACAGAGTTCGTTCTTTTTTTAACAAGCAGAAAACTCAAGGGAGTAACTGTTGCTGGATACTTACCAGAAACTCAGATGTCCTCCATCAAATGGGCACAAACTTCTCGTAGTGTTTACTGTGTCAGTATCGAAGTATTGCTCTTAGTGGCTGCTTCCGATGACTTGGATGTTGTATTGCTCCAGGCTGCTTCCTTTAATGAGTCCTTCTAACTCATGTTACTGGCTTAGACGGCCTTGGCCTGTGCGCTACTCACTTATATACCGATTTTCCAGGGGCTTCTGGATGAATTTCTCTAGCAAAGTTTCTTTCTGCTGACAGGAGGTCTTTCCAGTGACCAAAATCTTTCCAGGCTGTAGTCCAACATTTCCTATTCACCTTGGCACCTAAGACTATGCCTCGTTAGCCCTTACCTAATTTCTGTGGCCTCAGCAACGTCGTCAACAGTTCTTACTTCACACGGCAGTGCTGTCTCCCTTCTGGTGCCTATTTGGCACACACCTTGTGTGTCATCTGAATATTCTTGTCTCTCTCCTTTCTTTGCAGCCATGCCACATTACTTCCTTTCTTCACTAACTCTGCGGATAACCTCGTTCTTCCTTATCAGCACACCCGACCCAACATCATTCTACAGCACCACACTTTGGGTGTTCAGTTGTCTTCTTTTCCGGTTTTCTCACAGTCCTCAATGTACTACCGCACAATGCTGTGCTCCAAACGTAAAATATCATTATTTCATCCACAAGTTAAGGACGATATTGAATTCTAGGAGGCTTTTCTTGGCCAGAAATGCCCTCTTTGCCTGTGCTAGTCTGCTCCCTGTGTCGGTCCGTCAAGTGTTATTTCGCTTCCAATATATGAATGATAGTTGCAGGTCAGTTTCTGTTGCCATTCTCCAGATAAATAAGCAAATAAATAAACCGAGGTACCGGCCTTCTTAACTTTCTCTACTCCGTGATCACCAATTTTGATATTAAGTTTACCGTTGATCTCGTTTCTGCTACTCCTGACCACTTTCGTTTTGCTTCAGTTTACTCTCAATCCACATTCTGTACCCATTACACAGTTCATTCAGTTCAACACGCCCTGTAAGTTTTCTTCTCTTGCACAGAGGATAGCAATGTCATCAGCAAACCTGTTCAATGATATTCATTCACCTTCAATTTTAATGCCATACTTGAACCTTTCATTTACTTCCGTCATAAATTCTTTCCAGAATTTCGCCCTTTTTTAATTTGAACACTTCGTTTTTGATCCAGTTTTATCGTTTCCTCTGTGTTCTTGTATATCATCTTCTCTCCCTGTAACTTACTCCTATATCATTCAGAATTTCGAACACCATTTTACATTGTTGAACATGTTTTTCAAGTCGACAGACCTATGGACGTTCCTTGATTTTTTTCATACGTCTTGCTTCGATTTTCAGTCGCAACGTCAGACCTGCCTCACGAGTGTCCTTATATTTCCGAAACCCAAACTGATCGTCATCTAGCAGATCCCCAGATTTCTTTTCCATTGCATATATGCACCTGTCGGTACCTGCTTTATTTGGAATAATAATTCCAGTTAAAAGAAAGCAGGTGCTGACGGATGTCAGTATTACCGAACTAGCAATTCAATGAATTGTGGTCGTTAAATATTAACACGAAATCTGCGTAGAAGAATGGAAAAATGATAGAAGCCGACATTGGGGACGATCAGTTTGGGTTCCGGAGAAATGTTGGACACGCGAGGCAATACGGAGTTATCTTAGAAGATAGGTTAAGGCAAGGCAAACCTGCGCTCACAGTATATGTAGAGTTACAGAAAGCTTTTGACAAAATTGACTCGAATATTCTCTTTGAAATTCAGAAGGTAGCAGGGAGCCGAAGGCTATTTACAACTTGTACAAAAACCAGAAGTGAGTTATAGGAATCGATGGGCACGAAAAATAGTTCAAATGGCTCTGAGCAGTATGGGACTTAACTTCTACGGTCATCAGTCCCCTAGAACTTAGAACTGCTTAAACCTAACTAACCTAAGGACAGCACACACATCCATGCCCGAGGCAGGATTCGAACCTGCGACCGTAACGGTCGCGCGGTTCCAGACTGTAGCGCCTAGAACCGCTCGGCCACCCCGGCCGATGGGCACGAAAGGGAGGCAGGGTTGAGAAGGGAGTGAGACAGGGTTGCTGCTTCCCTCCCAATATTATTCAGCCTGCAAGCAATAAAGGAAATCGAAGAAGAATTTGGAGTAGGAATTGAAGTACAGGGAGAAGAAATAAAAACTTTGAGGTTTGGCAATGAAATCGTCATTCTGTAAGGGATAGCAAATGGCTTGGAAGAGCAGCTGAACGGAATAGACATCATCCTAAAAGGGGGATTTAAGATTAACACCAACAAAAGCAAAACATGAGTAGTAGAATGTAGTCGAATTAAATCACTTGGTGCTGAGAGAATTAGATTAGGAAACGAGACACTTAAACTAGTAGATGAGTTTTGTTGTTTGGGAAGCAAAATAACTGATAATGGAATATCTAAATAAAAATGTATAAAGTTTTGACTGGCAATGGCAAGAAAAGAGTTTCTAAAGAAGAGAAATTAACATCGAATATAGATATATCAGGAGGTCTATTCTGAAAGTATTTGCATGGATTATAGCCATGTTTGGAGGTGAAACATGGATGATAAAAATAGAATAGAACCTTTGAAATGTAGTGCTAGAGAACAATGCTGAAGATTACGTGCGTAGACCACGTAACTAATGAGGAGGTACTGCAAAAAAATGGGGAGAAAAGAAATTTGTACAGTTTTGAACATGGCTGTTACTCAGTAACCGCACACCAGATTCAACATGGGATTAAACAGCCGACCTATTGCACATAAACGATAGGTACACTGAAGTTAAAATATTCTGGGTTGTTATTCCGTGGGCCGACCGGGGTGGCCGAGCGGTTCTAGGTGCTACAGTCTGGAACCGCGCGACCGCTACGGTCACAGGTTCGAATCCTGCCTCGGGCATGGATGTGTGTGATGTCCTTAGGTTATTTAGGTTTAAGTAGTTCTAAGTTCTAGGAGACTGATGACCTCAGAAGTTAAGTCCCATAGTGCTCAGAGCCAATTGAGCCATTTTTTTGTTAGGCCGTGTCATGTTTAAGAAACATTGACCTAGGTTTCGAACCTTCTAGGGGTGCTTTCATCGGAACGAAATGTTACTAAATCGTAAAATTTCATTGCTAAAAAGCGATGCTGGGCACACATGGCAAAGAATAGAACGTTATATACTACTTTTGGCATGAGCACAGCTGCTCCAAATTCTGACTGTTGCTTTTCAGCAATGTAATTTTACGATTTAGCAACATTTCATTCTGATGAAGCCACCCCTAGTAGGTGTCGAAGTCTAGGTCAATGTACCTATCGTTTATGTGCAACTATGTGCAACTGCTTGGCTGTTTAGTCCTACGTTGAAAGAAATTTGTGGTACAACTTGAGTAAAAGGAGAGATCGACTGGGATAGGACACGTTCTGAGACATCAAGGGATTACCAATTTATTACTGGAGAGAATTGTGGGGGGAGGGGTAAAGATTGTAGAGGGAGACAAAGAGATGAATACAGTTAGCATATTGAGAAGAATGTTAAGTTGCAGTAGTTACTCAGAGATAAACAGCTGCATCAATCCAGTCTTCTGACTGGAGTACACAGCAGCAACAGATGTGCTACACTAACAGATTTATCATCCCTCTGGAATGCGACTTTGAAACCACTCCAGTAGGACAACGTCTGAGCGAGTCACACCGTGAGAGTGTGTACGGCCGGATTCGGCGCTGTCCGCAGCGGCCTGGCCTCACCGCGAAGTAAGTGGCAGACGAGGGCACAGGCCTAGGCGCAACACACACACTCTGTAATTACGACGAGCCGGGGAACCCCGCAGTAACTGATACGTCCTTTCCGCGCGGGGAGAAATTTACGAGGCCGTAAACATAAAATCTAGCGACGACTGTGATAATTACAGGCGGCAGTGCCCGCAGGCAGTGGTCGGTCAGTCTGCCGGGCCTCTGTGGAAGGCAGCGGTGAGCAAAGCAGCGCAGGTAGGCGGTGCGCCGGTGGCACGGACCACGTGAACCAGGTGGCCCTTCTTAAACTGCGACTAGTTCTGTGCCCAGACGTGCGCCGCCGTCTCCGTACTACGACTGTTAACATTTTTAAGAAATCGGGAATCCGATATATTCTTATTTAAAAGAATATCATTATACTCTCTCGATATATCAAAGAAAAGTATCGATGCATCGACATATAGAGGGAAAATTATCGACGTATCTGTCCGCAGCTCGTGGTCTCGCGGTAGCGTTCTCGCTATCCGAGCACGTCCGGCACGGTAGCTCAGCGTGATCTGTCAAAGAGGCGGTGGCCCTCTGTAATAAAAAAAAATTGAGTAAAGGAATCAACGGTCAACTTGAACGGATGTCATGTAACGTCCGCCCAGACCAAACGCAACGAACAAAACCGAAGAAAAAAAAAAGCACGTGGTCCCCGGTTCGATTCCCGGCGGTGCCAGGGATTTTTACCTGCCTCGATTATCATCACAAGCCTATAAAAATATCAGCTGTACATTGTAAATACACTGCCGGTTTTAGAACTGTATATTTAAGTACTGAGTAATTATGAGATATTCTTTACACCAACAAGCTAGCAGCAAAATGTTGAAATGTGTGTGAAATCTTATGGGACTTAACTGCTACGGTCATCAGTCCCTAAGCTTACACACTACTTGACCTAAACTATCCTAAGGACAAACACATACACCCATGCCCCAGGGAGGACTCGAACCTCCGCCGGGAACCAGCCGCACAGTCCATGACTACAGCGCCATACACCACTCGGCGAATCCCGAGCGGCAGCTAGCACCCTGCCTATCCCCTAAGTGCAATAATCGAAATGGAAACGATACACGTTCAAGCATGGTTATAATCACTTTGCTAACAATAGTAATTGCATATGAAGATGGTATGCAAGATGGAACAGGTAGCATCTTGATACAGATAAGGCTTACGG
Source organism: Schistocerca americana (assembly GCF_021461395.2). Taxonomy (NCBI): domain Eukaryota; kingdom Metazoa; phylum Arthropoda; class Insecta; order Orthoptera; family Acrididae; genus Schistocerca; species Schistocerca americana. The sequence goes on from NC_060120.1 coordinate 213,698,990, forward strand.
CTAATGATCTTCTTCAGTGCGGATGCACTCACATTGCCTGAACTCTTACGGTAATCGGTAGATTGACTGCCACGAGTAATGAGTATAGTGGGCAGGGCACTACAAATGTAGTGTGTGGACAGTAAGTTGGAAGTGTGGGTCTCATGGGTAGCGTGCCAGAGATAAGTAACTGCAATCGCACTATCCTCTGTGTCCTCGAGGGCTCAGTTAGGCGGCACGGTAGCTCAGGTTGTTCGGTCAGACGGTTAGGTATCCTCTGTAATAAAAAACTGAGTGAACGGATCAACGATGAACTTCAACAAGTGTCATGGTACGTCCGCCCCGGACAAATGGAACGGACATAAACGAACTAAATGAGAGCAAAAAAAGTAGGATAGAGCGTCTGCCTTGTAAGTAGAAGATCCCGGGTCGGGGCACAGATTTTCAACTGTCCCAGTTGATATTTATCAACGCCTGTAAGCAGCTGATGGTGCTGATTTCGTTGTAATTGCATGTCTAGTCCAGAACACTTCATGCCGAACTTTTTTTTTTTTTTTTTTTTTTTTGCGAAACGCCAGCGACCTAGCAGCTGTAGTGCCAAAATTGTACATACATGATTAGTTTGACGCTAATACTACAGCAGAATATTTTACGATATGAAGATGGCAGTGGCCGAAACTGGTAACAACGAAGTGTAAAAGTTTGTGTAATCAAGACGGACGAGTAAAATAAAGAAAGATCGGACTTCGTGAAAATTCCTTCACATAGTGAAAGCAAAATTATGTACTACTACAATTTCAAAAGAACAGCTTCAAATATTTACCGAAAATTGTGAAAAACATATAATATAAAATAAAAATATCGGTACTCGATATATCCATTTTGATATCGATATACCAATACATCCGGGTGGGAAATGTCGCCCGTATATATCTCTATTTTTCGGAAAAATTGTCGTTATATCGATATATCGATACTTTACCAAGCCCTCTCGCTCCTCGTGCCTGTGCAGCTCCAAGGTGCGACCCGCCCCGCCAGTGCTATGGCGCGTCCGTGCAGCGAAGGTAGGTGGTAGCGTCAGAGGTCGTCGTGGTTGGCCTGCAATCTAAACAATCGTCATTCTCTCCTATTCTACGCGCAGACAGAATGGTGTCACGACTGGCTAATTTGATCCTCCGGACTCGCTTATTTGTAGCTATTTCCCCCATGACGTTCTTCCTCTGGAGGGGACGGGAGCTCTTTGGTAACCACAACGTCAGCTTCCCTCACCCCACTTCGGTCGCTACACACAGGTCACTAGGCGCTCGTGTGACTGCAACGAATGGGTTCTTCACAGCACGTCAGCGCGCCGTGCTGCCCGCCGGGCACTGCCTTTCCGCCTGTGAGCGGTGTCGTAACCGTGCCTCGCAGAAATCCTTAACAAAATAGCAGCATCGCCCGCGCCTTTCCATTGACTACTAACTTCCAGTCATAGCTGCGCGAAATTAACGAGAATTCCCCAAATCCACGCCTGTACTTATTCCTGGCGCAGGAGAACGCTCCTCAACCTGATTGATTGATATACTGTTCTGTGAAGCTGAACAGTTGTAGAAAACTTGTCCTCGATTTATTTTTTGTAACCATTACTTATATATGGAGCACGTCGAATAAAGTACCATATTGGGTGTACTTACAAAAAATAAAGTTTCCAAGGTGACATTTTTGCGTCATTTACACACGTTCTTAAATTTGCTTTTAAAATAATGGGTGGCTCCTCATCAAGAGAAACAGGAGGTCGAAAATTTGTATCCTGTTTTGTAAGAGTAGCTACTAGTAGTTGCTCCGAAAAGTGGAAACAGTCTGTCCTCATTTTGTAGAATGTGAAAGCCGGCCGCGGTGGTCTAGCGGTTCTAGGCGCTCGGTCCGAAACCGCGAGACTGCTACGGTCGCAGGTTCGAATCCTGCCTCGGGCATGGATGTGTGTGATGTCCTTAGGTTAGTTAGGTTTAAGTAGTTCTAAGTTCTAGGGGACTGATGACCACAGATGTTAAGTCCCATAGTGCTCAGAGCCATTTGAACCATTTTTTTTTAGAATGTGAAAATTTTTTCGTCTTGAGAGGCCTCACGAGAAACCACAGCCGAACAACGTTTGATTTGATGTTTATAGCATTGTTTGGGTGCACCCAGTACTTCCTTCTCTTACTCAGTTTTCTGAGCTTTGAGCAATGATAATACAGAATAATATCATCTTCACAAGAGCTCATGATTGCACCTGAAACTGAAACAGAAAATTTATTCGTCGTGTCTTGTTGCCTGAGGCACATCACGTATCGTTACCATCCCAATAGGAACACTAGCGTCACACCGATGAACGTCGCGTCGCGTGATGTTTATTGGAAAGTGTCGTATTTCATATAGTGTCGTCTCACAATGGAATGGTCCAGCCCAACATGTCGAAACATACACTGAAACTTTTCACACACAAAGAATACACCGAAATAAATGCACTGAGAACATTTTGGCTGCCGATGTGCGCTGCAAGTATTTAAAAAAAAGGTTAAAGTTACTCATTTTTGCTGCTCGAATAGTCACTTATAACAGCAATTTGTAGAGCACATCCTTCTTAGCAAGCGAATTGGCGAGTAGACAGACGCAGCCTTGACGACAGAAGATAGCTCCAAGTCCAGAGTGGATACATACAAATTTTAAGCTCTTAAACCATATCAAAAATGATTCAAATCATTAATGTTCTGATTAACTTGAAGTTTATATCGACAGCGAAACTGTTGCAGATGTAATTTTTACACAAATGACTAGCTGATGGCCGGCCGGGGTGGCCGAGCGGTTCTAGGCGCTACAGTCTAGAACCGCGCGACCGGTACGGTCGCAGGTTCGAATCCTGCCTCCGGCATGGATGTGTGTGTGTCCTTGGGTTAGTTAGGTTTAAGTAGTTCTAAGTTCTAGGGGACTGATGACCTCAGAAGCTAGGTCTCATAGTGCTCAGAGCCATTTGAACCAACTAGCTGATGAAAGAAAATCGAAGCAGTGTATGATATTACATTACAGACGATTTCCGGCAATCGGGACTTTACTTTGCTGATATGAAATGTTTTACAACAATTCCTGCAGCTCGGTGGTTATGGTCGCTTTTCAACGATCTACATTTTACTAACAATGACACAGTTCCTTGAGTATTCCCTGTAGTCGTAACGGAAATGCAAAGTTTGTATTGGATGAATAGAACAACATTTTCATTACACCAAGGACACTTGATAAAGGAAAAATTAATGCAGCCAGGTACTTCACAGTAATTAACTTGTTTTATATAGACAAAATTGGGATGGCGTAAGAAACGGTCTTGACTATTATTATGTATGTTGTGCCGCGAAACCAGGCACGCTTGATTAAATAGCAAAACGTAGTGATGTAAACTGACAATGCAGAAATGAATGAACTTTAACAATATTTTCAGCTGATAAACCTTAGATGACAAAGAGCTATCGGAAACTGTGTTGTCTACCGATTTTCTGAAGAATTGTTTCCCTCGTCGAAACATTTCTTTGGCGAGAGGCTGAATCACGTTATTAGTTCTAAGTGGAATCTGTGGTACGAGCATGGGGCTCACAACCCGAACTACATGCCACTGTTAAGCACTAATGAAGGACTGGGTCCCTTACTTCGATTGCACATAATTCATTAAGGTGAATCCAACACATTTCTTTCAAATTACATAAATGAAGTTACATTTGAATCTGTCTGACATTAAACTGGAATAAAAAAAAAAAATTTCAATATCAGCTGGTTTAGTGTGTGAAGCGCGAGTTAAGCCAATAACCAGATAAACTAAACAATTCTCCGTAATTCAAAAGAAAGAGAAAAACAAAATTGAATCAATACATCCCACTGACAAATATTCAAGAAACCTTACAATACTACTCAAAGGAATACACTGAAGTGAGGAGCAGTCATTCACCCGACAGAACACTTCAAAATGAGATCAATAACACAGCTGCGTGCCTCAGAAAACTGCAAGACATTAAATACACTTCATTTGACGAATAATAAATACTCATTAACATTACGCCACTCCTGTTTGAACTGCAATGTCCCAAAGAAACAGGCGCTTATTCTGAAAGAACAATTTTATATATGTTTAAATTACAGCATTAAGGAATTCCAAAAGATGTCCAATCGAACCCCCCCCCCCCCCCCCCTTCAGTTGAGGCACAAATCTTTCTAGGCAGAGGCTGAACCAGAAACACAGAATGCCACAAAAACACAGTTTTGCTGTGAAATCTTGCAGGACACCCAGAAGCAGTAACAGACGAGGGGTCGGCACCCACAAATAATACAGGCTCAGAGTCAGGCTGGAAGCACATCCTACGAGAACTTGTTCACACTATGCTCACCACAAACTGTAGACATTCCGGCCGAATATCCGCTTGCGGTGACTGCCAGAAGGACGAGGCAACCAACAGGCCCACGCCGTGCTTCTCACACAGACACCTCAATTTGTACAAATATCTAGGCTAACACCAACTCCGGACTCCCCTCTCACTGCGAGGCTTGGCACAGTTTATATGAAATGCCCTCCAGGCAACCAGTAACCGCCGCAGGAGTTTCACGATTAGCAAACAGCCCCAGCGTAACAGATATCACACATGTGCTTACGCCCGAACCACAACTCCGGCAGTCTCACCGGCCGCCCCAAACCGACTGCCTCTCGCCGTCCCGCGCGCCCCAGCCGAAAACGCAAAGATCCTCATGCCCGGGGACGCGCCAAAGATAACAAGCCGATCGCTGATGATCGACCAACAATCTCGCTCAATCTGAATTATATTAACAGTATTTTTTTCGTCTTAAAGACAGAGGTGTCTTTATATTCACGCCAAGAGACCAAGAAAAGCCTTGAATTATTTCCTGCAACTGGTAAGAAGACATTTTGGACGTAATATTGAAACCTGTCCTGTTGTGGCGTAAAAGTCAAGCGTCTGCACGACGGTCCGGAATGGTAGATCAGAGAGCCCTGTGAAGAAGACGTCAAGGCGAAGAAAACATTAAGCGCCGCGCAGCCTGGCCTAACCCAGTTGAAGACTAGCCATTATAAGAGCTCTACAGCAGCGACTTAGGAACTGTATTGTTTCACGTGTATTAGGAGTTGTGTATACTGAAGAGATCTTCTTATTTTGTCTGCTGCCCATTGCTTGCCACACACCATTGTAAATTCTCAAAGTATTGTTATTTAAGTATTGTCATTTATCTTACAAGGGACCCTCCATACTGTAAATCACGGATTTTGGTGTGCTTCAAATATGTTGTAGAGGCACTTACCGTGAGTACCTGGCTATCCGCTTTTTTAGCGACAGGACTTGGTTCTTGAGAAAATCGATTTTGAAATTCATTGCGCGCTTTGTATACCCGTAACATTACATAACAACTCAGCGTAGCGCAGCGGGAAAGGTTCACGGCTATCGCGCTAGAGGTACCGAGTTCCAATCCCGCTTCCGTATGTTTTTTTATGCATGCAAGAACCGTCCGGAAAATTTGGTCCTAACGTTCAAAAACGAGCAGACGAATTAACTGGGAAATACAGAAATGTAGTTTAGTCCTTCACGAAATTCGGGAAGTTCACGAAACTGGTGTGAGAAGAATTCTTGCTTTCTGTAATTATTCTGTACTTGGGACAGAAATTTTTTTTCTGCGTTATCGATTTGTGGGGAGCGCAGAGCGATTAAACTTTATACGATCATCTATTGACTGATGAAAGGAAAGCGAGCACCTGCACCCTAAAAGTTGTCCCACCAAAGTGCGCTCCTTATTGCTAGTCCTGTGATGTTCATTTTTACCGAGAGGTGAAAATCTTCACGAAAATTATTCAGAATGCTTCCGACTTGATGAAAGACAGTAGAGAGCTCGCTTCTAGGGTAGATTCGATAAAATTACATTCGCTAATCCTACATCAATTCAGTGCACCTAATATTGAAAGCATGATTAGTTACGCATGGTTCGCATCGAAATTAGCGGATGAAAGAGAAATCGTTTTGAATGCAAAAGAATTGTATTTCCCGGTATCGCACATGACGAAACCGAACGCCGTGAAATAAAATTGAAAAATTCTGTCGATTTTGAAAAAAAAAAAGAAACAGAACAAAATACTCGAGCAGGATTCGAACACGGTAACCTTTACCGCTGGGCTACGATGACTTGCTAGGAATACGTGTAATGTTGCGGGTATACAAAGCACGCAGTGAACACCAAAATCGATTTTCTCCAAAACGAAGGCCCGTCGCTAAAAAACCGGAACATATTTGAAGCACATCAGAATCCGTGATTTGCAATAGTGTTAGTGTAATAAAAAATTATTAATAGGATTTGCTTGAATTATTGTCTAGCGATCCGAGAAAGCAGGTTTCCTTGGCACCCAGTCGAAGACTACGCAGGACACAACATATTCCTTCCCATGTTTCAAGATTTTGCTACGATGATTACAAGATTTTTGCAGCTAAATAGTCCTTTTTTTAATTTTTGATTGTACTTTGTATTGAGGTTCCTGAAGACAGAGATAAAGCTGCGGATACGGTAATCCACTGATAACAATCAAATGGTTCAAGTGGCTCTGAACACTATGGGACTTAACATCTGAGGTCATCAGTCCCCTAGAACTTAGAACTACTTAAACCTAACTAACCTAAGGACATCACACACAGCCATGCCCGAGGCAGGATTCGAACCTGTAGCGCCTAGAACCGCTCGGCCACACCGGCCGGCCTGATAACAATCATTGGTACTGTTGTATACGAATGTGTCATATCATTCATCGACTGGTAAGCGACTACATCGGTTTTTCGATCAAAATGATAAAATTTGGTTTTTACGCGGTTCTCGCATGGAACCTGACTGATTGGCTTTATAGAGAGCATTTTAAGGAATAACAAGAAACTGCCTCTTACGTCAGCTACGAATTTGTCTGTAGTATTTCCTATCAATTAAATCTCCTCGAGTATTCTTCGTAATTTTGCAACTTCCTTTTATGTATAATTTCCTGTATCTGTTTAACCGGGTCCAAGAAACCTGGAAATATGTAGCGTTCATCTCCCTTGCAATTCAAAGGGCCCAGTTTCATATATCTCCCTCTGTAACAGTTCTAAATTTTTAGAATAGCTTTTGTTTCAAAATTTTGCGAATTTCGTGTTGGTGCATTTTTTGTCGTTTATTATACATATATTTTTATTATTTTTTGTTATATTATATTCTTTATTATACATATATTATTATTATTATTTTGTTGTTTAGTATACCATTCAATTTCAGATTTTTTGAAAAGATACTGGCTTTGCACACTGCTTAACTTTAAGGGTTTTCTCCATCCTTCGTTCAGCCTTTTCTTTGCCATAGACGGCTGTTACAAAAATGTTTTCTTTGGTCTAGAAAGGTACTGTATTTCTGTTCTGGACTTTAACTATAAGAAAAATAACCGTTCAAACTACAATTTATGGATCCAGGTTATTTTATGTTTCTTCTAATCTTTCACAATTTCTAATGAAATTTTGGCATCATTCGAATTAATGTCTAAGAAATTAACTAATAAGTAATACATGTGTAGGTCGTCAGGAATAATAGTTGATATCGACCGCAAACCACATCCTTCATATTTCGTCTTTGCAGTGCTGCAGACCTTAATTGCTTTCCACCTTACTGTGAAACTCTGGAGCGTGCACAAAGACAGATATTATTAAAAAGTATATACGAAGCTAACAGTAAGAAAATTAATTCAGTTTTATCGCCATGTTAACACTCATTAGTATCACGAAGGCAATTGTTATTATGAATATTAAAAGATTTTTAAAAAACATAACGCTATGCTGTCTGTAATAACATTATTTTACTTTGCTAACTGTTTCGGTTCTGAACCATCATCAGTGGCAGCTGTACTACATACAAAAGTGGACAATTTAACAATGCCAAACAATAAACTGGGAAAAATGTTAAGTCAATCAACATACTACTGAACTTATCCTCCTTACCCCCTTCCCATAAACACCCCCACATTTCCACAATATTTTATTGTTTTTCACAGTTACAATACTTTTAGAATACGTTTAACGTCAGCGTTAAAAGCACCCTCTTATTTTTTCCCATTGTACTCATGGGTTTGTCATTAAAAATATTTTCATGTGATATGTTTATTACTCTGCATTTTGATTTTATAATTGAGTATTGATCTTACTTTATTAATTTATGCCTGTATACTAATTGCACTTTTTATATTGTCTTATAACAATGTGATGATGTTGATGAAATATTTTTATCCAATGTGGTAAAGTGTAAATTCATACCACATCTCTTTATTAATTTTTATCTGTATGACAAATGGAATTTTAATTTCATTTTGTGATTATGAAGACATTAGGATGACATATTTTTTCTAACTAAGCTGCAAAAGTTTAGATGTACACCATGTTTCTTCACAAAAAACTTTTGGTTAGATGGTGGCATATGCACAAAAATTTTTAGTTGTTTTGCACCTACGTATTCTACATTCCTTTTGTATTTTCCTTCAGTCAAGACTGTCATCCTTGACTTTGAAATTCTTTGTCTTGTATTGCTCTACATCACATGTTGTCGTTGTGTCAGTATGCCATCATATTTTAGTCTTGTCACAATTTTTGGTTTATCTTGTCGAGTGGTTTTCTGTGGTAACTTATGTCAAAACATGTATGACATAGCAATAAAAGTTTTCTGGGTTTGTGACCGCATTGTCCATAAGTAATACTACCAACGTTTAGGACAGTGTTGCAAGTGACTTTCTTCAGGATGTTTTTGTTTACTACTGAATGAGGTTTTTCTTTATTGTAATTTCATGCCCTAAACCACATAAGCAGGGGAAGGCTGGCACCGATATTATCCAACTGTTGATACGAAGGAACCACTGGTTGCGCCAAATGGTGAACTGGTCAACGTGGGGTTGGAGAGTGCATTGGGACTGTTGAAGTGTAGGATAAAGGGTCAGGAAGGCGCTGTCATCAGCAAATTGGAGGAGTTGCACGGGGGGGGGGGGGGGGGGAAGTTTGGGCATATCAGCAGTATACAGGAGATATGGGAGAGGGCCAAGGATGGAGCCCTGGGGTACGCCAGAGGAGGAATAGAAAGTATGGGAGTTGAAATTGTGGATAGTGACACAGGGAGACGACAGGAGAGGAAGGAAGCAATGAGACGGACGAAATTGATAGGGAGAGCATAGGATTGGAGTTTTAAGAGGAGCCCAGGATGCCAGATACGGTCGTAGGCATTCTGGAGGTCGAGGGAAACAAAGATAGCAGAGCGTCAGGAGTTAAGTTGAAGGGAAAGAAGATTGGTAAGGTTAAATGTAAGTAGGCTGTTTAGGTTTTTATGTTGGTAACGTCACCTAGCGCTCTGTATGAAAATCACTGGCTGTGCTGTGAGCAGTCTGTGGCTAGTAGGCATTGTTGAAATAGCTATTGTAGTGTTGGGCAGTTGGCTGTTAACAGCGCGTAGCGTTGCGCAGTTGGGGGTGAGCCCCCAGCAGTAGTGGATGTAGGGAGAGAGATGGCGGAGTTTTGAGAGAGGATGATCTGGACGTGTGTCCATCAGAGACAGTAAATTTGTAAGACTGGATGTCATGAACTGATATATATATAACTGATATACATATATATATATATATATATATATATGTATTTACCTTAATAGTGTTCAAGAGTCATAATATATATATATATATATATATATATATATATATATATATATATATATATATATATATATAATGACTCTTGAACACTATTAAGGTAAATACATTGTTTGTTATTTATCAAAATCTTCCATTTGCTAACTATGCCTATCAGTAGTTAGTGACTTCAATAGTTAGAATCTTTTATTTAGCTGGCAGTATTGGCGCTCGCTGTATTGCAGTAGTTTGAGTAACGAAGATTTTTGTGAGGTAAGTGATTCATGAAAGGTATAGGTTATTGTTAGTCAGGGCCATTCTTTTGTAGGGATATTTGACAGTCAGATTGCGTTGCGCTAAAAATATTGTGTGTCAGTTTAGTGTTGATCAGAATAGGTAAAGAGCGAAATGTCTGAGTACGTTCAGTATTGCTCAGCTGTTTGAAAAGCAAATAATGTAAGAGGTTTATCAGCACAGCCATTCATAAATTTTTCTAAGGGGACGTTTCATAAGGAGATGGTCGTCAGCTGAGAAGGAGGGCAGGAAGCCACACTGGGTAAGGGCAAGGAGGTGGTGCTGGTTAAGGTTGCAATGAATACGGCGGGAGAGCTGAATGAGAAAACTTTGTTACTTGTATATCTGCAGACGTAGCTGTTATCTAATTCTGATAGGCTGTTAAAGAGGAAGGGGAGAGATGTTAGAAGTTCCTTATTGGTGTTTTTATTATTTCTTTCCATAGGTAGAAACCCGACGTTTTGATTGACGTTTTCATTACGGCTTGTAATTGGTGGAATTCGGCGAACGGAAAACCAGGCGGCAGTTGTGACGTGGCCTTCTTTTCCTGCTTTCTAGTATCGTCTGAGGCGACACTGCGGCCGCTGCGGTCTCCCGCTCGCCAGTGTGGTTTGCTTCACGTGATCTCGTCCCGTAACGCTGTCACTGCTGGCAGCCAAGACGTCGGAAGTCGGTACCCGTCTTCTCTGTTCATGTTGGCGGGTCGCTTGGCTATTTCTGTTGCCTCTCTAATCTTCCTCTTGAAATTAACGGTCTGTTTCGCCAGTACGCGTATTCACCAAAATCAATCTGTTTGCCACACAACCTGGTGTTCTGCCACCGATGACTTGGTGCGTTGTCTTAGTCGGATGTATTTTCCGTGCTCAGATAACCGTGTGCTGATGGGCTGCCCAGTCCCGCCTACATTCACTTATCCAAATTCGCGCCTGATTTCGGAAACTCCAGCAGCACGTAGTTTGTCAACTGCATCTTTCGTTGTGCAAAGAACATTTTTTATTTTGTTGCTGCTTCTGAAAATCATTTTGATGCCTGCTCGGCGGAGAATTTTGCCCACCCGTTCAGTGCCCCTTGAACATATGGTGATAGAGCAATGTCTTGTGCTCCCTTATGCTCTCCTCTATAGCCTTCATTCTCCGGCAAAGTTTTATATATTAGTTTCATCCCATAATCATTGGCACCAAAAATGGACTTGACGTTTTGTACTGCACCCTTTAGATGTTCTTTATTGCTGATCCTGTCAGCCTTCTTGGTTAAAGTGTGCGGGGCGCATTTCTCCTCCCTAGGGTGACGATGAGAGGAGGCATGTAGGTACCTGTCAGTACTGGTTGGCTTCCTACATACTCTACGAACAAGTTTATCATCAGGCTTTCTGTAACCCTCCTCTTCGAGGAAAGGCAGCATCCCATTGTTTTCTGTCTCCATAGTGAACTGGATTCTGCTGTCCTGCTGATTGAGGCATTGGTGGAAACTTCGTAGCTCTTCCTCCCCACGTGGCCGTATAACGAAGGTATCAACGTATTGGAACCAACATCCGGCGCGTGATGGTGCGGACTGGAGCGATGTTTCTTCAAATGCTTCCACGAAGATGTCTACTGCAATAGGCGAGAGGGGGAAGCCCATAGCTACACCATCTGTCTGTTGATAGAATTCCCCTTTCCACCAGAAATAGGTGGTCGTTTAACAGTGGCGCAGTGGTTTGCACATATCGGGTGGCATGCGTTCCTCTAACATGTTCATGGTGTCATGTATGACATGTGATACATCAGTGATCATTTTCGTGAGCATTTTGATTGATTTAACGGTTTTCCATGTTGTTTCTTTTTTCGTTTGGCGGTGTCAGATTGTCCTCCTTCGCCTGTTGTATAGCTGCCGTTGATGATGATTCAGAACGGACACCGGTAGCAATATAAAATAACAGTATTACAAAAAGCACAGTGTTGTGCACTTTTAAAAATTTGTACATGCTGTTGACCGTCCCCTAAGCAAGATGTTCAATACTGAATGAGTTGCAAACTGCAGCGAATATTAATTGAAACAAAATGGTTCAAATGGCTCTGAGCACTATGGGACTTAACACCTGTGGTCATCAGTCCCTAGAACTTACAACTACTTAAACCTAACTAACCTAAGGACATCATACACATCCATGCCCGAGGCAGGATTCGAACCTGCGACCGTAGCGGTCACGCGGTTCCAAACTGAAGCGCCTAGAACCGCACGGCCACACCGGCCGGCTTGAGTGTGCACTTCTCCAGCGACCTAGCGAGGTGAGAATTTGGTAGTTTTCAACTTCTTTAAAAAGTTCTTGTAGTGTGCCATATGAGCAGAAATTATAAAAGAGTTTTTTCGGTGTATTCTTCTTGTGTAAAAACACCAGAGCAGGTTTCGACGTGTCAGACTAGGCCATTCGCTTGCTCCTAAGAAACATCCATTGTATATGTGGGCTGTGTAAAGTTTTTCTATACTGGGCGTTCCACAAACAAAGGGCAGAATTTAAAGTACGTATCCCCTGTATCCATAGAATTAAAGAAGTTCATTACAACGTATATCCGCAAACACCTGGTTTCTGAGTTGTGGCCTTTAAAGCAGTGAAATTCTCCAGAACATTTTTTCTTGCTGCAGGTTTTTGCCTGTACAGTAGAAGTCCAAAATGTTCACCTTCTGCTTGGAAAAAGGCATTACACTGATGGTTCAAATGGCTCTGAGCACTATGGGACTCAACTGCTGCGGTCATAAGTCCCCTAGAACTTAGAACTACTTAAACCTAACTAACCTAAGCACACCACATACATCCATGCCCGAGGCAGGATTCGAACCTGCGACCGTAGCGGTCGTGCGGTTCCAGGCTGTAGCGCCTTTAACCGCTCGGCCACTCCGCATTACACAGATGTATCGTGGCCCTGCGATCACAATACTTCCAGGAATATTGTGTATTTTCTCGCAGTCTACCACAGTTCAATTCAAAAGGGATTCCGTGTCAGGTGCCAATGATTTTAAATGGCCCCACTAGTTGAAGTCGATTGCGTTCAAATCAGTCGAGCATATGGGCCAAACAATAGTGCCGCCTCCACCTTTCGATCCAAGTACCAGCGAGTCGTACGACTGAAGCGTGTGGTAGCGTCATCATCGAAGAAGTGAACTTGTTGACGAATAACGAAAGGAGCGACATTAAAAACATGAGGCATGATGATTTGCAGGAAGTTTGTAAATGCCTGCCCATAAATCTGTTTACAAGTTTGTGGAGCCCAGCTAACCTATCACCAATGATACTGGGCCACTTGTTGAAGAAGTGCTCTTGGTGACGTGATGGAATAATTGCATGTGCGTTTTCATGTGCTAATTGTGCAAGTTTGTAATGCAGTCTCCTGTAAACTGTGCTTCATCTACCAACCGTACTACAGCGCCTCCTAAACGGTCATCACTATTGCACAATTTTCCTGACGCACAATAATACTGAATGCCTAGGGGTAAGACTGAGAGGTTGTTTAATACTACTGAGAACATCGAAAACGTCTGAAATATTTTGCGCTGCGTGGAAATACTGTGCCGCCTATGGGCAGTATTGGCAATACCCTTGCCAGTCTCTCGCTTGCTACAGGCTGTGGATGTCAGTGTGTTCACTGTTAGTTTTATTGTGGTGTTGAAAATCTACATCTACATTTATACTCCGCAAGCCAACCAACGGTGTGTGGCGGAGGGCACTTAACGTGCCACTGTCATTACCTCCCTTTCCTGTTCCAGTCGTGTATGGTTCGCGGGAAGAACGACTGTCTGAAAGCCTCCGTGTGCGCTCTAATCTCTCTAATTTTACATTCGTGATCTCCTCGGGAGGTATAAGTAGGGGGAAGCAATATATTCGATACCTCATCCAGAAACGCACCCTCTCGAAACCTGGACAGCAAGCTACACCGCGATGCAGAGCGCCTCTCTTGCAGAGTCTGCCACTTGAGTTTGTTAAACATCTCCGGAACGGTATCACGCTTACCAAATAACCCTGTGACGAAACGCGCCGCTCTTCTTTGGATCTTCTCTATCTCCTCCGTCAACCCGATCTGGTACGGATCCCACACTGATGAGCAATACTCAAGTATAGGTCGAACGAGTGTTTTGTAAGCCACCTCCTTTGTTGATGGACTACATTTTCTAAGGACTCTCCCAATGAATCTCAACCTGGTACCCGCCTTAGCAACAATTAATTTTATATGATCATTCCGCTTCAAATCGTTCCGCACGCATACTCCCAGATATTTTACAGAAGTAACTACTACCAGTGTTTGTTCCGCTATCATATAATCATACAATAAAGGATCCTTCTTCTATGTATTCGCAATACATTACATTTGTCTATGTTAAGGGTCAGTTGCCACTCCCTGCACCAAGTGTCTATCCGCTGCAGATCTTCCTGCATTTCGCTACAATTTTCTAGTGCTGCAACTTCTCTGTATACTACAGCATCATCCGCGAAAAGACGCATGGAACTTCCGACACTATCTACTAAATCATTTATATATATTGTGAAAAGCAATGGTCCCATAACACTCCCCTGTGGCACGCCAGAGGTTACTTTAACGGCTGTAGACGTCTCTCCATTGATAACAACATCCTGTGTTCTGTTTGCTAAAAAGTCTTCAATCCAGCCACACAGCTGGTCTGATATTCCGTAGGCTCTTACTTTGTTGATTAGGCGACAGCGCGGAACTGTATCGAACGCCTTCCGGAAGTGAAGAAAAATAGCATCTACCTGGGAGCCTGTATCTAATATTTTCTGGCTCTCATGAACAAATAAAGTGAGTTCGGTCTCACACGATCGCTGTTTCCGGAATCCATGTTGATTCCTACATAGTAGATTCTGGGTTTCCAAAAACGACATGATACTCGAGCAAAAAACATGTTCTAAAATTCTACAACAGATCGACGTCAGAGATATAGGTCTATAGTTTTGCGCATCTGCTCGACGACCCTTCTTGAAGACTGGGACTACCTGTGCTCTTTTCCAATCATTTGGAACCTTCCGTTCCTCTAGAGACTTGCGGTACACGGCTGTTAGAAGGGGGGCAAGTTCTTTCGCGTCCAAAAGAAAGAGCTTGTGATTAGAATGCAAAAAAATGTGTAAATAAATGCCGACATTGTGGGATACTAGGGCAGGTAAGTACAAAAACAGATAATTCGGTGAAACTCCACGAAAGACGATGTTTTAAAAAACTATTTAATGCGAGATTATCAATAAAAGTGTATACATAGATGTTTATGTGTGGTTATACATTAACTAAACAAATAAACGGACAAACACCGAGCAGTCATTGAAGGCCCAACGGTACCTACCGGCCGCCGTGCCGTCTTCAGCTCTTAGCCGTCATCGGATGCAGAGCGGCATGTGGTCAGCGCACCGCTCTTCTGGCCTTTATCAGTTTTCGTGACTGGTGTCGCTACTTTTCAGTCAAGTAGCTCCTCATAGAATCGGCTGCACTCGACAGACCAGGACGGTGACCCATCCAAGTGATAGCCAAGCCGGACAGCGCTTAACTTCGATGGTCTGACGGAACGGGTGTTAGCACTGCGGCGAGGCCGTTGGTTGTTTGTACGTTAACTACCCGTATTCATGTATTATTGCATGATACGCCACGTTTCTATTACTATGTCTCAAATACTTCAAGGTGAAACTACATTTGTAAATTTAAAGTCTTTGAAAGAATCCCAGTGGCAAGGTATTGCAGCATATTATATAAACGTTGACATGGTGGAATTGCACCTCTCGTTTTAGTATTTTGTTTTTCTGATCATGCGGGTATGGGCATCCGCAGAGACTTACGCGGGTGGGCGGGAGGAGGGAACGGTGCAAGACTCATTTTCGATGTAAATGAGTTGTTTAGTATTGAGACGTATTGTGCCACAAGACCTATATTTTATAGGTGACACAAAAAACATTATATGCCAGAAAACCGATGGTTATCCAATCAGTATTTGTCAAGAGATTCTGGTCATACATAAAGCACACCAGTGGTAAGACGCAATCAGTATCTTCACTGCGCGACAACGACGGCGAAGGCAATGATGACAGTGTCACTAAAGTACAATTATTAAACACGGTTTTCCGAAACTCCGTCACCAAAGAAGACGAAGTAAATATTTCTGAATTCCAATCAAGAACAACTGCCAAGATGAGAAACATAGAAGTAGATATCCTCGTTGTAGCAAAGCAGCTTAAATCACTTAATAAAGGCAAGGCCTCCGGTCCAGATTGTATAACACTCAGGCTCCTTTCAGAGTATGCTGATACAATAGCTCCATATTTAGCAGTTATATAGAACCGCTCGCTCACAGAATCTTCCGTAGCAAAAGACTGGAAAACTGCTCAAGTCACAACAATACCCAAAAAGGGAAATAGGAGTAATCCGCTGTATTACAGGCCCATATCACTAACGAGGGCTAGTAGAAGTCCTTGGGTAACAGAAGAAATATTGAATTTAATTGATGAAAGGAGAAAATATAAAAATGCAGTAAATGAAGCAGGCAAAAAGGAATACAAACGTCTCAAAAATGAGGTCGACAGGAAGTGCAAAATGGCTAAGCAGGGATGGTTAGAGAACAAATGTAAGGATGTAGAGGCTTATCTCACTAGGGGTAAGATAGATACGGCCAACAGGAAAATTAAAGAGACCTTTGGAGATAAGAGAACCACTTGCATGAACATCAAGAGTTCAGATGGAAACCCAGTTCTAAGCAAAGAAGGGAAAGCAGAAAAGTGGAAGGAGTGTATAGAGGGTCTATACAAGGGCGATGTACTTGAGGGCAATATTATGGAAATGGAAGAGGATGTAGATGAAGATGAAATGGGAGATATGATACTGCGTGAAGAGTTTGACAGAGCACTGAAAGACCTGAGTCGAAACAAGGCCCCGGGAGTAGACAACATTCCATTGGAACTACTGACGGCCTTGGGAGAGCCAGTGCTGACAAAACTCTACCATCTGGTGATCAAGATGTATGAAACAGGCGAAATACCCTCAGACTTCAAGAAGAATATAATAATTCCAATCCCAAAGAAAGCAGGTGTTGACAGATGTGAAAATTACCGAACAATCAGTTTAATAAGCCACAGCTGCAAAATACTAACACGAATTCTTTACAGACGAATGGAAAAACTAGTAGAAGCCGACCTCGGGGAAAATCAGTTTGGATTCCGTAGAAATACCGGAACACGTGAGGCAATACTGACCTACGACTTATCTTAGAAGAAAGATTAAGGAAAGGCAAACCTACGTTTCTAGCATTTGTAGACTTAGAGAAAGCTTTTGACAATGTTGACTGGAATACTCTCTTTCAAATTCTAAAGGTGGCGGGGGTAAAATACAGGGAGCGAAAGGCTATTTACAATTTGTACAGAAACCAGATGGCAGTTATAAGAGTCGAGGGACATGAAAGGGAAGCAGTGGTTGGGAAGGGAGTAAGACAGTGTTGTAGCCTCTCCCCAATGTTATTCAATCTGTATATTGAGCAAGCAGTAAAGGAAACAAAAGAAAAATTCGGAGTAGGTATTAAAATCCATGGAGAAGAAATAAAAACTTTGAGGTTCGCCGATGACATTGTAATTCTGTCAGAGACAGCAAAGGACTTGGAAGAGCAGTTGAATGGAATGGACAGTGTCTTGAAAGGAGGATATAAGATGAACATCAACAAAAACAAAACGAGGATAATGGAATGTGGTCTAATTAAGTCGGGTGATGCTGAGGGAATTAGATTAGGAAATGAGACACTTAAAGTAGTAAAGGAGTTTTGCTATTTGGGGAGCAAAATAACTGATGATGGTCAAAGTAGAGAGGATATAAAATGTAGACTGGCAATGGCAAGAAAGCGTTTCTGAAGAAGAGAAATTTGTTAACATCGAGTATAGATTTAAGTGTCAGGAAGTCGTTTCTGAAAGTATTTGTATGGAGTGTAGCCATGTATGGAAGTGAAACATGGACGATAAATAGTTTGGACAAGAAGAGAATAGAAGCTTTTGAAATGTGGTGCTACAGAAGAATGCTGAAGATTAGATGGGTAGATCACATAACTAATGAGGAAGTATTGAATAGGATTGGGGAGAAGAGAAGTTTGTGGCAGAACTTTACCAGAAGAAGGGATCGGTTGGTAGGACATGTTCTGAGGCATCAAGGGATCACCAATTTAGTATTGGAGGGCAGCGTAGAGGGTAAAAATCGTAGAGGGAGACCAAGAGATGAATACACTAAGCAGATTCAGAAGGATGTAGGTTGCAGTAGGTACTGGGAGATGAAGAAGCTTGCACAGGATAGAGTAACATGGAGAGCTGCATCAAACCAGTCTCAGGACTGAAGAGCACAACAACAATATCACTAACGTCGATTTACAGTAGGGTTTTGGAAAATATACTGTGTTCTAAAATTATGAATTACCTCGAATAAAAAGATTTATTGACATGTAGTCAGCACGGAATCAGAAAACATCGTTCTTGTGAAACACAACTAGGTCTTTATACTCATGAAGTTATGAGTGCTACCGACAGGTGATGTCAAATTGATTCAACATTTTTAGATTTCCAGAAGGCTTTCGACACCGTTCATCACATGCGTCTTCTAACCAATCTGCGTTCCTGTGGAATATCGCCTCAGTTGTGCGACTGGATTCGTGATTTCCTGTCAGAAGGGTCACATTTCGTAGTAATAGACGGAAAGTCATCGAGTAAAATAGAAGTAATATCCGGCGTTCCCCAAGCAAGTGCCCTCTGTTGCTCCTGATGTACAGTGTATCAACGACATATGAGGCAATCTGAGTGGCCCTATTAGATTGTTTGCAGATGATGCTGTCGTTTACCGTCTTGTAAAGTCATCAGATGACCAAAACAAATTGCAAAATGATTTAGATACGATATCTGTATGGTGCGAAAAGTGGCAATTGACCCTGAATAAAGAAAAGTGCGAAGTTATTCACGTGAGTACTAAAAGAAATCCGCTAAATTTCGATTACGCGATAAGTCATACAAATGTTAAGGCAGTAAATTAAACTCAATACTTAGGGATTACAATTAGAAATAACCGCAATTGGAATGATTACATAGAAAATGTTGTTGACAGAGCAAATGAAAGACTGCAATTCATTGGCAGAACACTTAGGATGTGCAACAGGTCTACTAATGAGACTGCTTACACCACGCTTGTCCGCCCTGCTCTGGAGTATTGTTGTGCGGTGTGGGATCCGCATCAGCTGGGACTGACGGATAACACCGAAAAAGTTTAAAGAAGGGCGGCTGGTTTTGTACTATCGTGAAATAGGGGAGATAGTGCCACAGACATAATACGTGAATTGAAGTGGCAATGACAAAAACAAAGGCGGTTTTGGCTGCTATGGGATCTTCTCATGAAATTTCAATCACCAGTGTCCTCCCCGATTGCGAAGACATTTTGTTGGTACCCACCTACATAGGGAGCAATGATCATCGAGATAAAATAAATCAGGGCTCGCACATAAAAATTCAAGCCCTCGCTTATCTCCGCGCGCTGTTCGAGAATGGAACGGTAGAGAGACAGTTTGAAGTTGGTTCTTTGAACCCTCTGCCAGGCACTTCATTGTGAATAGCGGAGTAATCACGTGGGTGTAGAAGCGTGTGTTATTTCGATACTTAAAACGATTATACAGTAGTTGCTGAAGGCATACTACTGCCTTACTGCGCCGGTCACCCACGTAGCGTTACAAGTGGCTAGATGAGAGGTTTAATGGAATCATGGGAAATCACTTCTAGAAGTGTGTAAGAATTCTATACTGAGTAAAAACTCCGTAGGACAGATTCCAAGGGAGACCGTGGGTTGGAGGGAGGAGATGTTTGATTGGGGGGTGGGGGGGGGGGGATGCCTATGTATGTTGGCGACCATTTCCAGAAATGTATCAGATGTTGGACCATCAACACATAAATGGTATGATATTCGTTTTCTTTCGTTGAGCCTGCTTGAGTGGTCTCTGGACTGGTGCTTTTTGACCAAGTTTTTCATCCACTTTCTTTTTCTCTTGCAACAAGGCTCAGGAATTGTCACAGCTCCAACGTCTTTATTGTCTACATTCGGAGTCACAATATTATTGCACAATTTACTGGGCAGTCTTTGGAGGAAGTCAATAATATTGCACAACGTTATTGGTCGACGAGGGGCAGCTTAGGGCAGGTAAGTTCGGATTTCTAGCGAGGCGCTGCAAGAACCACTGGCAGATCTTCTGCTGACAGGACCTGCGCACGTTTCCAATGATCAGGAGTCAACTGTAGCTGTCGCATGAGGAACATTCGCTTGCACCGCTAACCTTCGTGTGCTGATAGAAAGAGTGGTGCCCACCGACTCTAGAAGATCCCCCGCTACATCTGGAGTTGTACATTGTGGTTGGGGGAAAGGGGGAGGGGACGCAATCGATGCATCATCCGGACGTCTGTCAGTTCCGGGTTAAGGAATTCTGCATGAAAGAAAATGGAGCGTCATTACCGCTGCACAGTGGACTCTTCGCTTCGAGATGTTCGCTCTAATTTTCCGGTCGATACTAGTAATGATATCGAATCAGTCCGAACGCTACGTTGTACATCGATACGAAGACGCGTTTCTATCTGAACACTCGTAATGACATCTCTCGCCACGCCTAATGCCCCAACTCATTTTGACGGCTTCATTACGAGCGTTCTGTGTGGTTATGTTGTGCCTGCGGTCCGGGACGTGGCCATCTTTGATTTTCGGCTGTGTTCGTTAATTCACTATCACACAATCGGCGCTGTAACCAATCAGGAACGCGCGATGGCCCCGGCGGAGCGACCGACAACGAGGTCCGACGTGTCACGACTTTGGCAAGTGAGAGCTCATTACAGTTCACTAAGAAAGGCGTTATTGGTGAGGACGTCAATAGTCGACGTATACGCGCGGTGCACCGGTGGCAGCGGCCGCGTAGGAAATGGAGTCGTGTTGATACGTCCGGCGTAATGGCCGCAGAGAAGTGCCACTCGGCGCTTTGTCGGGGCGTGAATGCGGCGGCACATCCGTCCGTCGTTACGAGACCGTGGCCACACTCCATTAGAGGTAGAGGCTGCGAAAGCGGCGGCCGTCTTCTGAGAAAATATAATGAGCCACACGCACACACTGGGCGGACCTTGATGTGTGGCCAAAATATTGCGCCCGCGATTGTAGTGGGTGACGAGCGCCTTTCAATCACCCGACGCGCCCGGTGCCAATACAGCAGCGCAGAGCAGCAGCTGCCCGTAATTGGTGCGACTTTTAAGGCACAGCGTCCGGGAGGGGGGTCGCGACCTTCTGCTGCGAAGATCACGTGGGCTGGCAGGGTCGATTGGATGATTCGCGAGTGCTGGAGCAGTTGCAGAAAATTTCTCTCTGGGTCCAAACAGACGTACAATTCAAGCGGCAGTCCGTCGGAAGACTACAGTGTATCGGTTAGATGTTTCGTAACTCGTAATTCTGAGATGTTACGCCAAGATTGTTGGCGTACAGTAAGACTACAACTATAAGCTTTTCTTTTTGGATGGCGAGGGGAGCGGTGGGAACGGGTTTCACTATTCGGGTTTGAAACTGCCCACGAAGACTTTCTCCGAGCTGAGAGTACGACTTGCATCCAATGATCTCGTTTATTGCATAAATTCCAAACTCTGCCTTTCTACACTACTGGCTATTAAAATTGCTACACCACGAAGATGACGTGCTACAGACGCGAAATTTAACCGACAGGAAGAAGATGCTGTGATATGGAAATGATTAACTTTTCAGAGCATTGACGCAAGGTGGGCGCCGGTGGCGACACCTACAACGTGCTGACATGAGGAAACTTTCCAACCGATTTCTCATTCACAAACAGCAGTTCACCGGCGTTGCCTGGTGAAACGTTGTCTTGATGCCTCGTGTAAGGAGGAGAAATGCGTAACATCACGTTTCCGACTTTGATAAAGGTCGGACTGTAGCCTATCGCGATTGCGGTTTATCGTATCGCGACACTGCTGCTCGCGTTGGTCGAGATCCAATGACTGTTAGCAGAATGTGGAATCGGTGGGTTTAGGAGGGGAATACGGAACGCCGTGATGGATCCCAACGGCCTCGTATCACTAGCAGTCGAGATGACAGGCATCTCATAGGCATGGCTGTAACGGATCGTGCAGCCACGTATCGATCCCTGAGTCAACAGATGGGGACGTTTGCGAGACAACAACCATCCGCACGAACAGTTCGACGACGTTTGCAGCAGCAAGGACTATCAGCTCGGAGACCATGGCTGCGGTTACCCTTGACGCTGCATCACAGACAGGAGCGCCTGCGATGGTGTACTCAACGACGAACCTGGATGCACGGATGGCAAAACGTAATTTTTTCGGATGAATCCAGGTTCTGGTTACAGCACCATGATGGTCGCATCCGTGTTTGGCGACATCGCGGTGAACGCACTTTGGAAGCGTGTATTCGTCATCGCCATACTGGCGCATCACCCGGCGTGATGGTATGGGGTGCCACTGGTTACACGTTTCGGTCACCTCTTGTTCGCATTGACGGCACTTTGAACAGTAGACGTTACATTTAAGATGTGTTACGACCCGTGGCTCTACCCTTCATTCGATCCCTGTGAAACCTTACATTTCAGCAGGATAATGCACGACCGCATGTTGCAGGTCCTATACGGGCCTTTCTGGATACAGAAAATGTTCGACTGCTGCCCTGGCCAGCACATTCTCCAGATCTCTCACCAACTGAAAACGTCTAGTCAATGGTGGCCGAGTAACTGGCTCATCTCAATACGCCAGTCACTACTCTTGATGAACTGTGGTATCGTGTTGAAGCTGCATAGGCAGCTGTACCTGTAAACGCCATTCAAGTCCTGTTTGACTCAATGCCCTGGCGTATCAAGGCCGCTATTGCGGCCAGAGGTGGTTGTTCTGGGTACTGATTTCTCAGGATCTATGCACCCAAATTGCGTGAAAATGTAATTACATGTCAGGTCTAGTATAGTATATTTGTCCAATGAATACCCGTTTCTCATCTGCATTTCTTCTTGGTGTAGCAATTTTAATGGCCAGTAGTGTACATTCCACAGCTCCCTCTATCCGTCACTACATTGCATCAGTACTCCGCAAGCGAACTTCGGTACCGCTGAATTATCCCCCCCTTCCTTGTTCCACTCGCGAACGGTGCGTGGGAAAAATGATTGTCAGTGAGCCTCTGTATTGGCTCTACATCTAAACCTGCATGGATACTCACCAAATCACACTTATGTTCCCCCTAACTAGACATCACACGGGCTGCCGCCCTGTGAACGAGCAGGGCATCCAACTGGACCACTTTGTGCGATCAGTCGACCAAGGAAACCACGATTAAGATGGGTCCGGACGTTAACGGCGACGTAGCCTGGAGCATCATCATGTAGCAACCCCATAACTTTTCGAATCATGAATGGCACCTCTTCCAGCAGGGGCGCCAAAGTCACCCGCAAAGAAACGCCGAAAGTTCCGGCCTGTTTAGGCGGGTCACACATTCCGGCTGCACCGATGCTGATAATTCTCTGTCACCATACCATGCGGGTTCTGCGTAACATCCCACAGACGACTCATGAAACTTGAAGATACCAGTCCTCGTAAAGGTAGCCTCATCTGTGAATAGGGTGGATGACACAATTGCGGAATCGTGGTTGCGTAGTGAAGAAACCAGTGACAAAACTGCTCCCGATGTGGAAAGTCTGTCGCTAGAAAGCCCTGCACACGCTGTAAGTGATAATGGTGGTAACAGTTGTCATGGACAGTGTTCCACACGGTCGTCTTGCTTACCCTGTACCGGCGGGCCTACTGCCAGGTACTGACACGGCGGTCGCCTTCCACAGTGTTAATCACATTTTGCTCCAAGCCTGGTGTCCGAAAATTACCGGTGTGTCCTTCATGATATATTGCTTCCTGAAACGACCCTGTCTCAAACGGCGAAACACTGTTGCAAACATTAAACGCTGCGGTTGTTGTTGGAGGGGATCGGCTTTCTGATACTACCTCGCTATCTGCCGCCCGTTGCCTTTTGCCTTTCCATAAGTAAACACCATGTCGGCAAGTTCTCGATTCGAATATGGAATCATTAAGTACTACACTGTATCACATCTACTACAGTTGAGTTAGCAAGAGAAGTTAATCGGACACAGCATTACGAATTATTGTGACAGGGGGGGGGGGGGGGGGCACTAGGGCATGACGTATGAAGAACAATACCGCCCTCTAGAAGGAAACCATGCATACTGTAACAGTGGCTGCATGGTACAGTTCGTTTTAGACTGCAGCCTCTGTACAAAGTATGATTGAAGACATGGTCTCTAGCATGCATTTCTGGACATACCTTCATTAGACTTTTTTGTTCCATATCCTCTCATCGAACAATCGAGAATGTACATGGTGGAAAAGTTCATGCTGTATAAGTTGCAGCAGGTTCAAATGGTTAAAATGGCTCTAAGCACTATGGGAGTTAACTTCTGAGGTCATCAGTCCCTTAGAACGTAGAACTACTTAAACCTAACTAACCTAAGGACACCACACACATGCATGCCCGAAGCAGGATTCGAACCTGCGACCATAGCGGTCACGCGGTTCCAGACTGTAGCCCCTAGAACCGTTCGGCCACCCCAGCAGGCTGTAGCAGGTAGTCTCAAATTATAACCTGCAATTGTCGGTAGATAAAACGAAAGTGATGTCATTTCAGGGCACACAACCAGTAAGCTCTAATATAGCCTTGAATAACAAAACCTTGGAGCAAACAAAACCTTTTAAAATATCTAGGATGAGGCATCACTTACGAATATAACCATGATTTGGACCAAAAACTAAGTAAATTTACTTCTATGTGTGCAACCAACGTGAAAATTTTGTAGTATAAAGCCAGGAACGTAACCCAGCTGAAGTTCTATAAAACAATAGCAAGACCAATCCTTACTTATGGAAGTGAAGCATGGGAAACAACAAGATACTAAGAAAATTGAATACAAACTCAAGAAATGAGATTTCTAAGAAGAGTGGAAGGATGTAAAAGGAAATATCGAAAAAGGAATGAAGATATAAGAGACAATTTAGAAATGTATAAATTAAACGAGAAAATAAAAGAAAATAGGAGAAAATGGAAGGAATATGATGACCGGATGGGTGGACAAATATGCCCAGTAAAGGCTGTCAATTATAAATGTTCTAATAGAAGAAGTTTAGAAAGACCATGCAAGAGATGGGTACCGTAACAGGCAATTTTCATAATACGCTACACTGAAGAAGAGGAAGAAGAAGAATAATAAGGTGAAGAAGAGCTACTGTTTCGAGCAATTTGTCATCAATAGTGTAGTTGTACAGCAGTGTATATTTTTGCCTGTCTATAAGCAATATGTTACATTGATTTATGTTCGGGGTGAACTGCCAGTCCACTGTAGGTCCTTCTGCAAACTGTTACTGTTTTCTGGTGCTGCTACCTTCTTATAGACAACCGCACCATCTGCAAACAGCCTTAAAGACCTTCCGACGTATTCTGCTTGATCATTTATATATGTTACCGGCCAAACTCGATTTTAGGATGAATTAGTTTCGCCTAGGTCAAACTCTTTCACCCTGTTACCGATAGGATGAAAAATTTTAGCCTAGATCGAATGGGTTTATAGTACTAGTTAGAATTTACGTGCTTTAGGATAAACTGTACGTTCTTATTTCACCAAGTTCGTATCTTCTATAAGCTTTTCAAAGTAAACTGAATAAAGCAATAGAAATAAAATAGTCAATATGATTCATTGAAGTCATTTATTAAATAATCAGAAATTTCGTATCTATCACTAGATCAACTTACATACATACATCCACAGAAATCACCTTATCAGCAATTTACTTATTTAGTAGTTATTTTTGCAAGGTTTACTTTGGTGGCACTTAGAATTGCAGAGTACTTTGTTTTTCTTACAATTGCATTTATTTGTTGTACAGTTTATCATGCAACTGCATTTCACGAAGCCTTTCCGTGAGCCAACAGAATGTTTTGTGGCTGCAGTCCTTAAAGATATTTCAATGTCCTAGTTAATATCTCCCACAGCAAGAAACGTCTGAATGCAGACTTCGAATCAGTTCTAAAAAAACATAAAAATATTTAGAAAAATACTTTTTAATATTTTATTACGAAAAATTATAGAAAATTTTAATAAAATCATACCTGCGATAATGTTTTTGAAGTACGCCATGTTTGGTGCCAACTTTGTAGAGGTCCTCGTCAGTCTTTTGAAGTAATACTCCAATTATGTTTCGAGGGTCAGCTCTGCCTTTATCTACATCTGGAATAGGTATGGTTACGTTGTCTCCAATGTCAGCTGGTGGATAGGATTTGTCAGAGAAAGTTTTCATTCTTTTAGGTTGTTTTTCTAGCATTTTGAATGTCGTTTTTGTAAATTTTCGCGATGTCATTTTTGTATCCCGCCTGGAAGGCGGCGCGTGTGTTGGATCAGGAAAAGGCAAAACACGTCGGCACTGCTATATGAGTTTAAATCCCCTTTACTCAAGCAATAAGAATGCATAACTTGCAAGGTGGTGCGAAGTTGAAGCGAAGTGTCCTGGCTGTCTGCACCTGATGAAATGGGGAGAATCTGTAGCGGAGCTCGTAGAGCTGCATAGCACCAGCTAGAGGGCGCTGCCCATCGGTGTCCCGTAGTAGTGCCAACCTTTGAAACTATGTGGCATCGTTACTATCGATAACACAGTTATCATCATCACTGTCTTCGCACTGTTCAGTATTGCTGTCATCTTCGATTGCCTTCTTTAGGTCATCTTCACCCTGAATATCATTTATGACTTTTTGAGGCAACGAGGAAGTCGAAAGTCCTACTCTAGGTTCGATTCCGAATAACGCTTTTAAGGTGATTGTTTTATGCCAGAGTGATAAGCTCGATTTTTCAAGAGTTGGACATAGCTTAATCCTTCCGACCACGTCGTCGAATTGTTGTCCTTTAACCAAGAAGTTATCATATTTTCAATGTCGCGCTTGGCACATTCAACAGAACCTTGACTTTGGCTGTGCGTTGGTTTTCCATGCACAATTTTCAGTTCTGACCATTCTTTGCGATTTCACTTATAACATTAGTGACAAATTCTCTGCTATTATCAGACTGAACAATACACGGCGCCACTACAGTTAGGAATACGTCATCTACACAATGAGTACGCAGTGGACACTCCCATCGTTCAAGTCGACAACAGCAGTGTTAACGGAGCTGTGTGCAAGCATTCTGGATCTGATGATCGACCTCGAACTCAGTCACATCTGATGACAACAGCTTGTTAGTAAAGGATGTTGTGTGCAACACTGGCTCTGTTTCAAATAGTGCGGTTCATGACATAAGTTCATTGCTTGTAGAAAATAAATTCATGCTAAATCCCAGTAAGATTCAGGTTTTACAGTTTGTAACAAACAATTCTACAAAAACTGCCATTTTGATTAACAGAACGGGCATACGATGTGTGAGACTGAACAGCTCAAATTCCTAGGCATTCACATGGACAGGAAGCTGTCGCAGAAAGGCTATGATAAGGATTTTGTTCAAAAACTAAATGCTGCTTTATTTACCCTTAGAACAGTATGTGAAATAACTGATAGTTGCTTTTTTTTTAATTTCTTTATTTTTCAATATATATGATACATAACAACCCACCACCTTATACAATTAGTAGGTCCTAGTTGATACAATTTAGTGTTACTACTACAGCTTACTCTATGTTAGTTGTCTTTTGCTCTCACTATGGGCACTACTGTTATGTCTTTCTATGTTATTTTATTCTACTTATACTAATCTACGTCTACCTGCAGCGTTACAGATGTGCCAGTGTTGTATAAACCTGTGTTAGTGGCCCTAATCCCGGTGAACGTGCCCCTGGCATCGGGCTGGCCGTAGTTGTTGATCGCTGCAGTACTATACTAATGTTGTTATCCTAGCTTATCCTACATCTAACCTGACTTAACCTAGTGTCGAGATCGGTGAGTGTCTAGATCGGTAGTTGGGCGCACCCTCCCACTAATCCCAGACGTGGCGGATTCCAGCCGTGAGGCGGCTGGCCAAGTCCGCGCCCCGGCGGAACAGGACAGGTGCGCGGAGTCAGATTTGGTGTGATGACAACTTCGTCGTTGTTCCTAAGATATTCCTTTATCACTTTAAGTGATATCTCATTTGCCAATTTATTCAGGATTGAGAAATGGTCCTCATGCCTGAGCAGGTGATACGTGACGTAGTTGGGTAGCTGATGACGTAATTGCGCCGCTACGTCGGCGAAGAGGTGGCGCTCATACACCACGTGTTCTGGGGTGCCTGGTGTGGCCCCACAGTCACACGCTGTTGTAGCCCGTTTCCCGAACCGGCATAAGTATACCGGGTAGGGTCCATGACCTGTGAGGAAGTGCAGCAGTCCTCGTGACGGTGTAAAGTGTTTTAATTGCAGTCTTCCCCTGATGTTGGGCAGCAGTTCGTATGTTCTGCGACCGGTTTCTTCGTTGTCCCATTGTTATTGCCAAAGTTCTTCCCCCCTGCGTTTAATTTCCATTTTGTTTCCCACATGAATCCCCATTAGGTCGACTATTTTATCCCTGTTACCCTTTTTAACCCAGTATCATGTTGCTTGCTCTCTGATTTTCATATCAGGTCGACAGAGCCCCATTAGTACTGTTTGCGCTCCTCCCGGTGTTGTTCTGTATGCCCCTACTGATCTGAGAAGCACTCTTCTCACAGCCATGGCAGGCACAACCCTCGTGAGTCTGTGGGCCCAGACTCCTGACCCATATCCTACAATTGATGTCAGTATGCTATTGTGGTATAGTTTGATTAATTCTGGTGGCAGGTGGAATCGCTTGTGACCAATCGCTATTAAATTGTTTAGTGTTTCTAGCGATCTCTGTGTGACGGTGTCAATATGTGATGCTTAAGTCCACCACTCATCGACGATTACGCCCAAGTATCGCGCGTCATGACGTCGAAGAACTGGTGAGCCATCTATTCTTACTGTCGGATTCCTAACTAATTGTCCTTTTAGGAGTAGGTACGTAGACTTAGTTGGTGAAATCTTCATTTTGGTCATGTGGCACCATGTACTCAAGATTGAAATAGCCCTCTCAATTTTCGGCTCTAAGTCTTCGCGGCTACGGCCGCCAACCAGCAGGAGGAGGTCGTCCGCATAGGCTATGCCCTCTAGCACATCGTCGCTGTTCTGTAGGTTGTCCAAGAGCGGTTCCATGTTAATATCCCAAAAGAGTGGCCCCAGGACAGATCCTTGTGGACACCCCTTGGTGATCTTCTTACTTATTCTCCCGCTAGGGGACGATAACCAAACCTCCCTATTCTCACAATAGCTCGTGAGGCAGCCGTATAGCGACCCCGGGCACTCCTTCTCTCGCAAGCGGGAGAAGAGCGAGGGCCACCACAAGTTGTCAAAGGCGCCACTGATGTCCACCATGATGCCGACCACGTATTTGTGCGGGGTAGAGGCACAGACCTCTGCAGCCAGGGCGATGGCGTCAGACGCCGATTTTCCGGCCCTTGAAGCCGAACTGTCTGTCACTCATCCCGCACAAGATTCGGTGTGCTGCCAGTCTGTCTGCCAGGAACCTCTCAAAAAGTTTCTCCAGTGTGTCTAGTAAACAGATGGGCCAGTAGGACTTAGCTTCTTGTGGATCTTTATCCGGGCTTTTCTTGATTATTACTACCGTGGCTTTTTCCAAATTTGGGGGAATTTCCCGAGCTTCAAGCACTCGTTGTATAACTTCGTCAGAGGTGCTACCAGCTGGGGGGCCAGGAATTGCACCACCTCCACAGTGATGCCGTCCGGGCCAGGAGCCTTGCCTCTTTTGAGGGCGTTTATCTGAGTGGCTACTTCTTCTTCGGAGAAGGGATATACCGTATTGTTGTTCCGGTATTCCTCTTGATCTTGTCTCCGAATCTGTTGCTGTGCCTCACAGTCATCATTCTCGCCATCGCCAGGCAGCAGGACACGGAGTAGGACCTCAGCGGTTTCCTGCCAGGTTTCCGTCATCCTGCCCTGATCCCTGACGGTGGACAGCACCATGGGTGACCTAATCTTTTCCCGTACTAACTTGTACGGTACGCCCCGTGGGTCCGTAGCTAGTTGTGTTTGTACATATTTCTCCCAGCTCTGTAGCCTTACTGCCTTAAGCTCCTGTTGGAAGTGCTCCTTTGCCTCTCTGTACCTTTGCAACCAGCATTGCTTCTCCTCCCAGACGACACTCCGCTGGTAGTACCTCCTCGCCCTCCTTACAGACTGGCGCATCTGTCCAAGTTCGGTAGACCATGGTGACGGAGGGGCCGCTACGGCTCTCCTCCTGGTTGGTACGGCGGCTTTTACCGCCCTAACAACTGCTTCCACCAGTTCCTCAGCATATCCTTCGACATTTTCGTCACCATCTGGCAATATCGGTATTTCACACTCCCTTGACAGGCGGTCCCAGTCAGCCCTGTTGAAGTTTAACTGTGTCTCCCACCCCATGTCCCAGCAGCACTCCTCGTCTCCCAATGAGAATGTAATAAGGTTATGATCACTGGTTGTTACTTGATCCCAGACCATCCAATTGGTTACTCTGGTGGCGAGGTTGGGCGTGACCAATGTGATGTCAATGTTTGTGCCCTCGCCCCCACCTCCTGCGTAGGTGGGTGGATTTCCTTGCTTGTTGGCGACCATTAACTGTAACGCCATGATGGTCTCCTCAGCCTTTTCTGCTCGGTCGTCTGGTGTGCCGCTGAACCACAGGGGGGACTTGGCATTTATGTCTGCAGTAATGACACATCGACGTCCCTGCAACGCCGTGTTTATTTGTGTAAGTTTGTCTAAGAATTCATCTATTGCCCGGCCGTACTGGAGGTACATGTTGATGTACAGTACTCCGGCTGGTGATTGTAGTTCCACGACGTTGCAGTGGTCGTCGGAGAACTGAGAAAGGACTGTCGCTCTTATCGCTTTATTGATGATCATTATAGCTGCTCTGGGTTCCGCTCCGCTGTGAACGACCTGCCAATTAGCTGCTGCGAATGGGATTCGCCCAGCCAGGGAGTATGGTTCCTGCAGACAGAGCACATCCAGACTCCTCTCCTCCACGACCCTGCGGAGTTCCTGCATGACTAATTTACTGTTGTGTGAGTTAATCTGTCCTACGTTTAAATGGGTCACGTGCATAATATGTTCTGATGTGTGATTCAGGCCAATTCTTGCTCCAATCGTGAGCTAGTCTTCCGTTTGTAATGACAGATTGACTGTAAAGTTCGTCAAGATCGAATTTCTCATTTCTCCTTTCAAAAACTTTTTTGACTATGTCACGCAGGGCTCCGAAGTCAGTGGGGAGATTCATTGTTTTCAGCTGTATTCTGTCAACAGCCTCCATGACCGAGAGGGTGACGCTCTGCCGTATTCATGACCGACACGTACCACATGCCTCAGGGCTGTGGTGAGGACCGCCGGCTCCTCCAGGCGCGCTAGTTGTAATGCGTGTTCTAGGTTGGGGTATACCCTGATGGGTTCTACGCCCGAACCTTTTTGTGTGAGAGGGTTTATAGCGGATGATGTACTGCTTATTGCGTTAACTTGTATTTTTTGTTTCTCTGATGTTTCCACTTGTTGTTTTGCCACAGGTCGCCCTTTTGGTCGTTCTAGCTCTTCAAGCGACCTTAGTCCCCGGTTTAGGGGAGAGGGAGCACTAATCTGACCGCAGGGGTCCGTTCGTACACTAGCATCTTTTGTGTCTACTTTTCTGGTCTGAGTTTTGGTGGCTCCTTGTAAGAACTCGCTAAATCTGCTGGCCCTTAGTGCATCCCTTACCCTTTTACTCGGAGACTTTCTTTTAGGCTTCCTGTTGCCTGATATGGACTCAGCCATAATCAGTCCTCGAAATAAGTCTTTGTTCTAGTGCCCTGTATGTGGGGCAGTTTCTTCCTGTGGCATTACAATTCCTTTTTCCTCTTCTTGTACAAGGGATACATATCCCTGTTTTGCCACAAGTTTTCCTAGTATGGTCTTCAGCGCCGCACCTGGAGCAAGCCGGCTTTCGCTCACAGTGTTTGTGAACATGGTCAAGGTCTCCACAGTTGTGACACCGGGGAACTACGAGGTAGTCCCTTACGTTTATCGAGTGGAACCCCATGTATATTTTGCCCATAGTGGTGAGCTTACGCCACATACTCCCCGAGACTTCAGCTACATGATGCACTACATCGCGCTCTCTGGGTCCAGTTCTGAAGCGCAGTTTGCATTCTTTTTTGAAATTATCCAGACTCATGTCCTCAAAATTCTGTTGATTTATTGTTTCATAGACATCATTGTCATTTATTCTGGTGGCCACGTCACATAGGATCACCAAGCGATTCCGCTTCTTGGGCGTTTCACACTTAACGACCTTTTTGAGTTTGTCATGATTAAGTATCTTGTCCCTGTCTTCTTCAGTGGCAACGTCTACTATTACAACATTTTTTGTTGCCTTTACCTTGTTTATTTTTATCTTGTCTGCTGCCGGATTTACAGTGGTTGTGAAAAGTTCTTGTACCTTTTTGATGTCCTGGCCTGGCAGGGGTCTTAGGAAGACTGCCGTGTCAGGCCTTTTGGACACCTTTTCAATGGTCTCTTTGGCTGTTTGTGTTTTTGTGGCCGCTTGTGCGACCACTCCTGTCCACGTTTTGGTGGGCTGTTTTCGCAGTCGTTCATTCTCTTTTTCTAGTTCCTCTAGTCGCCCCTCGACCTTCGCACTAGCGATAGCTCAAGCGGCGAGTTTCTTTTTGATAGAGAGTACTGCTGTGTTCCTTATTTTTCCATTTTTTATACTAGAATCTAGTAGTTGGTTTATTCTAGTATGCCATTCAGTTACGTTTTCTGCGTTCTGCCCCAGGCCCTCGTCAGGGGTGGGAAGTGTCGAACACCTCGAAAGAACACTCGAATCACTCGTCTCTTGTTCGGCCATGATTGATTTGACGAGTGAAAAAGGTTGGGAGCCCGTCTCTTGCCCCGAACCGGCTTCTCTGGTCTCTATTGCTTATTTTAATTCGTTTATAACACATGGTATTATTTTTTTGTGATAACTCTTCTGACTAAAAAAAAAAATGTACGCAGCTCGTGGTCTCGCGGTCGCGTTCTTGCTTCCCGAGCACGGGGTCCGGGGTTCGATTCCCAGCGGGGTCAGGGATTTTCACCTGCCTCGAGATGACTGGGTGTTTGTGTTGTTCCCATCATTTCATCATCATTCATGAAAGTGGCGAGTTTGGCCTGCGCAAAGGTTAGGAATTTGTAAGGGCGCTGATAATGGGAGAAACAGAATAATGGGAGAAAATGGAGGTAAAAATAGACTAACACGGAGACGTTCATGGAGGACAGTTAAAAAGAAAAGTCACCAGAAAGTTAAAAAAACACAGTTGGCGATGCTTCAAAACTCGGAGAAGAAACTGAATGGACATGCACACGTTAAAAGTCGACCACAGCAGCAAAAACACTCCGGAACAATACACTTAAAACCCACTTGGAGCACACACGATGAAGAATAAAACTGCCAGGCGGGACCTGCCGAGGGAAAGGGCAGAGAGGATGGAAAAGGAAGGGAGAGCAAGGGGCAGCAGGGGAAGCGGCGGGATGAAGAGAGGAGCGGCATCAGTGGGTACACAAAGAGGCAGGAGACACGTGGGGCGGGAGGTGAAGAGGGAAGACAGGGCAGGAGGGAGTGCAGAGACACTGAAAGGAGCCACAAGAGATGGAGGGGGAGTAAGAGGGGGAAGCCGCTCAGGAGGAGGGAGGGGGAGGAGAGGGAGCCCTGAGGAGGAGGCAGGAAGATGGGGTTAGAGTTGGTAGGAAGGGTAGATGTCAGGGCGAAGCTCATCATCCGGGAGGGGTAGACAGTGGAATTTGCGTTGGGAAACGAGATGGAGGGTGTGGAGGTGGAGAGAGGGTGAGACACAACGGTAAAGGCGCGGCAACTGGTTCGGGGTGGAGAGGAAGGGAGACACCAGGGGGTGAGGGGGATCAAGGCGGCGGACAGTACATAGTGTGCGGATGTGTTCAAGGAAAAGGAGAAGGTGGGGGAAGGGGACGAGGCTGTAGAGGATGCGCATGGGGGATGGAAGGCGGATGTCGAAGGCGAGGCGGAGCACATGGCGTTCGAGGATTTGGAGGGCTTTATAGAACCGGGGAGGGGCGGAAATCCAAGCTACGCTGGCATAACAGAGGATGGGGCGGATCAAGGATTTGTAGGTGTGAAGGATGGTGGAAGGATGCAGACCCCACATCCGGCCGGCCAGGAGTTTCAGGAGGTGGAGGCGGTTGTGAACTTTGTTTTGGATGGTATGGAGATGGGGGAGTCCAGGTGAGGTGGCTGTCGAGTGTGAGGCCAAGATATTTGAGAGTAGGAGTGAGGTGGATAGAACGGCCATAAATGGTGAGGTAGAAATCATGGAGGTGGAAGGAGTGGGTGGTGTGGCCTTGTAATATTCAGCTTTAGATGTAATATAAAATATTACTCAGCTACACCTGAACGTTGAGTGTCACTCAGATATCGTCAGTTATAAGCCCTTTCAACAATATCAGATTTGTTGAAAAAATATTAGCCACCAGTTGCACAGAAGAAATTTCATTTCCTACTCGTTTCAGGCACCTAGTGCCCTTCTTCAGAAGACTGTACAGAAAAGTTCAATGACGAATGGGAATATTATGACCAATGTCCACCGCGACGTAGGATGCCACGAGTTGGCGCTGCGGGCACTTCTCGCAGTAACGAAAGTATGTAAACGCAGCAGACACGGACGGGGGGATCATCCTAGCGAAGATATGGGCTGCAAATGGGGCAATCCATTAAGATAAGCGACTTTGATACAGCGCATATTGCTCACGTGCTGCTACTGTCCTATACATCTACGGAAAAAGGTAGAAGGACAGTGAGACTATCACTAGGCGCTATACGATTGGACGTCCAAGACTCTTCACGGAACGTGGGGTTTGGAGGCTTGTCTGCCGCGTGGAGTAGGATAGATGGTGCTCTGTGACATCTCTGCTGAAAGAGCACAATGTTGGTGCACACACAAGTGTTACGGAGCACGCTGTTCATTGCACGTTGTTGAACATGGAGCTCCGCAGCAGACCACCCCTACGTGTTCAAACGTTGATCCAACGACATCGTCGATCACGACTACAGTGGGCACGGGACCATCGGCTCCTTGGGTTGACGACATTTTTCTTACACTGGGTCTACTGTCGCCATCGACGTGAACAGCGGCTCGAAACCTGCAGCGCGCCACGCGCGCAGGCCGGTGGGAGCAGTATTACGAGGGCTATGCCGAAAGTTTTTAGCAGCCCGTAAACCGTAAGGCGGAGGACAATGGGGTTGTTTTCATTCGAAAGAGCGATGTTTTTCGACCTTGGCACGTGGGCGCGCAGCCCCTAGCTAGCTGTGATCCCCCCACAGCGCGGTAAGAATGCACAGGCAGTGCTGAGTCAGAGACGGTGCAGGATGGAGCTGTTGCGCCATGACTTTCGCGCATTGATTTTTTATGATCATAAAAAGGGTTTAAGTGCCGAAAAATGTAATTCTCCTGTGCTGCGTGTTTTTGGTGAAGCTTCCCTATCTAGGGCCACAGTTAGAATTTGGTTTTGCGAGTTTTCGAGGGGTCGGCAGTCAATTTAAGATGAACCTCGTCCCGGTCGGCCAGCAGCAGCTGTGACTCCTGAAAACATTGATGCTGTGAGGAAAATGATCAAAGAAGATTCACATCTTACATTTTGCGACATTGAAGGGACCCTAAATATTGGATCAACAGCAGCACAGACTATCGTTCATAGTCACTTAGGCCTTACTAAGAGATGTGCCTGTTGGGTGCCACATTCCCTGACAGAAAGCCAAAAGGAGGCGAGAGTGGACTGGTGTCGTTTTATGCTCGAAAAATTCAATGGAGGGAAGTCCTAAGACACCTACTATATCGTCACAGGTGATGAAACGTGGGTCTACCATTATGACACTGAAACGAAGAGACAGTCTTCTGTGTGGTGCTTTCCAGGGGAGGAACCACTCAGAAAAGTTCGACGAAGTCGGAGCTCTGGAAAAAAGATGGTGGCAACTTTTTTCACAAAGATCAGGCATCTCACCTCTGTGACCTTGGATACACGTCGTACAGTCAATGCTGAATGATACATGAACGATTGTCTTCCAAAAGTCATCGCCATGTGGAAGTGGTTCAAATGGCTCTGAGCACTATGGGACTTAACATCTGTGGTCATCAGTCCCCTAGAACTTAGAACTAGTTAAACCTAACTAACCTAAGGACATCACAAACATCCATGCCCGAGGCAGGATTCGAACCTGCGACCGTAGCAGTCGCGCGGTTCCGGACTGAGCGCCTAGAACCGCTAGACCACCGCGGCCGGCCACGTGGAAGTCACAGCATCCAAGTCCAAGAGTGGGCATCTTCTGCTGCATCACGACAATGCATCTGCACACAAGGCTGCCAGAACGATGGACATTCTGGAGAAGGAAAAAGTGCGAGTGTTACCCCATCCCCCATATTCACCTGACCTGGCTCCCTGTGACTTCTTACTGTTCCCTAAGACTAAGGAAAAAATTCGAGGGCAGTGGTTTTCATCAGATGAAGAGGCCATTGCAGCGTATTAGAGTGCACTGACATCCCAAAAGAAGCTTGGACTGACACATTTTCTAAGTGGTTTCAGAGAATGGAAAATGTATACATGCTAATGGAGAGCATTTTGAAAAGTTGTAAACGTTTTTTTGCAAATAAACTTTTTTCACACATTCTGCTGAAAAATTTCGGCTTAGCCCTCGTATACTGTGGGAGACATTCTCCTGCGCTTGCATGGAATATTTAGCAGTAATCGAAGACGCTGATAGCAGTGAACCACCTGCCTTCCTTTGTGCTTGATGTCTTCCCCGACGGCGATGTCATCTTTCAACACAATAATTGCTCGCGTCTCGGAGTAAGAACTTTGCCACAGTGGTTTGAGGCCGGCCGCGGTGGCCTCGCGGTTCTAGGCGCGCAGTCCGGAACCGAGGGACTGCTACGGTCGCAGGTTCGAATCCTGCCTCGGGCATGGATGCGTGTGATGTCCTTAGGTTAGTTAGGTTTAAGTAGTTCTAAGTTCTAGGGGACTAATGACCACAGCAGTTGAGTCCCATAGTGCTCAGAGCCATTTTTGAACAGTGGTTTGAGGAGCATTCTAGTGAACTCACGTCGACGTCTCGGCGAACAAATTCGGCTGATGGAAATCCTTTGGTACTCATCTGTGTCGTTATCTTGCGCCATTACCGCGTACGCAAATAAGCGGCCCGTTATTTACGCGAATTACACGACCTGTGCGTAGACATTTAATGCCACATACCTCTACAAACCTACCAACAAACTGTCGGATCAATTATTCGCAGAATCAGTAATGTGTTTCGCTCCAAAAAGGGGCAAACAAGCTATTAAGCATGTGTTCACAATGTTTTGGCTCATCGGTGTATGCTACAAATAGTACAAGCTAGATGTGAATATTAAAAACATTAAGAATGAAAGGTTTAAAAATTTAATGATATATTTTTCGTTTTAGTTTTCATTAATATGTGGGATATTATTTCTTAGTTAATACGCTGCTTACGGGAACTTACGATTTCGTCTATGTTTTATGGCAGCTATAGTTGGGTAAGTTTTTATTTTGTTTCATTATCTTACTTTTCTCCCCAGTCTGTGCCCAACCTTAAGATATACGTGTCATCAGCTCATTAGCTTTAGTTCTTGCGCGCTGCACTTGTTATTTGGTGTCCTTGTATCATATTTGTAAATCCATTATAAACCATATGTAAGCATTCACGGGATCTTTGGCCATTGACGCTTTTAGTATCGTATTACATACTGCTCTTGTATTTTGTAGTACTACAAATGTTATCCTGGCTAAAGCTGTTTATTTTTGATGCTCACTGAAAATGCGAGCCGGCCGTTGTGGCCGAGCGGTTCTAGGCGCTACAGTCTGGAACCGCGCGACCGCTACGGTCGAAGGTTCGAATCCTGCCTCGGGCATAGATGTGTGTAATGTCCTTAGGTTAGTTAGGTTTAAGTAGTTCTAAGCTCTAGGGGACTGATGACCTCAGAAGTTTAGTCCCATAGTGCTCAGAGCCATTTGAACCATTTTCGAAAATGCGATGATTCTAAGTATGTACCATCTCTTTATCTTTCAGTTTTTAAACTTTTCACTATCAAATTTTTTAACATTCTTATCTAACTTCTACTTATTTGTGGCATATTTTTCTATACAGTCTTCTGAAGAAGCGCACTAGGTTCCTGTAACCAGTAGTGAAACTGAGCAACTGACTTCCGATTCTTTGTAACTACAGTTGATGAAGCTGTATAAAATACTGAAATTGTCAGATTTGATATGGAAAGCATAGCAGCGCATCACTTGTCACCCATATGTCCTCTCTCCCTTTCTCTCTCTCTCTCTCTCTCTCTCTCACACACACACACACACACACAATACAGACTCTCACTGCCTGGTAACTTACGTCTTCATGGGGTGAAAATAAAAACGACTTAGTCCCCGAGTGCCAAACTTTAATCGTCCAATTAAACATGATTATGTTGTAAACAACTAAAACAGCTAGCCAGTTCACTAAATTGTCTCCCAGTTCTATTTAAATCTCATTAAGTTTGACACTGTGAGAGGCACCCACATGCCTTGCTCATACTGTGGCATCAAGCAGTCAGGCCTGCAAGATGAGTGGTCTGCCAAGCGAGTGGATTCTTTCTTATTTGTCGAGTAACATGAATTCTAGTACTCACACTTAAGTTACAAGTTATCCTCCTATATCATTAATACGCAACGGAAACACGCATCTGACTTTCAGTAATTTACAGAACTCTGGCTGCACACTACGCACTGGCAATACC
Source organism: Schistocerca americana (assembly GCF_021461395.2). Taxonomy (NCBI): domain Eukaryota; kingdom Metazoa; phylum Arthropoda; class Insecta; order Orthoptera; family Acrididae; genus Schistocerca; species Schistocerca americana. Next base: position 213,737,847 of record NC_060120.1, read on the forward strand.
ACATTTTCTTTATGTCTTTTATTTAACGACTTTTATGAACACGTGGCCACCGCACTGAATATGACTGGCGCACACATTATAAATTCGGGATATCGTGACAACTTACAATTCGAAGAAAAAGGCCACCAATCTTTTTCTTTTCTCTATCTTATTTATTCCAATAAATTCTCTAACCTAAACACACAAATTCTATAACCTACAACAATGACACATAAGAAATTCCGCCCAGTGGGCATGGCTTTACAATGGTGAATCTCTATATTATGGTCTCGTAATTACTTTTAACGCTACAGTGCACTTTCTGGATAGGATGGTGGATCTTTTATTATACCTCACACTTCGACTCTCATAATCATCATCACTAAACTTTCCTCCAGACCGAGCGGTACCGAAGGAACAAGCATAACCCACTAATCTTTTGAAACTACCTCGCTACTCTCCCATGCAAACCACACATACCCAAATTACATGACATACACCACACTACAACATGAAATACTACACAAAGATTGGTTACAACATTTTCACTTTCAGCTTTCCCACTTCAATTAATATTTATCCCAGTTTCACACGACACTGCCCCACTTCGTAATTCTACTTTCCTACTGTGAACTCTGGAGATATATGCACGTCTTCCTGTGCAATGCAAGCCAAGTGGCGTTGCTGGATAGACGGCCGACTCACCTTGATTCCCTCTCAGAGTTTAAATCTAGCGTCACACGGAATCATATCACACAATTTAACATTAAGAACATCACACACGCGAGTCCTCAACTGATACCATGGACGAGTACTTCTCTTTATCCTTTGTCTCATACGCCGATTGAGACTCACACAGTACTCACCACGTGGAAGTACTGGTCTCTAATTTCAAGTCCTGCACACGCCATTTCTTAAATATTTCAACTTATGGTACACACGCTATTTCTTAAATATTTCAACTTATTGTAGACACGCTAGTAATTCAGCTTAACTTAAGCACACGGAAGTATTTCAACTTATTGCTACACGTGGTTTCATTGTGACCGTTGGTCACTTCTGAAGATTACTACAATCCCTTTAATATTACCTGCCTGACATTTAATTCTCCCCACAAAAGTTCCTGAAATAGAGAAATTAATATTTCAAACTACTCTTAAATATTCCACATGCATACCATGTCTCCACTCTTTCGTCATTACGGAGCACAACTAAAACAGGTCTTAACAGCACAAGATCCAGCGGCAGAGTGCTGAAATATGGCCGTTCTCTAGGTCCTCTCGCACCTGTGTCGAGGTGGGGGAAGCAACTTGCTATCGTATTGGTCAGCCACATTTCAGACGCTCAAAGCTCTGGTAAATTTCATCTCTTTGGTCCCACCAAAGGTGGCCAAAGGATCGACTCAAAGATGATCATATATTCACATTCACTATCTGCGGTTAGCAGACGGCCATACATTCATTCATTTCACAGATCTCACCAAACTGGATGTAGGGATTTACTTTGTGGGAGTGCACATGTGATCAATTAAATAAATAAATTGTCATTCTTTCCCACACTGGTATCCGGCTTCGCTGTATTAATTGAAATTGAGTTATTTTACAAAAAAAATGTGTTGTTCTGACAAAAATAATCAAGTATTCCGTACCTATTTTCAATGTCGGGCGGTACTGTACCCTTTCAACTGATTAGTCAATTTTTCATGTTAATAGTTGTAACTTACTGCAAGTTTCGTCAACGGCCAGTCAGTTCACTAAATTGTCGCCTACTTGTACTTACACCCCATTAAGTTTGACACTGATAACGCGTTAATAAAAGTTAATAGCAGTTTTTCAAACAACCACACTGCTGCCTCGAATGTTTCGGTACCAGGAAAGGGGCGCCATTGAGTGCCGTTAAGCGTAAGAATACCAAGTTTTCCGACAGCCTGAAGCCAGTGGCACAGCACGCTGGGGACGTCGGCTGTTTCTTGCGCTGTGTGGCTGCGTCTTGCTAGCTGTGGGAGCTGTTTGCTCCTTCCTTGTGGCAGCTAGGAGTGGGGGGTGGTTCGATCATGACACGTTGCTACCCTTAAACAGATACAAGAACAGTAATTTCAAAAATTTGATACAAATTTAAAAAAAGGTAGATGTCACTAGACGGTGCGCATATTGTTGTCAGGGCAGTAACACAACCATTGCTTTGTGAAGAGTTTGGCGTGAAGCTCAGAATGCAACGCATAGGGGAAATTAACCATACTGGAGAACCTTTAAATGTCCGTGGGTCCTGTGTCCGATAGGTGTTGGCCGCGCAGTGACGTCATTGCTAGTAGACGAATGACCGAATCATTCTTTTCATAGCTTACGTGAAAATACTGCAGGATACAAATAAAATGACAGGTCAAAGTATCTCAGGGACATGTAGCGTAACACGCAATGAAAAGTAATGACTGAACACGGAAAGTGTTCGGTCATTAACGTCCACTAACATGGTCCGTCAACGCCTCTGTTCCAGCCGAGAGCCTCTGAAAACACATCATACAAATTTAAAAGACCATATAAAAGTGACATGGTTTTGGTTAGAAATAAAAGGCGGAATACTTTCTATTTCATACTGTATTAAGAAATCCTAATTATCATTTACCTGATAATCTTTACAATGATCACAGCAGAATGGCGATCGTGTATTACGAGAGTGAGATAACGAAAAGTAAAACTCACAGGAGATAACAAAACATCCGAAGTACAAAAATATCGAATGAAAAAAATTAGTCTAGCTATTAGATATGAGGTTTTAGGAGTCAATATACTCAAGTACGCGCGTAAATTTGAAGTACGATCACAGTTGCAGCTGTAACACCATTATCGATTGTAAGTAGTTTATACAGTGTTATTATGTGTATGTGTATGTACTAGTTAAGATATTTGAATTCTCAGAGGGAAAGTGGAAGCTTATGGCGTAGATATTGTAAAGATTTAATAATGTTTAAAAATAATGAAACTTTATAAAATATGTATGCCCGTAAAAGAGAAATTTTATTTTGAATACTGGTTCATACTTAGGAAAGTTGTATTAAATAAAGGAAAAGGTGTAGGGAACCCCCTCCGCTACGGAAGGGCGTAGCGCGCGGGAAACGGTGGATTTGGGGGTCAGTCTGGGCGGCAAGAGAGAGAGACAGCACATTACGCAGTCAATGGCCAGCAGTTGTACAGTCCACACCGTAGGTGTCAAGTGAGGCATTCAGAAGCCGATTTATGTTGAAATTGCCTCGGCTGTGGTTTCGGCTATAATGTGGTGCTCTTGTGTTATGGACTGGCTGTAAAATGATTAATATGTCTCCAAGAAGAAATCTGAAAAGGGCTTTAAACTGCAAGAGGTGAGATGAGATAGCCGCCACCTGCTTGCCACCACTATTGCGCCACCGCTCCGCCAACTTCAGGAAACTATATATATATATATATATATATATATATATATATATATATATATATATATATATATTAGTATGGACCAGTACATTTGTGTGTGTTTTTTCGATAATAATTTCAGTGATAAAAAAATGTGTGTGAACTTTGAAATTGCCCTGATCATGAAATCTATGCACGGTCTTACCCTAAGCGTGCTAAAGACCGAGTATCCTATTTCCGAGTAATCAGTGATTTGTTTCTACTTCGAATGTGCCAAAGTTTCAGTGCTAAAGTGTATATAATTGATGCTAGTTAAACCACCTGCTTCACAGGCAATGAAAGAAGTACATATTTTGAACTTTCATGAAACTTAATTTTGTTGTGACTATTACTAGGAACTAATTTCTGAAATTTTATTTGAAAATATTAATTGAGTACATTGCTATATAGTGTTGAAATATAAACAAATTCAAGTGGGGTTATAAATCCACATTAGTGTCTCTGAAATAGTTACAGAATTTACCTATAGAGTAAATGACAGTTTATGGGCCCCCACTATATTCTTTTACACTATGAGAAAGTCAAACTAATGTATTTTTTTTGTAGCTATTAAAAGAAATCTGTGACATTGCTAATAATGAAGGCATAATAAGTATAGGTGTCGGATTATTTAATTTCATTTGTGGTATGCATTTGTTAGGTGAAATCAGAACTCTTTCCATGCCAAATTTCCGTCCAGTGTGTCTTTAGTAACATCTTAATGTTGAATTAGTACTGAATTAATTAATGATTGCAATAGTAACTTTTATTACTATGAGTGAGGTATTATTTAGTTCTCTATGTCTTCTGGTTATGTAAAAACTATCTACTGCTAAACACTTCGTAGTTCGTTCGTTAGTTGTGTGTTTCCATTGCACTGTTTAAAAGGAGCATTAATGGAAGTCTCTTCAGCAGTCCATGTTAATTTGTCTTTAAACTTAATGTTTCAAAGTATTATTGCTAATTAGCTGGCGACCGTTTATTGTTTCATTTACGAAAACTTTCACCACTTCCATTATTTCCAAAATTAAAGTCTTTCTACTAATAGCCATTTATACGAAATCTATCTTCGATACCCTCTGTCCCTTAGGTTAAAACACGGTCAAATATAAAATTCCTCCCAGAGAGTAATGTTAGTTGTGAGGACGTTACACTTAACGCTAACTGGCAGCATATACGTAATACACCGTTCACAGAGTTATTTCAGAGACAGTTCATGTATACAAAATAGGATGACATTAAAAGTAATAATACAATCAGGACACCCCCGCTCGAGTTGGTAGCAACAGCCACGTAGTGTGAGAGACGTTCAGTGGGCTAATTTGGACTACTAAACTACGAAGCTGCCTACGTCCCGTTTTCGGGGGGCCACTGCTCAGTCGCTCCGCACCTGTCGTCACTAGAAGTTTATCGACAAGTGAACAGCATTTTTTCGTGAGGTGTACACATCCCGTTATTGCTGTAAGTGTTGCTTGCACTACTCTCTCAATTCCCGTTGTTACTGTACTCTTTGGATAACCAGCTGTAGTAGAGTCATTCTTTTTCTATGCATGCTACAACGTACTGTTCCATTAAGCGTTACCTACGGCTTTATGCAGTCATGAATCTACATCACACAGTTATAGTAAGCCCGACTCTAATGTGCTCTCGCTGTCAGAGGCGTCAATAAATTCTTTTCGGAGTTCTGTACCTCAGCCGGCGGAAACGGAACCCTTATAGAGGGCGTCCCACATAAAACCGGCATGCCGCACCTACCGTTTAATTGTCTCCAGCCGAACTGCTTTTGAAGTGGCAACACTGACACGAAAGATGGCTACACTGCATTTTATCGGAAAGCTGAGTGCAGCTGTAGTGAGAAACTCGTGTTTTTGAGTTTTACAGAAATGGGGCAGTTTCCATTAGGACAGCTTTGATATTGTCGAGTGTTCCATGAAGACAGGCTGTAAAAGTAATGTAAAGAAATGTTTCAAGTATTCTGGTAGGAAATTCCCCATGACCATCACTATTCAAAATCTGTACAGGAAATGAAGGGCTGTAGGATAAGTTTAGAACGTGCAGAGAAATATGCGACCGACGGTGAGGAGCCTGAAACTATGAACAGAATTAGCAGGTACGTTAACGAGAAGTTCCCGCAAATCGGTAAGGAGGTTATGGCAGCAAGGTGGCGTATCTCGTACATCGTGTCTTCGTGTACTAGAAGATACGACATTAAAAACCTGTTGTGTGAGTCTGGTGCACGAGTTGAAATTTGAGGATCCGGTAAAGAAGAGTTCTTTACTGTAAATGGCTGTTAACGTGTTGCTAATGGTTACTTGCACTCCTTGGTTTATTTCATGTCATATGAGGCTAGGTTCCGTTTGACAGGTTATGTAAACTTCCAGGACTGCAGATACTCGATGCAGGACAACCTGTAGGTAACCTCTCCACTCGGAGAAGTTAAGGTGTGGTGTGCGTTGTCCGGCATGCGCATTATTGGCTCCATCTTTTTCAATTACATCTTAAACAGTGCCAGATATCTAAAGATCTTTGGCTATTTCTATGCACAAATAACAGATGAAAAGAAGCTGTGTGCAGTATTCCAACAAGATGGAACAACCGATCGCACACCCAACCAACGTATAGCCCACAGCAACAACGTATTCCCTGAAGATCGACTTGCCAGTAGAGGCCCCCATGGTGCACGGACTTAATGTCGTATGATTTTTATTTATGGGACACACTAAAAACCCAAAGCGTACACTGACAATCCTCGCACAATAGGCGACCTTAAACGGAACATTACTAGGGAAATTAACATCACACCTGCAGAAATACAACGTGTTGCCAGTGGCGACATCATATGAAGTCAGTTACGCGTGGATGCACATGGCCATCATTTCCTATAAACAGGTGACTATACGTTTTTTCTAACATCGCTATCACCTATTATTTTTTAGTTAGTTCTATGTTACTTGAACCTTCGGCGTGAGATGTACCAGTTTTTTGGCGGACGCCCTGTAGCATCACTATGCTGTCCGTCTGTCTGTCCGACTGTTAAGACTCTTTCTCTCAGCACCGGTTGGGCGTATCAAGTCGAAATTTACGTCAGTTGCTAATAGCTACGATACCCTGACGGTGCAACAAATTTAAGTTTCTAAATCAGTACAATCAAAGGATGCAACCGTCTGTAAAGATCCCGTTTTCTCAGAAACGAGTGGAGATATTAAGCTGAAATATATATCAAATAATGAGGTCTACGAACCCTAGGCGTTCTAAATAATTTAAGCTTCGAAGTGAACGCAATCAAAAGGCACGGCCATATATGTCACATATTTTGGTACTCACAAACTCACTCATCAAAATCTTCCCATTGACCTAGAATCACAAAAGTTGGCAAGTAACAAGATTTCACAGTGCAAGTAAAGGAAAGAATCCGAAATCGTTAATTCGTAGTTAACAATTTGTTCTCCTTCTATCTGTCTGTCCTTCTGTAAGACCTCGTTTTCTAAAGAAGAGTATGGATATCAAGTCGAAATTCATGTCAAATACTGAGGTATACGGTCACTTTTTTGTCAAATATATTTGTTTATTACTCTTTAGCCTGTCATCCACAACATAGGATGTGTTCAATAAAGAATAGGCAGTATCGATTGCAAAATTATTTTTTATTTATTTAATTTGTGATGCGTTTCACTCTCATCGGAGCAACATTAGACATCTGAGGGAGAAACAAGTTTTCTCGGTACAAATTTATGAGTCAGGAATCATCTATCAAGCTACATTGTCAGTTAAATAAAGCAACTGGGAAGCCATAACCCAATTTGTGAAGAGATCGCAACCAAAGACAAACTCATCTGGTAAAAACACTTGAGGATCACTGGTAAGTGAACAGAAAGTCCCGCAGTCACCAAAAATGGCACGTAATCCAATAAAATGAACAGTGCACATCCATCTACGGAAATACATAAGAATATTTTTCAAGGACCTGGAAGAGCAGTTGAACGGAATGGAAGTGTCTTGAAAGGAGGCTATAAGATGAACATCAATAAAAGCAAAACGAGGATAATGGAATGTAGTCTAATTAAATCGGGTGATACTGAGGGATTTAGATTAGTAAATGAGACAGCTAAAGTAGTAGATGAGTTCTGCTGTGTGGGGAGAAAAATAACTGATTATGGTCGAAGTAGGGAGGATATCAAATGTAGACTGGCAATGGCGACGAAAGCGTTTCTGAAGAAGAGAAATTTGTTAACATTGAGTATAGATTTAAGTGTCAGGAAGTCGTTTCTGAAAGTATTTATATGGAGTGTAGCCATGTATGGAAGTGAAACATGGACGATAAATAGTTTGGACAAGGAGAGAATAGAAGCTTTCGAAATGTGGTGCTACAGAAGAATGCTGAAGATTAGATGGGTAGATCACATAACTAATGAGGAGGTATTGAACAGAATTGGAGAGAAGAGGAGTTTGTGGCACAACTTGACTAGAAGAAGGGATCGGTTGGTAGGACATGTTCTGTGGCATCAAGGGTTCACCAATTTAGTACTGGAGGGCAGCATGGAGGGTAAAAGTCGTAGAGGGAGTCACTAAACAGATTCAGAAGGATGTAGGTTGCAGTAGGTACTGGGAGGTAAAGCAGCTTGCACAGGATAGAGTAGCATGGAGAGCTGTATCAAACCAGTCTCTAGACTGAAGACCACAATAACAACAACATGTTTCACGATGAAGAGTGATAAGAAGAACAATCATAAGAAACCAGGTATATAAGGGTGGAGATAAAGCAACAAATACTGGGGATGAAAAGACCATGGCTCACAGAATATGTGAGTAACTGAGGGAATGAAGTGAAATGATCGTATAACATTGTTGGCCGGGAGGCCCCATATGGGGAAGTTCGGCCGCCGTATTGCAAGTCCTTTATAGTTGACGCCACTTCGGCGACTTGCGAGTCAATGACGATGAAATGATAATGAAGAACACACAACACCCAGTCATCACGAGGTAGAGAAAATCCCTGACCCAGCCGGGAATCGAACCCGGGACCCCGTGCGCAAGAAGCCAGAACGCTAACGCAAGACCACGAGCTGCGGACATGAAGTTATGTGACTGTCACACCTTACCTGTGCTTAGGCGTACTCGCTTCTAAGACAGCGCAGGACACGTTTACAACATAGACAAGGTGTACAAAACGTCCTTATGGTACACATTTACGGCTCATGCTACAGAGCTATGAATCAAAGTTACCGACACTGTGCTAGGTGGCGCCGCCAGATTGGAAAACAGAGAATGTGTTTACAGAGTTGGTTGGTTGGTTGTTTCGGGGAAGGAGACCAGACAGCGAGGTCATCGGTCTCATCGGATTAGGGAAGGACGGGGAAGGAAGTCGGCCGTGCCCTTTGAAAGGAACCATCCCGGCATTTGCCTGGAGCGAGTTAGGGAAATCACGGAAAACCTAAATCAGGATTGCCGGACGCGGGATTGAACCGTCGTCCTCCCGAATGCGAGTCCAGTGTCTAACCACTGCGCCACCTCGCTCGGTGTTTACAGAGTAATGATAACCTTAGATCCATTTTATAAGATAAAAACAAGGAAGCACAACTAAACAATATCGATGTATTAACCGAAGCCACGTATTTCTAGACATTTATTTAAAAATTGATATCATAGCCTCGAAGCAACCCTCGTTATGAAAAGTCAGTTTTGTTTGAGCCGGTCTGGACTCTTAATGTACACTGTTTTCGAAATTTCAAATTCATCGAGGATCTTCATCTTCTTGCATCTTTGTAAAACACTGGATATTCATTCCTACACAAATTATTACTATCGACAGCAATTTTTTTCTTATAGATCGGCACCTAATTATACTATGCACATTATTACATCATGTCGGGACTGGTAGTCTAAAGAGCTGGCCTGGAAACCGAGAGGTCGAGGAATCGAATCGTGGTCAATCTTTGTTTTAACCCAGCCTTCACGTGCCAAAGATGTGAGGAGGCGCCAGAAATAACCTGTGGTTCGGACTCTACGTTAAACTGTAGGTTCTATTTGGAGAAATGGGATAGGTTCGAGGCATGCAAGTCGCCGATGTAGCATTTGTTTTGAACGGCCAGTGTCGGTTGGTCACAGCCAGTGTGCTCCCTACCGCCATTGGATAAGCAGCTGCCAGTAGCAAGTCGTATACTCCTAGCTCACTTATTTGTTACATAGTTTAATTCTTAATTTCTTTGCGTGTTTTTGGTACTTGTATTGTTTAATTCATAAATTTCGGGCGTATTATAGTATTTGAGAGTTGTAGTATCGCGTTTTAGTACCTGAGTAGTGTAAAATTGCGTAGTCTCTTTCCGCCGCCGAGCAGCGTGTCAGCAGTGCGCAAGTAGCAGCATTACTGCATTTACTAGGCAATCTTGTATTTTAATAACCGTTTAAATTTTGTGTCAAATTGTTTGTGCTCTCTGTAGATTAGTTCAGACGTTCTTTGCACAACAGTTTTCGGGTACAGGCTGAATTGGCATCCCTTCGCTCCCAGCTTCAGGCAGTGTTGGCTTTGGTCACACAGCTTGAGGCTGTTGCCAATGGGCATCACTGTGGGGGTCCGGATGGGGGTTTGTCGGGGAGCGCCAGCTCGTCCCACGCATCCCCCGATCGGACTATGACTGTGGCTGCGCGGGATACTGCCCACACTGAGGCTGACCCCTCACCTGTGGTAGAGTGGGAGGTCGTCTCGAGGTGTGGCAGGGGGCGAAAGACATTCCGGAGGGCTGAACGGAAGGCCTCTCCAGTTTGTCTGACGAACCGGTTTCAGGCTCTATCTCAGGCTGATACTGATCTTCGGCCGGACATGGCTGCTTGTCCTGTTTCAGAGGTTGACCCTCAGTCTGCAAGATCCGGGCGGTTGCAGAGGGTGGGCTTACTGGTAGTTGGGAGCTCCAACGTCAGGCGCATAATGAGGCCCCTTAGGGATATGGCAGCAAGACAGGGGAAGAAAACCAATGTGCACTTCGTGTGCATACCGGGGGGAGTCATTCCAGATGTGGAAAGGGCTCTTCCGGATGCCATGAAGGGTACAGGGTGCACCCATCTGCAGGTGGTCGCTCATGTCGGCACCAATGATGTGTGTCGCTATGGATCGGAGGAAATCCTCTCTGGCTTCCGGCGGCTATCTGATTTGGCGAAGACTGCCAGTCTCGCTAGCGGGATGAAAGCAGAGCTCACCACCATCTGCAGCATCGTCGACAGGACTGACTGCTGACCTTTGGTACAGAGCCGAGTGGAGGGTCTGAATCAGAGGCTGAGACGGTTCTGCGACCGTGTGGGCTGCAGATTCCTCGACTTGCGCCATAGGGTGGTGGGGTTTCGGGTTCCGCTGGATAGGTCAGGAGTCCACTACACGCAGCAAACGGCTACACGGGTAGCAGGGGTTGTGTGGCGTGGACTGAGCGTTTTTTTAGGTTAGATGGCCTCGGGCAAGTACAGAAAGGGCAACAGCCTCAAAGTGTGCGGGGCAAAGTCAGGACATGCGGGGACCAAGCAGCAATCGGTATTGTAATTGTAAACTGTCAAAGCTGCATTGGTAAAGCACCGGAACTTCAAGCACTGGTAGAAAGCACCGAAGCTGAAATCGTTATAGGTACAGAAAGCTGGCTGAAGCCAGAGATAAATTCTGCCGAAATTTTTCCAAAGGCACAGATGGGTTTAGAAAGGATACAGTGCGTACAACTGGTGGTTGCGTGTGTGTCGCTGTTAGTAGTAGTTTATTCTGTAGTGAAGTAGAAGTGGATAGTTCCTGTGAATTATTATGGGTGGAGGTTACGCTCAACAACCGAGCTTGGTTAATAATTGGCGCCTTTTACCGACCTCCCGACTCAGCAGCATTAGTGGCAGAACAACTGCGAGAAAATTTTGAATACATTTCACATAAATTTTCTCAGCATGTTATAGTCTTAGGTGGAGATTTCAATTTACCAGATATAGACTGGGACACTCAGATGTTTAGGACGGGTGGTAGGGACAGAGCATCGAGTGACATTATACTGAGTGCACTATCCGAAAATTACCTCCAGCAATTAAACAGAGAACCGACTCGTGGAGATAACATATTGGACCTACTGATAACAAACAGACCCGAACTTTTCGACTCTGTATGTGCAAAACACGGAATCAGTGATCATAAGGCATCCCTGAATATGGAAGTTAATAGGAATATAAAAAAGGGAGGAAGGTTTATCTGTTTAGCAAGAGTAATAGAAGGCAGATTTCAGACTACCTAACAGATCAAAACGAAAATTTCTGTTCCGACAATGTTGAGTCTTTATGGAAAAAGTTCAAGGCAATCGTAAAATGCGTTTCAGACAGGTACGTGCAGAGTAAAACTGTGAGGGACGGGAAAAAACCCACCGTGGTTCAACAACAAAGTTAGGAAACTACTGCGGAAGCAAAGAGGGCTTCACTCCAAGTTTAAACGCAGCCAAAACCTCTCAGACAAACAGAAGCTAAACGTTGTCAAAGTTAGCGTAAGGAGGGCTATGCGTGAAGCGTTCAGTGAATTCGAAAGTAAAATTCTATATACAGACTTGACAGAAAATCCTAGGAAGTTCTGGTCTTACGTTAAATCAGTAAGTGGATCGAAATAGCATATCTAGACACTCTGGAATGATAATGGCATTGAAACAGAGGGTGACACGCGTAAAGCTGAAATACCAAACACCTTTTTCCAAAGTTGTTTCACAGCGGAAGACCGCACTGCAGTTCCTTCCCTAAATCCTCGCACAAACGAAAAAATGGCTGACATCGAAATAAGTGTCCAAGGAATAGAAAAGCAACTGGAATCATTCAACAGAGGAAAGTCCACTGGACCTGACGGGATACCAATTCGACTCTACACAGAGTACGCGAAAGAACTTGCCCCCCTTCTAACAGCCGTGTACCGCAAGTCTCTAGAGGAACGGAAGGTTCCAAATGATTGGAAAAGAGCACAGGTAGTCCCAGTTTCCAAGAAGGGTCGTCGAGCAGATGCGCAAAACTATAGACCTATATCTCTGACGTCGATCTGTTGTAGAATTTTAGAACATCTGTTTTGCTCGCGTATCATGTCGTTTTTGGAAATCCAGAATCTACTCTGTAGGGACCAACATGGATTCCGGAAACAGCGATCGTGTGAGACCCAACTCGGTTTATTAGTTCATGAGACGCAGAAAATATTAGATAAAGGTCCCAGGTAGATGCTATTTTCCTTGACTTCCGGAAGGCGTTCGATACAGTTCCGCACTGTCGCCTGATAAACAAAGTAAGAGCCTACGGAATGTCAGACCAGTTGTGTGGCTGGATTGAAGAGTTTTTAGCGAACAGAACACAGCATGATGTTATCAATGGAGAGACGCCTACAGACGTTAAAGTAACCTCTGGCGTGCCACAGGGGAGTGTGATGGGACCATTGCTTACCACAATAAATATAAATGACCTAGTAGATAGTGTCGGAAGTTCCATGAGGCTTTTCGCGGATGATGCTGTAGTATACAGAGAAGTTACAGCATTAGAAAATTGTAGCGAAATGCAGGAAGATCTACAGCGGATAGCCACTTGGTGCAGGGAGTGGCAACTGACCCTTAACATAGACAAATGTAATGTATTGCGAATACATAGAAAGATGGATCCTTTATTGTATGATTATATGATAGCGAAACAAGCACTAGTAGCAGTTACTTCTGTAAAGTATCTGTGAGTATGCGTACGGAACGATTTGAAGTGGAAAGATCATATAAAATTAATTGTTAGTAAGGCGGGTACAGGGTTGTGATTCTTTGGGAGAGTCCTTAGAAAATGTAGTCCATCAACAAAAGTGGTGGCTTACAAAATACTCGTTCGACCTATACTTGAGTATTGCTCATCAGTGTGGGATCCGTACCAGATCAGGTTGACGGAGGAGATAGAGAAGATCCGAAGAAGAGCGGCGCGTTTCGTCACAGGGTTATTTGGTAACCGTGATAGCGTTCCGGAGATGTTTAGCAAACTCAAGTGGCAGACTCTGCAAGAGAGGCGCTCTGCATCGCGGTGTAGCGTGCTGTCCAGGTTTCGAGAGGGTGCGTTTCTGGATGAGGTATCGAATATATTGCTTCCCCCTACTTATACCTCCCGAGGAGATCACGAATGTAAAATCAGAGAGACTCGAGCGCGCACGGAGGCTTTCCGACAGTCGTTCTTCCCGCGAACCATACGCGACTGGAATAGGAAAGGGAGGTAATGACAGTGGCACGTAAAGTGCCCTCCGCCACACACAGTTGGGTGGCTTGCGGAGTATGAATGTAGATGAAGATGTAAATGAACTATTGTGGTTATCTACATATATGATTAAGTTTATACGGAAGATTGTGAGTCCTACTCGCACGTTACCGTTTTTTCCCAACAAATGGAAATTTTGGTTTTCAATGTCTGAGGAAGTAAACAAATTCCCTGCGCCTAGTACAGTTCTGTCACTATGGAAGCTTTTGTCATCAGATGTACAGAACACGAACTTCTTCAGCAAGTAAATAAAGAAATCATGTCTTCCTGTGCAAGGGGCAATGCCATTTTGTCCAGACAGCGGGACAGAGTACAGGCTGTCATCGCTGCGTGAGAATTAATTGCATGCGTGCAACGACCGCTCCACGAAGCTTCCCCCCCTCCCCCCTCCCCACATTTTCTTTCCGCAACATGACAGATGACATCACTAGATCAATAACGAAGAGATATGAAAGACGTATGGATGCAATGTGCCCATGTCGTACATATCTTTCGGTTTTACGCTTCAGCCTCGCTGTTGGCAGATTACTGTTCGCGTGGAGCTACTTGAGTGGATCACTTGTAGCGCTGTTAGTGGAAATTGAAGACAGTAAGAATTATACACATATGAATTTAAGGTAGAGAGGGGAAGAAAGGAAAGGAAGGGGTTCGCTACTGTCAGCTGCATCGAGACATTAGGCAGAACCAGCGGCGACTATGAAAATATGTAGCGGACCGGGGTTCGAACATGGGACCCTCTGTCTATTAGGCAGGTGCGGTAACCACGTATCCACGGTGCCATGCTGGACAAATCATCATCGTAACATCGCGGATTATTTCGGTTCGCCTCATGCCCGATCCGCATTCCTAACGAGCGCCACCTATACGTGGTCCCTGACCATTTCCTCCATGTTTGCTCTGTGAGATTCCCGCAGGAGGTCGCATATACCGGGTGATCAAAAAGTCGGTATAAATTTGAAAACTGAATAAATCACGGAATAATGTAGATAGAGAGGTACAAATTGACACACATGCTTGGAATGACATGGGGTTTTATTAGAACCAAAAAAATACAAAAGTTCAAAAAATGTCCGACAGATGGCGCTTCATCTGATCAGAATAGCAATAATTAGAAAAACAAAGTAAGACAAAGCAAAGATGATGTTATTTACTGGCAATGCTCAATATGTCCACCATCATTCCTCAACAATAGCTGTAGTCGAGGAATAATGCTGTGAACAGCACTGTAAAGCATGTCCGGAGTTATGGTGAGGCACTGGCGTCGGATGTTGTCTTTCAGCATCCATAGAGATGTCGGTCGATCACGATACACTTGCGACTTCAGGTAACCCCAAAGCCATTAATCGCACGGACTAAGGTCTGGGGACCTGGGAGTCCAAGCATGAGGAAAGTGGCGGCTGAGCACACGATCATCACCAAACGAAGCGCGCAAGAGATCTTTCACGCATCTAGCAATATGGGGTGGAGCGCCATCCTCCATAAACATCGTACGTTCCAGCAGGTGTTTATCAGCCAGGCTGTGGATGATATGATTCTGTAACATACCGGCGTACCTCTCACTCGACACGGTAGCCGTTACAAAACCAGAATCACGCATTTCCTCGAAGAAAAAAGGCCCGATAACGGTAAGTCCAACCCATACCGTGACTTTCTCGTCGTGCAATGGAGTTTCCACGACAGTTCTAGGATTTTTGGTAGCCCAAATTCTGCAGTTGTGGGCGTTGACAGACCCTCGGAGCGTGAAATGAGCTTCGTCGGTCCACAACACGTTACTCAACCAATCGTCATCTTCCGCCATCTTTTGAAACGCCCACACCGCAAATGCCCTCCGTTTCACTAAATCGCCAGGTAACAGTTCATGATGCCGATGGATTTTGTACGGATAGCGTCGGGGGGTACGCCTCAGTGCCAACCAAACAGTAGTGTATGGAATGCCGGTGCGACGTGCGACTGCACGAGCGCTGTCTTCCCCGTTCATAGACGAACCCGCTACAGTCTCCATTTCTTCCTGAACTGTCTCAGCAGCTTTACGCCTTGTGCTCGGTCGGCCACTACGAGGTCTATCGTCTAAACAACCCGTGGCTTCGAACTTCGAAGTCATTCTCGCCACTGCTGCATTTGTCAACCGGACCTTTACCCTTTCGAATCCCCTTCCTATGGCGATAGGGTCGTAACGCTGAACTAGCACATTCCCCATTCTGATAATACAGCTTCACTAAAAGCGCCTTTTCAGGTAACGTCAACATGCTGCGACTGCTGGCGCATCTGATTCTCTCTCTCATTACAGCTCCTTTTATACACGATTGTCATGGGCAGTCACTGACGTTTTGCTGTCTAGCGCCATCTCTCGGACATTTTGTGAACTTTTTTTGGTTCTAATAAACCCCATGTCATTCCAAGCATGTGAATCAATTTTTACCTCTCTATGTACATTATTCCGTGGTTTATTAAGTTTTGAAATCTGTACTGCCTTTTTGATCACCCCGTAGTTATGCATCCGCACAGAAGAAGGTGAATCCAATTCGCAGCTAGGCCAATCAGTCATATATTAATGTTTGGTGTCTGTTCTATTCATGTATAAATGACAGTAAGAATGCTTGACAATAAAGTGGGTGGTGGCAAGAAGAAATAGGAGAAGATGTGGAGTACACAGTTCGAATGCATAGCGTTCACACGGTAGACACTTTCCCCTGATCTAACAACAGCTCAGAAATTATAAAAAGCAGTTTTCCACAGTCACGAATGGCGTAAAAAAATTTTTAGTTTATTATAAATATTACTTAACCAGAAGTAGTTAATATATGAAGATTTAGCCCAATATTATGAATGCAATTGGACCAATGACCTCGCTATTTGGTCCCCTCCCCCCCCCAAATGAGCCAAACAATGAATGCAATTACAGTCTTAGTCACTTCGGACAGCGTTTCACATGGATCACCTGAGTATAAATGACAGCTCCGCCAATGCACTGCCAGTCTTGTACCCCGTATACGTGATACTTCCGCCGTCTGTATATATGCACATCGCTGACCCATGGCTCATGTCACCTCAAAGAATATCATTAGATTCGCATATACCTACTATCCAGAGTTCAAAAGACTAATACCCATAGTCGCATTTTTTAGATATGGGATAATAACCGCGCTTTTCCAATCTTCTGTCACTCGGGCGAACTAATTCTCGGCTACGCTGGCGACCTCCTCGTCCCCTTCCACAAGCCCACTGCCTTAAGGCGATTCGTCAGAAGTGCGCCCTGGAGAAACCTCGGTGCGCGCTTCCACTTTCTCCAGCAACCGCTGTGCGGGAGGATTAGAGATCCAGATTCCAGAGGGCATAATTAATGACGCGCAGCAGCAAGGTGAGCGGCTGGAGCCCCACCCCTTGCGCCGCTTCTCCGGCGTCTAGCCGCTCCAGGCCCCCAAGTGGGCGCCTACCGAAAATGGGGACAAGACGCGACTGTCGATCTACATCAGTGGCAAAGAAAAGATGTAGCACAACATATACAGGTGAAAAAAATCTCAGTTCTCCGAAGGATTTATGATAGATGAAAGCAATGTGGAAAGCTTATGGATACATCCGGCGGCAACGCAGGCGTGTATTCCCGCATACGAACGATCGTAAAGATGGCGATGGCATCCTGTAATATCTACATCTGCGTAGATACTCCGCAAGCCACAGTACGGTGAGTGGGCTAAGAAGGTACCTCGTACCACTACCAGTCATTTCCTTCCCTGTTCCGCTTGCAAAGCGGTTCTGGCGCTGCAGTCCGGAACCGCGGGACTGCTACGGTCGCAGGTTCGAATCCTGCCTCGGGCATGGGTGTGTGTGATGACCTTAGGTTAGTTAGGTTTAAGTAGTTCTAAGTTCTAGGGGACTTATGACCTAAGATGTTGAGTCCCATAGTGCTCAGAGCCATTTGAGCCCCGCTTGCAAATACAACGAGGGAAAAACGACTGCCTATATGGATCCGTATGAGCCCTAATTTATCGTATCTTATCTTCGTGGCTCTTACGCGCAATGTATGATGGTGGCAATAGAATCGTTTAGCAGCCAGCTTCAAATATCGGTTCTCTTTTTCTCAACTGTGTTTCTCGAAAAGAACGTCTTCCCGCCAGTGAGTCGCATTTGAGTTCCCGATGCATTTCTGTAACACTTATGTGTTGATAGAACCTACCGTTAACAAATCTAGCAGCCCGCCTCCGAATTGCTTCAATGTCTCTCTTCAGTCCGACCTGGTACGAATCCCAAACACTCGAGGAGTACTCAAAACTAGGTCGCATCAGCGTCCTATTTGTGGTCTCCTTTACGGGTGAACCATTCTTTCCTAACCGAAGTCGACCATTCGCCTTCCCTACCACAGTTCTCACATGCTCCTTCCATTTCGCATCCCTTTGCAACATTACGCTCACATGTTTAAACGACTTGTTTGTGTCAAGCAGAACGCTACAAATGCTGTATCCGAACATTACAGGTTTGTACTCCCTCCTAATCCTCATTAACTTACATTTTTACACATTTAGACCTAGCTGCCAGTCATCACACCAACTAGAAGTTTTATCTGAATCGTCTTGTGTCTTCCTACAGTCGCTCAGCTCCAACACCTTTCATACACCACAACATCATCAGCAAACAACTGCAGATTGCTGCCCAACTTATCAGCCAAACCATTTATGTATATAGAGAACAGCGGTCCTATCACACTTCTCTGGGGCATTCTTGACGATACCCATGTCGCTGATGAACACTCCTCGTCGGGGAAAACGTACTGGGTTCTGTTACTTGAGAAGTCTAGATGCTCCCAAGCACATTGCACTCTTTGCTGCAGTTCGACAATGGTTTATGCAGGCCCTGGAGAAGAAAGATTTCTTCTTCGTCGTGTTCTATATGTGCTGAGTTGGCAAGGGAACTGGTAATCTTGCTGGCCGGGACAGTTGGATACCTCCAAGAGCATGTCGCGTCACGGCAGGCATATGTGGGCGTGCATTGTCGTGCTGAAAAAGCACGTCTCCTCCCTGTCGAGGAAATGGCTGTAGCACGGAGGTAACAACCTGTGCAACATAGCAAGCTCTGGTTTCTTTACACTGCAGGAACACCTAATGGGACCACGAGTTGTCACTCACGGCCCTCCATACCATAAAGCATGTGTGGTGTGGAAGAATGCACTATGCAATGCTCCACTCACCAGATCTGTGCCGCACTCGTCTACGTTTTTTACTCACGTACAGACAGAACCTGCTCTCATCGCTGAAGACTACAGATTGCCATTCCTCTAGTAGACTCTTTCACGACACCCTAGCCTTGCTTGGCGGCGTCGTCGTGTCGGTGGTACCCTCGTCAGAGGGAAACGTGATCTTAAACCTGCTGCAAGCAGACGGTTTCCGATGATGAGTGATAACAAAGCAGGTGCAACAGTTTACCCGATTTCTTCCCTGATAGCATAGTGCGTCGATCTTGACATGAGTCTTTGCTACTTGGACGTCCAGGTGTGACAATGTATCCACGAACCACAGCTAAACACCTCGTCACACTACCGTTGCTTCACGCCCAACATGTGCAACAGTGCGTGGAAATATCCACCCAGCAGGTCCACAATGCGACCCCGTTTAAACAGCTGAAGTTGTTCAACAAGCGTACACACTCATCAGCGGAGCATGGTTTGTTCTATAACAGATGTTGCAAACACTCTTTACCTCTAACATCCATACATTTACTGCCTGCAGAGTCAAAACAGAGGGTGCACAGAAAGGCCTCCTGAGCAGTCACAAATAATCACTAACACTGAAAACCCTAAGTTTGCGTCTGTTATGCGCTGTTGCCACTGATCAGAGTTCTTGAGGGTTTTGCATCTTTTTTAAGCAGTATATTAAACCTCCTTGAGACAAATGCTTCTCCCCACCGATCAGCACGAAACTTAGCTTGCCCTTTCCTCGCAAGATACCCTGTGAACCATGGGTAGAGACCAACAAGTAGATCCCGTATTCCCAGATTTCGGGAAAGCGTTTGATACATTCTATCGCTGCAGACTGTTAGCGATCGTCCGAGTGTACAGGCCTGTCTGGTATTTGGCTAGATGTTGCATAGCAACGAAGCAGTGAGATCGCGCAGCTAGGTGTGGCTGGGGGCCATGCAAAGGTTATTCGGGAACAGGTAAAGACAGGTAAAACCCAGGTGTTTGCAGAGACGTGAATGCCGGGACACCAAGTGACGCTCACCTGCCACTGAATATAACTTGTAAATACATGAAAAACATTAGACTCTATTAGAAGCTCAAAGTACAATACTGGCCATTAAAATTGCTACACCAAGAAGAAATGAAGATGATAAACGGGTATTCATTGGACAAATATATTATACTAGAACTGACATGTGATTACATTTTCACGCAATTTGGGTGCACAGATCCTGAGCAATCAGCACCCAGAACAACCACCTCTGGCCGTAATAACGGCCTTGATACGCCTGGGCATTGAGTCAAACAGAGCTTGGATAGCGTGTACAGGTACAGCTGCCCATGCAGCTTCAACATGATACCACAGTTCATCAAGAGTAGTGACTGGCGTATTGTGACGAGCCAGTTGCTCGGCCACCATTGACCAGAGGTTTTCAATTAGTGAGAGATCTGGAGAATGTGCTGACCAGGGAAGCAGTCGAACATTTTCTGTATCCAGAAAGGCCCGTACAGGGCCTGCAATATACGGTCGTGCATTATTCTGCTGAAATGTAGGGTTTCGCAGTGATCGAATGAAGAGTAGAGCCATGGGTCGTAACACATCTGAAATGTAACGTCCACTGTTCAAAGTCCCTTCAATGTGAACAAGAGGTCACCGAGACGTGTAACCAATGGCACCCCATACCATCACGACGGGTGATACGCCAGTATGGCGATGACGAATACACGCTTCCAATGTGCGTTCACCGCGATCTCACCAAACGCGGATGCGACCATCATGGTGCTGTAAACAGAACCTGGATTCATCCGAAAAAATGACGTTTTGCCATTCGTGTACCCAGGTTCGTCGTGGAGTACACCATCGCAGGCGCTCCTGTCAGTGATAACAGCGTCAAGGGTAACCGCAGCCATGGTCTCCTAGCTGATAGTCCATGCTGCTACAAACGTCGTCGAACTGTTCGTGCAGATGGTTGTCGTCTTGCTAACGTGCCCATCTGTTGACACAGCGATCGAGACGTGGCTGCACGATCCGTTACAGCCATGCGGATAAGATGCCTGTCATCTCGACTGCTAGTGATACGAAGCCGTTGGGATCCAGCACGGTGTTCCGTATTACCCTCCTGAACCCACCGATTCCATATTCTGCTAACAGTCATTGGATCTCGATCAACGGGAGCGGCAATGTCGCGATAAGATAAACCGCAATCGTGATAGGCTACAATCCGACCTTTATCAAAGTCGGAAACGTGATGGTACTCATTTCTCCTCCTTACATGAGGCATCACAACAACGTTTCACCAGGCAACGCCGGTCAAACTGATGTTTGTGTATGAGAAATCGGTTGGAAACTTTCGTCATGTCAGCACGTTGTAGGTGTCGCCACCGGCGACAACCTTGTGTGAATGCTCTGAAAAGCTAATCATTTGCATATCACAGCATCTTCTTCCTGTCGGTTAGATTTCGCGTCTGTAGCACGTCATGTTCGTGGTGTAGCAACTTTAATGGCCAGTAGTGTATATGAGGATATCAAATTGTGCGATATGATTTCATGAGTTCACAGCAGCACTTCACTTCGCTGTATGACCTCTAGTTCACGAGTAACACAGGTTTTTGTAAACTATTATTTAACACACATTTTCACTTAAATTACTTGGAAAATGATACAGCTACATTCTTCGTCGATATCTCAAACTGAACCTCATATACAGCGTACCCTCGGAAGAATGGTCAATATTGAGAGGTATGTCAGCTACGATTAAACATGGGCTCTGAAATACGTACCTCAGGAGATATGAATACACGTTCAGTAGAAGAGATGTGGTTCACTGTAGAGAAGATGAACACTTGCTAATAGCTCTTAAGGAATGCACTTTAGAACCTATGTTTACTGGACGTTTTTTTCGTGTTTTGGTCCATACTGCCAGTTCACAAAATGTAGAAAGCAAAGATCTCGCAGTAACAGAGATTTGTTTCACAATCTTGAGGATGAGAATATGCTCATAACTCTTAAGGTATGCATTTTAGAGCCCTTGTTTTCTAGACCTTTTTGCTACGAAAGATCGTTCCTGTCCTATCCCTGACTATTCTTCCTGAAACGCCTGTGTAGTATCAACCCATAATATCTTTCAAATGAACTGACACAATTTCAGAGACTTAACTGGTTTCATATAGATATGATTTTATGTATATAGACTGAAGCGGCGAGTGAATATTTCTACCAAAGCCAGGAATACAACCCAGGTTTGCTGCGTACTGGACAGTTGCATTGCCGCTAAGCCCCCTTGGCACAGCGGTTCACACAACTGCACGGATTACCTTGACTCGCCTTACCTAACCTGTTCGTGTGTAAGGGGAAATTTAAAGAAGGCTGTATTGCCTGGTAGATTGTAACATGCTGTTATGTAAACTGGCCGTCACAGAAAACTCGTGAGTGCTACCTATGAACTGAATGTATTGTAGGAAAAAACACTGGACCTAATGACAACAAACACATCTGACCTCACTGAGGCAATCAACATCGAAACTGTTATCAGTGACCATTGTGGCAACAATCAGTACCGAAGAACTAAGGATAACTAAAGCAAGTAGAAAGAACTGTGTGTTCAGCAAACTAGACAGAAAGGCGGTAATGTCATAACTCAGTGAGGAACCTGAAACTTTTAGCTCAGGACAGGAGCATCTAGAGGAACTATCGGTCAAGTTTAAAATAACATGTAACCAGTAGAACAGTTCATGGTGGAAGAGATCCTCCGTAGTATACTGTCACTGTAAAGAAACTTCTAAAGAAACAGGCTACTGCATTTTAGGTATTAAGCATAGGGCTGTAGATAGGGAGATGCTAAATGAAAAGCGTTTGGCATTCAGCAGAGAAATGTGTCAATATTGACTACCGTAGCAGAATACTGTTGAAAAATCTTTCACAGAACCCAAAGAAATTCTGGTCGTACGTAAAGGCTGCTAGTGGCACCAACGTTAGTGTCAAATCACTCATAGACAAGGCGGGAATTGAAATTGAGAGCATCGAAGGAAAATCAGGAATGCTTAACTATGCTAAGTAAAACCAAGGAGTGTTGCCCGGTTTAATTCTTGTACCACTGAAAAGATGAGTGAAATAGATATTATTGTCAGCGGCGCTGAGAAACAGCTTAAATCGTTAAAACTGAAGAAAGCCCCAGTGCACGAAGGAACCCCTATCTGTTTCTACACACAACTTGCGCCTGGGTTAAGCCCTCCGTTAACTATCATCTATCACAGATTCCTCGAACAGAAAACCGTGCCCAGCAGCTGGAAGAAAGCACAGATCACTCCTGTCTACAAGAAGGGCAGCAGAAGTGATCCACCAAGCTACCGTCCAATATCCTTAACATTCATTTGTTGTAGAATCTTGAAATATATTAAGAGTTCAATGAGGTATCTCGAACAGGACGACGTCCTCCATGCCAACCAGTATGGAGTTCAAAAAAATATCGATCATGTTAAACCTAACTTGCACTTTTCTCACAAGGCATCGTGAAAGCCATGGATTACGACACAGTCAGATAGGAGCAGTATTTTTTGATTTCTGAAAGGCATTTGACACAGTACCACACCTACGCTTATTATCAAAAGTACAACAGTACAGGGTATCAGACGACATTTGTGACTGCACTGAGGATTTCTTGGTAAGGATGACACAGCATGTTATATTGGATGGATAGTCAGCG
The DNA here is from genome assembly GCF_021461395.2 of Schistocerca americana. NCBI lineage: Eukaryota > Metazoa > Arthropoda > Insecta > Orthoptera > Acrididae > Schistocerca > Schistocerca americana. Next base: position 213,761,378 of record NC_060120.1, read on the forward strand.
ACAGGTACAGAAGTAACTTCGAGTGTACTCCAGGGAAGTGTGATGGATCTTTGTGTTTTAATGACGCTGCAGACGATATTAATATTAAGCTCAGACTTCTCGCAGATTATGCAGTTGCCTGTAGTGAAGCACATCCTGAATGAAGCTGCACAAATATTCAGTCGAAGGTTGATAAGCTTTCAAAGTGATGGGAAGATTGGCAGCTAGCTTTAAATGTTCAGAAATGTAAAATGGTGCACTCCACGACACGAAAGAAAACGTAGTGTCGTATGATTATAGTATCAGTGAGTCACGATTGGAATCTGAGTGTAACACTTTGTAGGGAAATGAAATTGAATGATCGCATACATTCAGACGTGGCTAAAGCTGGTGGTAGACTTCGCTTTATTGATGGTTGTTGTTGTTGTTGTTGTTGTTGTGGTCCTCAGTCCTGAGACTGGTTTGATGCAGCTCTCAATGCTACTCTATCCTGCGCAATCTTCTTCATCTCCCAGTACCTACTGCAGCCTACATCCTTCTGAATCAGCTTAGTGTATTTATCTCTTGGTCTCCATCTACGATTTTTACCTTCCACGCTGCCCTCCAATACTAAATTGGTGATCCCTCCATGTCTAGAACATGTCCTATCAACCGATCCCTTCTTCTAGTCAAGTTGTGCCACATACTTCTTGTGGTGTCACCGCCAGACACCACACTTGCTAGGTGGTAGTTTTAAATCGGCCGCGGTCCATTAGTACATGTCGGACCCGCGTGTCGCCACTGTGTGATCGCAGACCTAGCGCCACCACAAGGCAGGTCTCGAGATACGGACTAGCACTCGCCCCAGTTGTACGGACGACTTTGCTAGCGACTACACGGACGAAGCATTGCTCATTTGCCGAGCAGATAGTTAGAATAGCCTTCAGCTAAGTCAATGGCTACGACCTAGCAAGGCGCCATTAGTAACATTGCATGTATCTATGGAGTCTCACTTATATCGTCAATAGCGATGTACCAAGGATGGAATAAAGTTAAGTATTCCAGAAGCTACATACTTTTCTTTATAACATTCATTACGTATCCTGTTACAGACCTATAACTTGCCTGCTAAACGCGTGCCTTTCGGCTACTTCCGTGGCGTGGCTGTCTTGCTACGCCACAACACTTCTCTTCTCCCCAATCCTATTCAATACCTCCTCATTAGTTATATGATCTACTCATCTAATCTTCAGCATTCTTCTGTAGCACCACATTTCGAAAGCTTCTATTCTCTTTTTGTCTAAACTGTTTATCATCCAGGTTTCACTTCCATACATGGCTACACTCCGTACAAATACTTTCAGAAACGACTTCCTGACATTTAAATCTATACTCGATGTTAGCAAATTTTTCTTCTTCAGAAACGCTTTCCTTGCCATTGCCAGTCTACATTTTATATCCTCTCTACTTCGACCATCATCAGTTATTTTGCTCCCCAAATAGCAAAACTCCTTTACTAATTTAAGCGTCTCATTTCCTAATCTAATTCCCTCAGCATCACCCGACTTAATTCGACTACATTCCATTATCCTCGTTTTGCTTTTTTTGATGTTCATCTTATACTTTCCTTTCAAGACACTGTCCATTCCATTCAATTGCTGTTCCAAGTCCTTTGCTGTCTCTGACAGAATTACAATGTCACCAGCGAACCTCAAAGTTTTTATTCCTTCTCCATAGATTTTAATACCTACTCCGAACTTTTCTTTTGTTTCCTTTATTGCTTGCTCAATATACAGATTGAGTAACATCGGGGAGAGGCTACAACCCTGTCTCACTCCCTTCCCAACCACTGCTTCCCTTTCATGTCCCTCGACTCTTATAACTGGCATCAGGTTTCTGTACAAATTGTAAATAGCCTTTCGCTCCCTGTATTTCACCCCTGCCACCTTCAGAATTTGAAAGAGAGTATTCCAATGAACATTGTCAAAAGCTTTCTCTAAGTCTACAAATGCTAGAACGTAGGTATTCCTTTCCTTAATCTTTCTTCTAAGGTAAGTTGTAGGGTCAGTATTGCCTCACGTGTTCCAACATTTATACGGAATCCAAACTGATCTTGCCCGAGGTCGGCTTCTATCAGTTTTTCCATTCGTCTGTAAAGAATGCGCGTTAGTATTTTGCAGCTGTGACTTATTAAACTGATTGTTCGGTAATTTTCACATCTGTCAACACCTGCTTTCTTTGGGATTGAAATTATTATATTCTTATTGAAGTCTGAGGGTATTTCGCCTGTCTCATACATCTTGCTCACCAGATGGTAGAGTTTTGTCATGACTGGCTCTCCCAAGGCTGTCAGTAGTTCTAATGGAATGTTGTGTACTCCGGGGGCCTCGTTTCGACTCAGGTCCTTCAGTGCTCTGTCAAACTCTTCAGGTAGTATCGTATCTCCCAATTCATCTTCATCTACCTCCTCTTCCATGTCCATAACATTGTCCTCAAGTATATACTCCTTCCACCTTTCTGCTTTCCCATCATTGCTTAGAACTGGGTTTCCATCTGAGCTCTTGATATTCATGCAAGTGGTTCTCCTTTCTCCAAAGGTCTCTTTAATTTTCTTGTAGGCAATATCTATCTTACCCCTAGTGAGATAAGCCTCTACATCCTTACATTTGTCCTCTAGCCATCCCTGCTTAGCCATTTTGCACTTCCTGACGGTATCAGTTTTGAGACGTTTGTATTCCTTTTTGCCTGCTTCATTTAGTGCATTTTTAAATTTTCTCCTTTCATCAGTTAAATTCAATATTTCTTCTGTAACCCAAGGGTTTCTACTAGCTCTCGTCTTTTTACCTATTCGATCCTCTGCTGCCTTCACTATTTCGTCCCTCAAAGCTACCCATTCTTCTTCTACTTTATTTCTTTCCCCCGTTCCTGTCAATTGTTCCCTTCTGCTCTCCCTGAAACTCTGTACTACCTCTGGTTCTTTCAGTTTATCCAGGTCCCATCTCCTTAAATTCCCACCTTTTTGCAGTTTCTTCAGTTTTAATAGATTGTGATCAGAGTCCCCATCTGCCCCTGGAAATGTCTTACAATTTAAAACCTGGTTCCTAAATCTCTGTCTTACCATTATATAATCTATCTGATACCTTTTTGTATCTCCAGGGTTCTTCCATGTATACAACCTTCTTTCATGATTCTTGAACCATGTGTTAGCTATGATTAAGTTATGCTCTACGCAAACTTCTACCAGGCGGCTTCCTCTTTCATTTCTTAGCCCCCATCCATATTCACCTACTATGTTTCCTTCTCTCCCTTTTCCTACTCTCGAATTCCAGTCACCCATGACTATTAAATTTTCATCTCCCTTCACTACCTGAATAATTTCTTTTATCTCATCATACTTTTCTTCAATTTCTTCATCATCTGCAGAGATAGTTGGCATATAAACTTGTACTACTGTAGTAGGCGTGGGCTTCGTGTCTATCTTGGCCACAATAATGCGTTCGCTGTGCTGTTTGTAGTAGCTTACTCGCACTCCTATTTTTTTATTCATTATTAAACCTACTCCTGCATTACCTATACTTGATTTTGTATTTATAACCCCGTATTCATCTGACCAAAAGTCTTGTTCCTCCTACCACCGAACTTCACTAATTCCTACTATATCTAACTTTAACCTATCCATTTCCCTTTTTGAATTTTCTAACCTACCTGCCCGATTAAGGGATCTGACATTCCACGCTCCGATCCGTATTGATGGAATACTGGCAACATGCAGTCAGTCTACAAAGGAGATTGCTTACTAGTCACTAGTGCGACCCAGCCTGAAAATATTGATCACGCCTCTGAGACCTGTACCAAATAGGATTAGCGGGGGATATTGAAAGTATTCAGAGCAGGACAGCGCAAATGTTCACAGGTTTGTTTGACCCACAGGAGAGCATCACAGAGATGTTAAAAGAACTAATGGACAGACCCTTGATACAAAAAAAGTAAAATTTTTTAAAGCACAAAATACGATGATGACAATATAGATGTGTCGAAACTGGTCAACCCAATAAAATGCTTTTTTTAGGATTTTGGCTTGTGAAGTTTTCTTCAGTTATCATACACTGCAGATAGTCTCCAAACTGGCCATGTCAGAAAATAAACTCATGCTCATAAATTAAGGATAATGCTGATAAATGGTGAAAAAACGCTCTGGTGGGTTGTTTGCGGGTTTAAATCACCTCAGGGTATGACCATGCGGTGCATTTGACCTGCGGTCGTCGCACGGTGGTGCTGGCAGCAGTCCTCATATGCAGAGGTGTGATGGAGCATGTCAGTGTGCAGACAGCGAGTAAGTGTGCAGACATTTTCAGCCATGCTAATGGTGAACGTGTGATGAAAATGGCTCTAAGAATACATATTGATGACGTTATGAGGGGTAGAATACTAGGGCGACTGGAGGCTGGTCGAACACAGCAGGTCGTAGCACGGGCCCTCCGTGTGACACAAAGTGTGATCTCAAGATTATGGCAACGATCCCAGCAGACAGAAAACGTGTCCAGGCGCTACAGCACGGGACGTCCACAGTGTACAACACCACAAGAAGACCGATAGCCCACCATCAGTGATCGCATACCGCCACGGAGTACTGCAGGTAGCCTTGCTCCGGACCTTACTGCAGACACTGGAACAGTTGTCTCCAGACACACAGTCTACAGACGACTGAACAGACACGGTTTTTTTCGCCCGGAGACCTGCAAGGTGCATTCCACTGACCCCTGGTCACAGGAGAGCCCTTAAAGCCAAGTGTCAAGAACACAGTACATTGTCATTGGAACAGTGGTCCCAGGTTATGTTCAGGGACGAGTCCAGGTATAGTCTGAAGAGTGATTCTTGCCGGGTTTTCATCTGGCGTGAACCAGGAACCAGATACCAACCTCTTAATGTCCCCTTAATGTCGTTGAAAGAGTCCTGTATGGAGGCCGTACACACTCAGGAAACAGTGGCGTTTTGTAGCACATGTGTTTCGGGACGGTTTTCTCATCTTATCACCAATTCCGTGGACTTACAGATCTGTGTGTTCCCTATGTGCCTATGCTATTAGCATCAGTTTTGTGTAGTGCCACGTTGTGTGGCACCACATTCTGCAATTATCTTTAATTTATGAGCATGAGTGTATATGCATATATAAACGACACATCACGAAGGAATTATCGAAATGAGACGGAAATTGTAAGACGTGGTTTACAAAGAAATATTAAAATTTCAGAAAAAGTGGATGATTTATTCAAAACAAAGACCTTCCCAAATTGACCAAGTCAGTAACGCGTTGGTCCATGTATAGCCGTCATGCAAGCAGCTATTCAGTTTGGAATTAGTTGAGAAAATTTTTGGGTGTCCTTATAAGGGATATCGTGCAAATTCTGTTCAGTTGGTGCATTAAATAGGCAAATTCCCAAATTGGTTGGAGGATCCTGCCCATAACTATACAAACGTTCTCAGTTGGGGAGAGATCCGGCGAACTTGATGGCCATGGTACGGTTTGACGAGCACGAAGACTAATAGTAGAAACGCTCACCGTGTGCGGTCGGCCATTGTCTTGCTCAAATGCGAGCCCAGGATGGTTTGTTATGAATGACAGCAAAACGTGGAGTATAATATCGTCGACCTCCCGCTGAGCTGTAAGGGTACCGTGGATGACAGCCGAAGGAGTCCTGCTATGTAAAGAAATGCCATCTCAGACCATCATTCCTAGTTGGTTGTCCGGTATTCCAGGGCTGCCCGGGTTTCTCCAGAGAGGTCTCCGGCCTGGAGTCTCATTATTTGGAGTAGATTTGTCTTCACTGATGCGAGCCCAGTTTCGAATTTATCTTTGACGACCATTGATCGGACTGAATATCCCGCAGGAGGACATCCAACAACTCTATCAATCAATGCCAAACCGAATAACTGCTTGGATAGGAGCCACAGGTGGACACACGCCTTTTTGACTTCCTTATTTTGTGAAGCTCTTTCTCTTGAATAAATCATCCAATTTTTCTGAAATTGTAATGATGTGTTCGTCTGTGTATCACATCACATCTACCGATTTCCGTCCCATTCGGATAATTCGGTCTTGGTACATCGTTTTTTGTGTTAGTATGTAGATGGAAATCATCCCAAGAAAGTCTACTACCAAAGTTTGAAGAAGCGGTTTTAAAAGATGACTCTAGGAATGTACTGTAGCCCCTTACATAAAACTCCCACAATGATCATGAGGAAAAGATGAATTACTTACTGCACACTCTGAGGCATTTAAGCAATCATCCTTACCGCTCTCCATACGTGGATGGAAAGGGAAAAAGTCCTAATCACTGGTACAGTGGTACGTACCAGCTGCCATGCACTTCAAAGTGGTTCGCAGAGTATAGATATACTGTAGATCTAGAAAGAATAGAAGTTTGTGTGTGCCTTTTCACTGTGACACAGTCCTTTACATGTATGTACACTGATAAGCCAAAACATAACGATCACTGCCCAACGCGACGTTGGATGCCGCCTGGTGGCGTTACGGGCACGTGACGCGGTCACAAAAGTGTGTAAACGGAGCGGACACGGACGGGGGTTCACCCTAGCGAAGATGTGGCTTGCAAATTGGGAAGTCCACTGAGATAAGTGACTTTGTCGAAGGGCAGATTATTATTACGCAGAGCCTGTGAAAGAGTATCTAGAAAACGGCGAAGCTGGTCGTATGTTCACCTACAATTGCCTTGAGCATCTACGAAAAGAGGTAGAAGGAGAGCAGAAGGACAGTGAACTTACTACTAGGTACTAAATGGTTGGACGCCCACGACTCTTCACAGTTCACATGTTCGGCGGCTTTTGTCTGTTCTGTAAAGTAGGATAGATCGTGATATGTATCATCTCTGCCGAAAGAGCACGATGATGGTTCTAGCACAAGTGTTTCGGAACTCTCCGTTCATCGTACACTCCTGCCTGCTCACACGTTGTCCCAACGGCTTTGTCAGTCACGATTTCAGTGGGCAAGGGACGATGGGGATTCGACAGTCGATCAATGGGAACCTGTCGGATCTTCGCGAGAATCACATTATTGCTACACAAGCTCCCTGGTCGTCTAGGTGAAAGGCGCGTCGAAACTTGCAGCGCCCTACGGACCCTGGCTGGTGATAACAGATTATACTTTGGGATGAATTCTCCTGCGTAGCAGCAACGCGATTCCGGACTGAAGCACCTAGAACCGCTCGGCCATAGTGGCCGGCCGAGAAAACACTGATTGTAGTATGTTTCAGTGTAATGAAATCTATGTAATTGTTGATGATGGACGTCTTAACGACAATTCAGTAACGAGTCATGAATTTGGCTACCGTGGTCTGGTTTCAGAGATTTGAAGTGAGTGGTGCTGGAGCTCCTGGTGGTCCATAGTTGGTCGGCAACCAGCCGAGAGACGCAGACTTGGGAAGGCTGGACGGCGCTTGGCCGAGAGTCGGACTCAGTTTTCAGAGCGACAGCACAGTCGCGGCGCTTCTACATGTTAAAAAATTGGGGCCACAGAACTGGAGCAGCCACATAGACTTACTCGTTTTCTCGCTGCTTCAGTTCCGTGTTTTTACGCGACTGTAGAGCACTGGCTTGGTATGAATACAGTGACCGCCAGAACGTTATGGCCACCTACCTAATAGCTGGTATGTCCAACTTTCGCACGGATGGCAGCGGCGACGAGTCGTGGCATGGAAACAATAAGGCCTTGTTAGGTCGCCAGAGGGAGCTGGAACCAAAACTGCACATACATGTCACCTAAATCCAATAAATTCCGGGGAGGAAGGCAATGAGCTCCGACGCCACGTTCAATCATATCCCAGATGTGTTTGATTGGATTCAGATCTGGCAAGAAGGGGAGGGGAGAGGGGCAGTACAGCAACTGGAACTCGTCACTGTGTTCCTCGAACCGCTCCATCACACTCCTGGCCTTGTGACATGGCGTATTATCTTGCTGAAAAATGCCACTGCCTTCGGTAAACATGACCGTCATGAAGGGGCATACATGGTCTGCAGCCTGTGTACGACACTCCATCATGGTGCCTTGCTGAGCTCCACTAGACCCATGGATCCCCATATGAATGTTCCCCAGAGCATAATGGAGCCGCCGCCAGCTTGTCTCCGACCTGCAGTACCGTGTGAGGGAGCTATTCCACTGGAAGACGACGGATTCTCACCCTCTCACCGGCATGATGAAGAAGGTATGGGAATTCATTAGGCTATGCAACGCTCTGCCACTGCGCTCACGTCTAGCGCCCACTTCAGTAGTAGTTGCCGATGTCGTGGTGTTAACATGGCCGCATGCATAGGCTCATCATTAGAAGTATTCGGTGCGCTGTGTGTTCAGACACAAGCCAGCATTAAAGTCTGATGTTAGTTCGCCACAGTTCGCCGCCTGTCCTGTTTTACGTGTCTGCCCAGCCTACAAAGTCCGGCATCTGTAATGAGGGGTGGCTCCCCAACCTCACGAATCTGGATCCGGTTTCACCTTGGTTTTGCCGCGTGGTGCAGACACTTATCACATAACTCCTCGAGCACCCGACAAGTCCTGCAGTTTCCGAAATGCTCTTGCCGAGCCTCCGGACCATCACAGTCTGCCACTTAGATAGATCGCACGCCTTCCGCATTCCACACATGAACAGGACGCAGGTGACGCTGATGCTTCAGAACACGTCCTACCAACCGATCCCTTCTTCTAGTCAAGTTGTGCCACAAACTCCTCCCCAATTCTGTTCAGTACCTCCTCATTAGTCACGTGATCTATCCATCTAATCTTCAACATTATTCTGTAGCACCACATTTCGACAGCTTCTATTCTCCTCTTGTTTAAACTATTCAACGTCCACGTTTCACATCCATACAAAGCTACACTCCATACAAATACTTCGAGAAAAGACTTCCTGCCACTTAAATCTATACTCCTTGTTAACGAATTTCTCTTCTTGAGAAACGCTTTTCTTGCCATCGAAAGTCTACATTTGATATCCTCCCTACTTCGACCAAAATCATATATTTTGCTCTCCAAATAGTAAAACTCATCTACTACTTTAAGAGTCTCATTTCCTAATCTAATAGCCTCATCATCACCTGATTTAATTCGACTACATTCCAATATCCTCATTTTGCTTTTGTTGATGTTCATCTTATAGCCTCCTATTAAGACACTACCCATTCCGTTCAACTGCTCCTTCAGGTCCTTTGCTGTCTCTGATAGAATTCAAAGTTATCGGCAAACCTCAAAGTTTTTATTTCTTCCCCATGGATTTTAATTCCTACTCCAAATTTTTCTTTTGTTTCCTTTACTACTTGCTCAATGTATAGATTGAATAACATCGGAGATAGGCTACAAACCGGTCTCACTCCCTTCCCAACCACTGCTTCCCTTTCATGCCCCTCAACGCTTATAACTGCCATCTGCTTTCTGCAAAAACTATAAATAGCCTTTCGCTCCCTGTACTTAAGCCCTGCCATCTTCAGAATTTGAAAGAGAGTGCTCCAATCAACATTGTCAAAAGCTTGCTCTAAGTCTACAAATGCTAGAAACTATCTATTTTCTAAGTCGTAGGGTCAGTTTGCCTCACGGGTTCCAACACTTCTGCGGAATCCAAACTGATCTTTCCCGAGGTCGGCTTCCACCAGTTTTTCCATTCGTCTGTAAGGAATTCGTGTTAGTATTTTGCAGCCGTGACTTATCAAACCGATAGTTCGGAAATTTTCACACCTGTCAACACCTGCTTTCTTTGGAATTTGAATTATTATATTCTTATTGAAGTCGGAGGGTATTTCGCCTGTCTCATACATCTTTCTCATAAGATGGTAGAGTTTTGTCAGGGCTGGCTCTCCGAAGGCTGTCAGTAGTTCTAATGGAATGTAGTGTACTCCAGAGGCCTTGTTTCGACTCAGGTCTTCCAGTGCTCTGTCAAATTCTTCACGCAGTATCGTATCTCCCATTTCATCTTCACTTACGTCCTCTTCCATTTCCATATTATTGCCCTCAATTATGTCGCCCTTGTATAGACCTTCTACATACTCCTTCCACCTTTCTGCTTTCCCATCATTGCTTAGAACTGGTATTCCGTCTGAGCTCTTGATATTTACACAAGTCATTTTCTTTTCTCCAAAGGTCTCTTTTATTTTCCTATAGGCAGTATCCACCTTACCACTAGTGATATATGTCTCTACATCCTTAAATATATCCTCTAGCAGTCCCTGGTTAGCTATTTTGCACTTCCTGTCGATCTCATTTTTGAGACGTTTGTATTCCTTTTTGCCTGCTTCATTTACTGCGTTTTTATATTTTGTCCTTTCATCAATTAAATTCAATATCTCTTCCGTTACCAAAGGATTTCTACCAGCCCTCGTCTTTTTACCTACTTGATCCTCTGATGCCTTCACTATTTCATCTCTCAAAGGTATCCATTCTTCTTCTACTGTATTTCTTTCACCTGTTCTTGTCAATCGTTACCTAATCCTCTCTCTGAAACTCTCTACAACCTATCGTTCTTTCAGTTTATCCACGTCCCACCTCCTTACGTTTACTACCTTTTTGCAGTTTCTTCAGTTTTAATCTACAGTTCATAACAAATAGATTTTGGTCAGAATGCACATCTGCCCCTGGAAATGTCTAACAATTCAAAACGTGGTTCCTAAACCTCCGTATTACCATTACATAATCTATCTGAACCTTCCAGTGTCTCCAGGCCTCTTCCATGTGTACAACCTTCTTTCATGATTCTTAAACCAAGTGTTAGGTATGATTAAGTTATGCTCTGTGCAGAATTCTACCAGGCGGCTTCCTGTTTCATTTCTTATGCCCATTCCATATTTGCCTACTACTTTTCCTTCTCTTCCTTTTCCTACAATCGAATTCCAGTACCCTATGCATATTATGTTTTCGTCTCTCTTCAATATCTGAATTATTTTATTTTATCTCTTTATATATTTCTTCAATCTCTTCGTCGTCTGCGGAACTAGTTGGCATGTAAGCCTGTACTACTGTGGTAGGCATGGGCTTGGTGTCTATCCTGGCTACAATAATGCGTTCACTACGCTGTTCGTAGTAGCTTATACGCGCTCCTATTTTTTTTTATTCATTATTAAACCTACTCCTGTATTACTTATACTTGATTTTGTATTTATAACCCTGTATTCACGTGACCAGAAGTCTTCTTCCTCCTGATACCGAACTTCACTAATTCGCACTATACCTAACTGTAACCTATCCATTTCCAAAGCATACAAACCATATTTACAAGTATATGAAAGAATTTATTCAATTTATGAAAAAAATGAATAATCTGTTACATTTTAAAGTTCGTGTTTAGCAAAAAAAACTCAAAATTCATAGTTGATTATCTCAATTTTTACCACAGTTCTTAATAGATTTGGAAAATTCTAGAGTTTCATACAACTGTTAAGTATGGTTTGCATGCTGTGCAGAATTCATCGAAGAATCTGTCTTATTTATAAAGAAAAGTGTACCTATAACAACATTTGCATCCAATAGTAAGTGAAACAGGTGAAATTTCACATGTAAAAGAATATTATTTTATTATGTTTTTGAACTTATACTGCTGTGGGTGTGAATACTGAATCCATGCTGGTCATTCTGACAAAGTAGTATGAATTTATTTGTTAAAGTATAGAGAGTGGAAATTAAAATGTGCTGTGGTGCCTCTCCTGCCCCAAGTCGCCCCGTTTGACTTCCTACTCCCCCCCCCCCCCCCCCCTTAAAACGAGAAAACCATTTCCTAGACGTGCCCTGTCCAGTGTCATTATCCCCACATACGGCGCTAATGTCTCTGGCTGCCTCTGCTGCTGTCACCTGTTTAGTGAATTCAGACGGAAGAATACGTCGGAAATGTCGCGATATCTCCACTTGTCAGTCAATTTTCTAGCGCCGACAGCTCCACTCACTATCTCCAAATGACAAAATAACAATATGTATAGTCAAATGGCAGCTACAAATAAAAAATGACAATGTATAAACAAACACATAGCAACCGGAATACCAAATAATTAAAAAAAATCCGTCGAAACAAGTCCCGGAAGGCCCAACAATACTCACAGGTAGCCGTGTCATCCACAGCCCACAGGCGCCACTGGATGCGGATATGATGGGGCGTGTGGTCAGCACACCGTTCTTCCGACTGCTTTCAGTTTTTATGAGCGGAGCGCTACTTCTCAAACTTCAATCCTCCCCAGTTTGCCTGACAAGGGCTGAGTGCAACCCAGCTTGCCAACAGCGAGCGATAGACAGACCGGTCACCCAGCCAAGTGCTGCCCAAGCGCAACAGCGCTTAACTTCGTCTGATCTGTCGGGAACCTCTGTCACCACTGCGAGAAGGCCGTTGGACCGGGATACCAACATGCAAAACAAAGACGGTACGAACTGAAGTACACACCCTATAGTAAAGACCTAGCAACGACAACATTTGAAGTGCGGAGGTCAGCAAGTAGCAGAGACTGAGACAGCCGCCAGTTCGGAGTGTACCGGTGGACTGGCCGTGTGTTCAGGACGAAACTGTGTTATAGCTCAGGTGGCACGTAATTTTGTGCGAGTTCCGCCCAGTGAACCTTCCGCCAGACTCTGCAACGTGAGTCGAAGAGTCCAAGTGTCGATGGAAAATATCACCACGGCAGGGCGAAAGTGAGACCTACCCACCGTTGCCGAACATTGATCACAGTCATTACGTGAGAGCAACCCCTGGAATTTCAAAATCATTTTAGGGCACTAAAGCAACTGAGGTAATTTTGCAATTTACGGCCCATAAACTACAAATTACCGAAGTCCTAACTTTTAAGGTACGACTGTTATTGGAAACTAGAGAGCCGGTGTACGATGCTCCGAGAGCCGGTGCATTCTGCAAACCCTCGCAGACAAATGCGTCAATTATACAGGCCACTGTCTGTCGGCAGCGAAATCTGCAGTGCGCAGCACGATGCTGATTGCAGCGCGGAAACTGTATACACTGAATTACTTGGCGTAATGGCTGCGGTTAACAACGCGCCGTTCGGAACAGACCGCCGCCGACGCTCACATTATCACCGCGGCACTCCCTCAAATTAGCTGTCGGCCCGCGGTATTAGCGATACGTTCAAACGCTGAGTACCGCATTGATGGCCGAACAGTTGGTCGCTCCCGCCGGAATACACTGCGTGGGCGGCAGCGCTCGCCAAAGCCCGGAGCGCCGTCGTTTGTCTCTGTTAACGCAGGTTTTTATGGCAGCCGTTCGCACGTTGTCTGCAGTTCGCGGACGTTCCTGAGCACAAGGCTCTGTTCCTTAGGCGTAGGACCACCACCGAGTAAGAGTCCATAAAAGAATAGTTTGAGGGGATGTCAAAATCCGCTTTCGAACTGGACCAAAGGTTCAAATAGTTCAAATGGCTCTGAGCACTATGGGACTTAACATCTATGGTCATGAGTCCCCTAGAACTTAGAACTACTTAAACCTAACGAACCTAAGGACATCACACAACACCCAGTCATCACGAGGCAGAGAAAATCCCTGACCCCGCCGGTAATCGAACCCTGGAACCCGGGCGTGGGAAGCGAGAACGCTACCGCACGACCACGAGCTGCGGACTTGGACCAAAGGACAGAGGTTACAATCAACAAGTCCTAGAGTCGCACCCCAACTGTATTGGAACCTCACCAAGAAAGGGAAGGTGCACATTGACTACAAGTCTCTGACTGTCAGAGACTTGACAGCGGTGAGCCAGTGCTACAACTCCTTTGACATTGGCCACACAACAAAAGTCCGCACAGAAAGGGGCGCCACCTGTTCAAGGCGCGGCGAAAGGGGCCACAAGAGCTCGGACTGTCGAGCGCCGGAACCCAGGAATAGGAACAGGAAGTTCAACAACAGCAAGGGTGGCGCCTGCCAGACATACAAACAGCTACTAGACTGACAGTACTGGCTATGGTAACTAAACACACCCAAATGGCTACTGACACGCTCACCACGCCAGTCATTGCACAGTCTAAATTATGTAGGTCGCCATCCACCCGAAACCGTAACCACCTGCGTGCTATATTGCGGCGTAAGAGACAGAAACTATTACTTGACGACTATCCTAACGACGGCTGCATTCCAGGTCTGATACTTAACACAAACCTGGAGAAAAGTCGCTACGCAGCAACCGAATACACATGCGAAGTAATACTAGTAGGACAGATGTCACCGGAAGCAGCAAAATTAATAAAGAGACAAATACTGTACTTAATAATTTTTCTCATGAATCGAATATGAATCGAATAGATGAACCTGAAGATGAACTACTAAGAATAGACAAACCAAGAGACTGACCGACAAGGGAAATACAACAGAGATGACCAACCACAACTACAACACAAAAACGTGTCGCTGAGGTCCTCAATTTGTCCAACTTCACCTGTCCATCGCCTTACTTACAACACAAAGTGCGGAGGGTACACCAAGCCCGTGAAATTTGTTCACAGTGGGACGTTGAATCCAGCAGCGCCTGATGTACCCACAACCAAGGCCAGTGAAGCAAGCACTCAGACTGATGACTGAGACAAGTTAGACACAAAGCGACCCAGACTTAAAATAAGCCACTCTGGCGTTCCCGCGGATGAAGACGATGTGACATACCTCTGTCCCTACGTCAATAAATGTAGCATGCACAGTCGACAAAAGAGCAGCACTGACCTTGAACAGGTCGCAGCGTTAAGCGAATACGCAAATAAATCACAAGCCACATTTCTGACCACACAAAACCGCAAGCGATTAGAAACACTATCGCAAACAATGATCAAAATCAGATCAATGAGGGCAAACTAACAATTAACAATAGCAAGGACGAGGAGCACTCAGTTGTTGTCGTCGCAGCAAAACATAACACGACAGAACAAACACACAAAAAACAAAGTCATCACAGCGTTTAAGAGGTTTTTTCTTGGGTCATCAGTCTTCTGATTGGTTTGATGCGGCCCGCCACGAATTCCTCTTCTGTGCCAACCCCTTCATCTCAGAGTACCACTTGCAACCCACGTCCTCAATTATTTGGTGAATGTATTCCAATCTCTGTCTTCCTCTACAGTTTTTTTCCTCTGCAGCTCCCTCTAGTAACATGGAAGTCAATCCCTCTTGTCTTAACAGATGCCCTATCATCCTGTTCCTTCTCCTTATCAGTGTTTTCCACATATTCCTTTCCTCTCCGATTCTGCGTAGAACCTCCTCATTCCTTACCTTATCAGTCCACCTAATTTTCAACATGCGCCTATAGCACCACATCTCAAATGCTTCGATTCTCTTCTGTTCCGGTTTTCCCACAGTCCATGTTTCACCACCATACTATGCTGTACTTCAGACTAACGTTCTTAGAAACTTCTTCCTCAAATTATGGCCTATGTTTGATACTAGCAGAATTCTCTTGGTCAAGAACGCCCTTTTTGCCATTGCTAGTGTGCTTTTGATGTCCTCCTTGCTCCGTCCGTCAGTGGTTATTTTTCTGCCTAGGTAGCAGAATTCCTTAACTTCATCTACTTCGGGACCATCAATCCTGATGTTTTCTCGCTGTTCTCATTTCTGCTGCATCTCATTACTTTCATCTTTCTTCGATTTACTCTCAGTCCACATTCTGTACTCATTAGATTGTCCATTACGCTCAGCAGATCATGTAATTCTTCTTCCCTATCCTATCACCTTGAATTTTAACTCCACTACTGAACCTTTCTTTTATTTCCATCATTGCTTCTTCGATGTACAGATTGAACAGAAGGGGGGGGGGAGGCTACATCCCCGTCTTACACCCTTTTTAATACGAGCACT
Source organism: Schistocerca americana (assembly GCF_021461395.2). Lineage (NCBI taxonomy): Eukaryota > Metazoa > Arthropoda > Insecta > Orthoptera > Acrididae > Schistocerca > Schistocerca americana. The sequence continues at coordinate 213,777,148 of NC_060120.1, forward strand.
TCGTTCTTGGCTGTCCACTCTTATTATTTCCTCTTGGCTCTTGTAAATATTGTATATTACCCGTCTGTCCCTATAGCTTCCCCCTATTTTTCTTAGAATTTCGAACGTCTTGCACCATTTCACATTGTCGAACGCTTTTTCCAGGTCGACAGATCCTATGAACGCGTCTTTAGTCTTGCTTCCATTATCAACGCAACGTCAGAATTGCCTCTCTCGTGCCTTTAACCTTTCCTAAAGCCAAACTGATCGTCATCTAACACATCCTCAATTTTCTTTTCTATTCTTCTTTATATTATTCTTGTAAGCAACTTGGGTGTATGAGCTGTTAAGCTATTGTGTAATAATTCTCGTACTTGTCAGCTCTTGCAGTCTTTGGAACTGTGTGGATGATAGTTTTCCGAAAGTCAGATGGTATGTCGCCAGAATCTTACACTCCACACACCAATGTGAATAGTCGTTTTGTTGCCAATTCCCCCAATGATTTTAGAAATTCTGATCCTTTCAGTCTTATTTGATCTCCAAAGCTCTTTCAAATTCTGATTTTAATATTGGGTCCCCTACCTCATCTAAATCGACTCCTGTTATCTCTTCTATCACGTCATACAAATCTTCCCCCTCATAGAGCCTTTCAAAGTATTTTTTCCAGCTATCCGCTCTCTCCTCTGCATTTAGCAGTGGAATTCCCGTTGCACTCTTAATGTTACCACACTTGCTTTTAATGTCACGGAAGGTTGTTTTGACTTTCCTGTATGCTGAGTCTGTCCTTCCGGCAACCATTAAAAGGTTAGGATCACATAAAGCAGTCAAAAACCCAAAACTAAACATAAACCCCAAATCACGCAACGAACGCGATAACACCCACAAGACCGCACACAAATCCAAAAACAAAAGTGAAAGTGGAAGCGTGTGACGGCCGACCACGACAAACACAGGCAGCATCGACACTTGGTGCTAGGAAAGTGCTCCCTCACCGAGAATCCGTCGACCCCTCCACCATCCCTGCTTTCAACTACGACGCCGGCAAAACCCCTGCACCGCTCAACAGGATCATCAACCAGTCGTCCCTTGTAGAGCCGCACAGCGACGCCGCCACACCACCACGACACGCCAAGACGGCGGAGCCGCCGACGCAAGCTGCTGCTGACGCCAGTATAAATTACGATAAGTTAGATTTTAATTTAAAGTAGATTAGAAAGAAAAGACATCCTTGAGTCCGTTCAGCGAATGCTCATTCGCACATTACATCCATGCGGCCACTCTGTCTGCTTCAGAACGTTGGACCAAACAGACAGAATCACCCTTAAGATCGAAAATATTCCAAAGGACCCCCACAGTTTGCTACACCTGCTGTTACAAGTGTGTGCCCGTAGGTATGAACCTTTCGACTTAGAATGTACAAAGATCACGTCACGGCTCATGCGAGGACTTACTTCGAGTACAATCAAACCGGTAGTAGATGCTACGTACATGTAAAACATTCACATTGAAAGTAGTTTAGCTTTCAATGCCATGAGAAGCAAACTAGTTAGTTCGAAGCTCCCACGAGTCTTGCGTGAACTCTGCTATGTACTCTGCATACAGGAACCCTACACAAGACAAGGGAATGTTCCTAACCTCCCTCCCTACGCGGTACGATTGCGGGAGGGGCGGACTGTAAGGCGTCCTTCGTAATCCTTAACTAAGAAATACACCCCGTTAAGGTAACCGAACTCTGTATAGAGCGCTTAGCCATGGTGGATGTTTCGTACACGGATGACACATGGATCATCGCGTCGATGTATACACAATGCTGTCACTGCATTGTGCCATACGCCAATCACATCAGAAAACTTGCTGACTATCCAGGAGGCAAAAAATTAATCATCTGCGCTGACATCAATGCGAGATCCACCCTGTGGCACTCTAATGGAACAGATGCCAGAGGCAGGGTAGTCAACGACATCGTACAAGAAACTGGACTTCACGTAATAAATAAAGGACACATCTCACAATCATTGAACATAACGGCTCTACATCCAACGTATACATCACTCTTGCCATCAATGCAGCAATCACCTTCACACTCTACTGGACTGTGCATGACCACATTACCATGAGCGGCCATAACGTCATAACATTTATCCTCCATAACATACCTCACGTCAACACAGAAATACAATCCAAACGACTGCTATTTAGTAAGACAGACTGGGACAACGTCAGACAGACAATATAACAACACGCATTACATTATATCGATGGAAGTATCGACTACAGGGCTTACTGAAATCGTCGCACACACACAGAACACCTGCATACCAACATCAAGAAACACAAAAAGCCACACTATTCCCTGGACTACAAATCTGACAACTCAAATAACACTAGACGTAAACGCAAACCCTATCAAAGAGCGATCGCAGAAACAGACAGATACGAATTAAAGCACACCGGATTGCCAAGGACAGGTACAAACTAGAACTACAAAAGACGAGGAAGGCCCACGGCAACAGACACGTTGCAGCTTAAATACAGTTAAACATATGGGGGCAACCGTAAAGAGAAGTAACAGAAAAAAATGAAGAGCACACTAATTCTGGGAACGCTGTGGCAGGATGCCGGTGCGATGACTAAGAATTGGAGGCGCACAGCAGAGTTTCTGCTCGGCAAACATCTGCCTGATGACATCGCAAACACAGACACACGAGAACAAGAAGCACTAAGACGAGAACTGGACACCGAATACAACACACCAACAGCCACCTGTCCTTTTGCGGAGGAACAAGTGGCGATAGCGATCTCAGGACTAAAATGCAAAAAGGCACCCGGAACAGACGATAACCACTCTGAGGTACCAAAACAAACTGCACCGCAGATCACCCCACATCTTACGATCTAGCTAAACGACGCATTAAGACTGGGCCGCGTACCTGCAGTGTCGAAAGCCTCGAAGGCTGTTATCATTAAAAAAAGCCCCAGACAAAGATAACTGTGACCCAAAATCATACAGACAAATTTGTCTAATAAACACACTTGCCAAAATACAATAAAAATTGCTCTGCGAAAGACTACACGCACACTGAACACTACAGGGACTAACAACACATCAATTCGGCTTTTGGGAGGGGAAATCAATAGACGACGCAATCAACAGAGCACTACAAATAGTACACAACACACCTGCCAAATACTCATTAGCCATCATAATTGACATCTCAAGCGCGTTCGACAACTTATGGTGGCCGGCCTGGTTCAAGAGGCTCAGACACCTGCAGGTACCGGACTCTCTGTGCAATGGATTTGTCGACTATCGCAGAAACAGAGCAGTCGTTTGGCACATGGACAGACAAAAAGAAATCAAGTCTATTACAAAAGGCTGTCCACAGGGGTCGATCTGCGCCCTCATCTCCTGGGACATAACGATGGAACCGCTCCTACAGTTACTAGAGGAGCTTAATCTGACAGATGGATTTGTCACCTACGCTGACGACCTGCTGGCGGTAGTGTCTGCAAATAATCGTGCCCAGCTAGAAGACAGAGCCAATGGAACAATGCAAAAACAACACAGTGTTGCACAAACAACAGACTAAAGGTAGAAGAAAACAAAACAACTTACATATTACTGAAGGGAATCATGCACAAGAACCCGACAATCAAAATCGGGGACAAAAAATGGTTCAAATGGCTCTAAGCACTATGGGACTTAACATCTGAGGTCATCAGTCCCCTACACTTAGAACTACTTAAACCTAACTAACCTAAGGACATCACACACAACCATGCCCGAGGCAGGATTCGAACCTGCGACCGTAGCAGTAGCGCCGTTCCGGACTGAAGCGCCTAGAACCGCTCGGCCACAGAGGGCCAGCAAAATCGGGGACACAAACATCAAAAGATCATTAGTGACTGGCAACCTTGGAGTACACATCGACGAACGCTTGAACTTTTACGAAACATTCTTATGTATGCGCAGACAAAGCAGACAAGATGCTTCATAAACTGGCAAGATTAAATTCGGAACAATGCAGACTGCCTTTGTCAGTCACACGTACGTACCATTGCGCTCTCTTCGCCGCTTGTACGTGGGTCCACAGATTCTTTCCACCAATAAACGTGGGCAAAGAAGCGTTCTGCTTCGACTGTCGTGGTTGGGGGCGTGGGGGGGAAGGGGGGGGGGGGTCAGCACAACGTCGGTCGATGCACTATGCGTTGTCATGGGGGTCTTCCCTATACACATAAACACCGTGCGGCTACGTACTGGATTAGGATGGGGAGAACAGACCAGATTCGGCAGGTCACTGGTGTCCAACACGAAACAACAGGCCAACTCAGGGCAATAAGAGTGGATACCTGGCAGGGCGAGTGGGACAATAGTGATAAGGGCCACCGAGTTTACAATTTCATCCCTGATATCAGGGAAAGACGAAAATATATCGAACCCAGCCGCGGAATAGTGCACTTCCTCGTAGGTTACGGCCCTTATCCCACGCACTTGAGACGCGTGAGTCTGCAACAGACAACCAGGCGCACATGCGGGGAAGAAGGTTCCCCTGAACACACTGTCTTTCTCTGCAGGCAGCGCACAAACATAAGACATACAATACACGTACACCAGATGAACACAAATAACACACTGTACGCTACACTACGAAGTCCTGACCAGTGGAAAGAACTAAACACACTGACTGACCAAACTTCTAAGAACTTGTTCACAGAATACCTACGCAACAGACCTTACAGAAGGCAAGCCGGTACACAAAGACAGCAGAGTGCCCACGGGATGGATGTAAGTGCTGAAACAAGCTGCCATCAGGATACTGAAACCGACTCTGACAACGAATCGGTACTTGAGGCGTCTCGCGCTGATGATCCACAGTGGCACCCCGCAACACAACACAACTACAGAACAGCCTAGTAATGGTGGAAAGGATAAAACATACTGAAGAGCATAGAGCACCAAAATTGTATATGTACATTAAGTATGAGGCAGTCACACCAGGTTAGCAAGCAGTTGGAAAAAAACCTAATATCAGGCAGCTCTTTAATGGTACTGTGCCTCCTGGTGAGCAGAGACGTATAGCTCAGGCTCTTAATTGGGGTCCCTCTGCATAGAGCCCAACCCGACAGATATGGGAGTAGATCGGGGAAAACCACTGAAAAGACTGAGTCGTTAGCTGAGAGGAGCAAACCACCGGATTGTTAGCAGGAGGGAAAGCTTGGGACTGGGCATGGAGTGCCTGTCCCTGGAAAGTATCCATAGAAAAGGGAATCGTGGGTGGCGATCAGCGACTTGAAATTCATTCCATGACCCTGGCAGCCACCCACAACCTAGTGGCGGGAACCTCTACACTCTATCCTTCCCTACCTTCTTTTTTAATTCTTCTTAATCATCAACATTTTGTATTTCACTTTCCAATTCCAATTGCATTAAATTTAAGGTTGAATATCAGGAATCGGGAGAAACATCAAATCTCCGACATTGCTGCGGCCGGAAAATGATCCTGCAAGAACAGGACCAACGACGACTGAAGAGAACCGTTCAACGTGACAGAAAAGCAACCCTTCCGCAAATTGGTGCAGATTTCAGTGTTGGGACATTAACGAGTGCCAACGTGCGAACCATTCAATGAAACATCATCGATATGGGCTTCGGAGCCGAAGGCCCACTCGTGTATCCTCGATATCTGCACGATGCAAGCTTTACGCCTCGCCTGGGCCTGTCAACACTGACACAGGACTGTTGATCACTGGGAACATGTTGCCTGTCGGACGAGTCTCGTTTCAAATTGTATAGAGCGGATGGTCGCGTACGGGTATGGAGACAAATTCATGAATCCATTGACCCTGCACTTCACCAGAGGACTGTTCAAGCTGGTGGAGGCTCTGTAATGGTGTGAGGCATGTGCAGTTTGAGTATATGCGACCCCTGCCAATCTAGATACGACTCTGATAGGTGACACATACGTAAGCATCCTGTCTGATCACTTGTATACATTCGTGTCCATTGTGCATTCCGACGGACTTGGACAATTCCAGCAGGACAATGCGACACTCACACGTTCAGAATTGCTGAAGATTTGCTTTTGGAACACTTTTCTGTGTTTAAACACTTCCGTTGGCCACCAGTGTACCCAGTCATAAACATTATTGAGCATATCTGGGATACCTTGCAACGCGATGTTCAGAAGGTATCCACTCCCTCGTACTCTTACGGATTTGTAGACTGCCCTGCAAGTTTCATGGTGTTAATTCCCTCCAGCAGTACGTCAGATATTAGTCGAGCCCATGCCACGTCGTGCTGTGGGACTTCCTGAGAGCTCGCGGGAGCCCTACACGATATTAGTCAGGTGTACCAGTTTCTTTGGCCCTTCAGTGTACAACTGTTCTTGAAGAAGGCAGACCTATCGGTGATATAGCATGGTTTTTTGGTCGAATGGGTGATAGGTATTGGACGTAGAACGGTCGCTACGATTGTTCATATTTTCGAGTGACTTGACGTTAAGAGCTAGTTGAAGACAGACCTGATTCTGGGCGGAGAGCGGCCGCTTCAGTACTTAAACATTTGGAGGGATTTAGTTGTCGCGGTGTCTGAATGTGCGTTACGGAACTGACAGAGTATAAGGTTCGCCCCGTTGTCTCTGGTGGGTTATTGTGTAAATTGCCATATTGAACTCTGAATCATTTTGATCTGGCTAATATTTCCTGCACTTGGTCATGAAATGGACTTAGTTTTATGCCCCTTTTGGGATATTGTTGAGGTTGGGGATTCTACTACCATTGTTGCATCGCTCTCATCACAACTTTCCTGCATTTAATAAGATTATTTCTGGGTTTATTGTGCTTAGGTATTGTAGATCCATTTTTCGTTTCATTGAGATACTCTATCAAAAATCAATATCATTCAACATAAGCTCACCTGCTTAGATGAGTGGTAACGTCTTTTCCAACCATGTAGCTTGCCCGGGTTCGATTCCCGGCCGGATTGAGAGATTTTCCTTGCTCGTGGACTGGGTGTTGTGTTGTCCTCACCATCATCTCATCATCCCCGACATGCAAATCGCCGAATGTGGCGTCACATGAAATAAGACTTGCAACCTGAAGGCCAAACTTAGCCGGTTGGGGCCTCCAGGCCATCAATGCGACAAGATCATTTCATTTTTCGTCATTCAACATAGTTCTCTGTCAGCTACATCAATTACAGGTGTTAGAATAGAAACCTTTTTATTAAATTATTCATTTATCTCTTATTTTATATTTCTGGATATTTATTAATTCGCAGTTCTAGTCTGTGTGTAGACTATTTGACTACAGGGTCACAGCTGTCATTGGTAGCGATTTAGCTGCGGCGCATGGTGCAGCTTGATCCTACCACGGTATCGAGCTATTCTTTTATTAAGCAGAGCAGGCCAGTTGCCAAAACTATCAGTAACGTAAGCTAAATTTGCAATTGGTTGCTTCTATGGAATGCCGGTTAGTGAGTAACTGCTCATCAGCGTACTATTAGGTAACGTCGCTATTGTGGTTTTCGCACCCGGAGTAGCAATCTAATCCCTTTAGAATTACAATCGTAATTCTAACATGTTACAATGTTCCATGATCCAGTACCCACATCTATCACATGATGGACAGTTTGTGTAGGGGAAGATTTTAAGACAATCGTTTGCGTGAAAATCCGTAGAAAAAGTTAGGTGTGGAATAAGTTGTAACTCCAAGAAAGAAGAAGAAGCTACGAAAAGACGTGCTGAGTTCCAGACGACAGCAGCCAGCGTCAGTGACTTCGACAGCGACCACGGCAGTGCGGGCCACAGGTCGCCTTCAGGTTAATTAGCGTCGGCAACGGCAGCTGCAGCATCTATAGTTTCAGGGGCAACAACCAGCATGGCCGATAAGTTAGGTATATCCGCTTATAGCAATAATATGTGTGAATATACCAGTTAGTCCTAAGTCTAAACGTGGGAGTGCCGAATTTGAACTTACTGATGTGGCAGATAGTCGAAAATCAGGGAGGGGAAGCAATTTTTCAGACAGTACATCCTCGAAATTGATGCAATTTTGCTAGAAATACAATCTAGTCTGGAGGCGTTGGGGACCGAGCTAGGTTCAGTAAAAACAGAGATAAGCTCTGTAAAAAAACACCGAGCTTCAGCAGGGACAAAAACTGAGAATTCAGAAACCAAGAGTGAGAACGTAGAGACAAGCGTAGTAGACGATGGAAAAAATTAAATCTAAAATTAGAAGTTATAAGGACAGAATTTGTTACCATTGAATATTACGAGGGTTGCCCAGAAAGTATAATACACCGCATTTTTTTCTTCAACAGTTCTTTATCGAACATAATGAGAATTACGCACACGAAAGAATGAAGAATTATTTACACACGATATTTTTCCACGTAATCTCCATCCCGTTTTATGGCCTTGCTCCTGTGCGAAACAAGGGTGTGTATGTCCTGTCGGTACCAATCCTTGTCCTGGTGGCGGAGCCAGTGTTTCACTGTGTGAATCACCTCCTCATCGTTCTCAAAATGCCTTCCGCGAAAGGCATCCTTGAATGACCCAAACAAGTGGAAGTCCGAGGAGGATAGGTCAAGTGTGTCAGGTGTGACAACCGTGGATGATCTCCCCAATCGCTGCAAATCGTGGAGCTCCGCCGAGCCGCCTTCTGATGACCTCTCTCTCCGTTCCCAGTGACTAACTGTACTTCTGTTGACAGCAGTTGCTCCATAGACTTTGCACAAGCTTTCGTGAATATTCCCCACAGTTTCTTTCTCTGAGGTGAGAAATTGAATCACGGAACGTTGCTTGCACCGTACATCACCTACAGACGCCATTTTGAAACTGTCCTGCAGCTACGCTATCTGTTGGAAGTGACGGAAATTTGGCGCGCTCACTCAGGAGACTTCAGATAATACACACGTGACGTTTCGTATTCGTAGCATTGTTTTCGGATGAAAAAATAAAATGCCTTGCATTACTTTTTGGGCAACCCTCGTAATTTGAGGTGTTAGGGAGACTTTACAGAAGGTACCTACGCTGGTGTGTAGCTTTGTACTGAAGTGAAACATAGACGATAAGCAGTTCAGGCAAGATGTGAACGGAGGGTTTTGAAATGTAGTACTACAGAAAAATGATGAAGATTGCGGGGGTAGGTAGACCAACTAATGAGGAGGTAACGAATCGAATGGGGCAAAAAAGGTATTCTGAACCGCAAATTGGGTAAAAGAATGGTTTAGGTAATGGAACACACCCAGAATCGTCATGGTATCGGCAATTTAGTATTGTGGGTAGGTGTGGTAGGTAAATATTGCGGAGGGAGTCCAAGACTCGAATGCGGTAAGCAAGTTTAAATGGGTGAATGGTTCAAAATGGCTCTGAGCACTATGGGACTTAACATCTGTGGTCATCAGTCCCCTAGAACTTAGAACTACTTAAACCTAACTAACCTAAGGACAGCACACAACACCCAGCCATCACGAGGCAGAGAAAATCCCTGACCCCGCCGGGAATCGAACCCGGGAACCCGGGCGTGGGAAGCGAGAACGCTACCGCACGACCACGAGATGCGGGCAAAATGGGTGAATGTTTCGGTAGTTATCCAGACGTGAAGAGATCAGTTCAGGATGGACTAGCGTGAAGAGTTGGGTCAAACCTGGCTTTAGAATGACGAGTGCAACAACTCTAGTGATTTGATGTTTGACCATCATCAAGAACGCTACTCTAGCACAGGAGACACATTTGATACGAAAAACTCATTAGGCTATTTTAACTGAAGTCTGGTATTGTTATCTTCGTTACTACATTCAATATACGTTCGACGCCTATGATAGGGTCAGTGTCGTGCCGTCAGTCACATGGCTGGCGAAGCTTGTACCTGTGTCGTCTCCTGTTCTCGCGCGACCTGCGTATACAGCAAAGCACTGCCAACTAGAGATGGCAGCGATATATGCATATATCGGAAGACAGATATTTGGAAACAATATCTTCCACATTCATGTACCGATATAACTCTACCTAGATGTCGATGGCGTTGACATGTTTCCCCGATATATCAGACTTCCGTAATTCTGTTTATATAATTACCCTTTTCACGGGTTTTGGATATAAACAATCTCTCTTTTATCACACAAAGTAGCAAAGAAATTTATTTCTAGTGTCAGACTGATGTATGACACACAGTAAAGAAAATTAGAAACTTTAACTTCGTAAAACGGTCAGTAAATCCCAGTACACATTGGAGCTCGACTTTATATTTGATTGAACGATTTCTGGTTTCGCCAGACATCATTAGCAGTATTCTAATTTTTACTTATTAGTGTTCGCTTGTCGTGTCTGAAATGGTGTTGCAACTGCTAAAGAAAATGGAGTAAGTCTGACAGAATAACTGACTCAAGGAACCTGTGCCACTGACAGAATCAAGATTACGTTATTAGACTGTTGTTCAGATTAATTCACCCCACGGTATTTCGCCTGGGCACCCGCCAGTCAACTTTAGGCGAGTCTTCGATGGCTCATCTGAAGATGACTGGCAAGCGATCAGTCGAAATACCATAGCATGAGTTAAACGACGACCGACTGGAAGGCCGTAATATATTTGAATGTTCAGTTTTCCGGGAAATTTTTAAAATTCTTATCTTACTAAATTGTTTCCCTCCAGTCAATAACTGCATACTCTTGTAAGGTGTCAGGCAAATCCAACACCTTCCATGAAAACCCTGACATGATAAGCAAATACAGTTGTATGTCACATAGCTCCGAATAAATAGTGACATTAAATTAACCAAAGTAATACGAGTAACGAGTGAGCAAATGGAATACCACAGACTAACACAAGAATGCCTAAATGCATGTCATACCTTCCCACCATGAGAAAGACGCAGTTCCGAGGGGAGAAACGAGAACAGAAGCCGAGAGCAGAACCGTGTTAAGATAGAAGGCCCTACGATAAGGGACGGACTGGACTCCCACGTCGCCAGCTAACCACTAGGACCACCCCAGCTGCAAGTTTTAGCGTGAGACTTTTTCGCGTCTCTGTTACTTTAGGACCACCCTCCCAGCCCATGTAAAAAGCTAGAGCCCTCCAGGAGAACAGTATAGATCTTACGATAACACAAAAAGGGCCACACCACCCGCAAGTTTTTAGCGTGAGACTTTTTCGCGTCTCTGTTACATCAGGACCACCCCCAGCCCATGTTAAAAGATAGAGCCCTCCAGAAGAACAGTATAGATCTTACGGTAACGCTAAAAGGGCCACCCCAGTCGCAAGTTTTAGCGTGAGACTTTTTCGCGTCTCTGTTACGTTGCAAACTTTAAAAACATTGCCCCACCACGAAAAGTATAACGTTTCTCATTGGATAGACAGAATTTTTGTAGGCGGAGCTTAAGGTTAACATTGAGACCCTGATTGGTCAGATGAAAACACAGCCAGATAGCTTTTCTTAAACCAACTTCGGTAAATTGTAGTAAGGAGAAGTTAGGAGTTACTTCCGAGACGGCGAGGTGAGTGGAGCTGTGCTCCCCACCGCCTGCTGACGAACACCGACAAGGTAATGAACGCACGCGATACCGCATAACAGCGCATAAAGCTTCACTCAGAACTGCAGCAGTCTCATCTGTTACACCCCCTTCTTGCGTAATATTAGTGCCGATCGTCAATTAAAGCTCATGGTGTTCACATTTGCCACTTGAAGTAAAAATCTGAAACGCGATGATTTTTCTGTTATATAGTTATTGAGAAGCCACATCAGCCACCGTAATTTACGACAAGTTAGGTGAGTAATTAAAGATAATTGAGGGTCACTGTAGACCATTTTGATAGTTTTCTCTCTTGTGAAACTTAATTTAAACCTAGATTATAGATGTGATATGGCATAGGTCATCCTTCGATCCATTGTAGAACTTGGAAACCCATTCAGGGAATATTCGTTCACATTTTTGTTGAACGCAGTTGGTTTTTAGCATCCTGTATTAAAACATTTCCTTTTATCAATAGTGCAATTTATAAACAATGTTTTGTGAGTAGAATAAAATTTCCAATGGTAATCTTAACTGCTTTTTCGACGTTATTTTACCAGCTAATTAAAAATAGGAAAGCCTTGAACCCCTTCCACTAAATTTAGTTAGTATTAAGATTCTTTTACAGGGAGTGCAGTGGAGCTGACGCTGAAATCATTAAATATTTGGTTATATCATCGCTAGTCTCACTGAACTCTTCTGAACTCTACATGTCATGTGTGGTCTGGCGTCTCCTTACCAGCAACAGGTCCCAGGTTCAAACTAGTCAGTTCCCTAAAAAACACACTAAGCGTCTCCTTACCAGCAACAGGTCCCAGGTTCAAACTAGTCAGTTCCCTAAAAAACACACTCAGAGCGTCGTTGCGCGAAAGTGGTAGGGAGACACGATATAGAACAGACAGACACCACACAGAATGTTAGAAAATGGTGACCCTGCCAGGATGGTAAAATACCATGATTGAAGGTCGATCACATGCCTAACTAGGTCAGAAAAATATCCTGTTGAAAAATTTTCGTAGTAAAAAAACTTTTTCTAAAGTTATACATAGTCGAAAACAGTAGCTGCAGCGATAGTTAGTAAAAGTATTCAATAGAAAGTGAGTCTGGCAGAGACAATAGCATAATTAAGTTATGAATTTTAATATTGTTAGAATTAAGTTTTCTCCTCAATGCAAGCGCACAGGTGGCGGATACATCGTTGACAAGTTGGTTCTGACCCAACAAGTAAGTGAATGGTTTGTCAAGTCGTGTGAACAAGAAGTTTATGAAACGCGTGAGATCGTATGAGCGCATGTTGACTCGAAGTAGGGCGCGTGAATTGCTTTTAAAACAGAAAATAAGGGATTCAGAAAGATTAGCAATGGCAGATCGAGACCTTGACTGAATTGAGGTAGAGACCCAGCATGAAAATGGACAGAGAATAGAGGACAGTACAACAGACGATGTAGTATCGCGAGAAATAGGACATATAACGCACCATAACGAGGATAATGTACGTCAAGGCATAGAAAACGTAAGTTAGCATACGACAGAGGAGCAGGAAAGTAGAGAGACAGCCGATGAGGATTCTAACTTGCGTCTTGAATACGTAGAACCCATAGTACAAGTAATCAGAGCTCCCTCACCACAGAGTACAAGGAATTCGAGCAGAAACTTGTCACCGCACAGTTCAATACAATCGGTTGCAAACCAACACTTGCGCGAAAACACAGAGCGTAGGACGTCGGAAGAAAACGCAAAAGGACCCACCAATCTGGCAGAATTATTACAATTAATGACGGAAACCATGATAAGACAAATAAAAGAAATTGGGAAACAAATTAAAATTCAGAATGCAGAAATGACGAAACAAAATGCAGAAACTACGAGACAAATGCGTGCGATTAAAGAACAAAACAAAAAAATCAGTTACACCTAAGTCATATTGAAGACGAGGCAAAAGAATCTCGAGAAGTCATAGGAAACTTAATAACAGGTCACAATCATTTGAGAACAGACATTGACAAGGTACAAGTGGACGTACAAACAGCGCGTAATGACACTCAGGACGAGATCAAAACATTACGTAACAACACCCAGGGAGAAGTCAAGAAACTAGAGAAACAGATAAACATAATTACTAGACAAGCAGCAGGTACAGCGCGTGAAGTTGTTGAAAACAGTGTGTTACACAAACGTATCACAAAAGCAGCGCTGAAAAGATATGATAACCGCATAGTCAAAATAGAAGCGCAAACGAAGCGACAATTTCAGAAATTGCGAACAGAGTTGTTGCAAACCATTGAAGAGCGTAGTGAACAGGATCGAACAAGCACAGAGTCTGCAACCACATCCGTATCTGTAACAGCACCGGAAAAACAAGCAATTAACGAAGATATTACGCATTTGCGATTCCAATCACAGGCGGAAAGTAACATACGTGACAATGGAAAGCCAGGTCGCGAAGAGTACAGTGCAATGCATTCAGCTACACGTTCACAACCGATGGAAGAAAATTATTGCGTACCACTCCAACGATACTACGCCATGGTAGGCGAAAGTTACAGCGGGCAATATCCAATGGATCTACCACAACCGGAAAGAACGACGGGAGAAATGATGAGAAACAAAAGTGGCGAAGAATCGCGAATTTCATATGGAACTATGACGAAGTACGACAACGATCATTTCCTCACAGTCAGAAAATTTCAACACTTTCTAGAAGGAAACTCATTACATCCACGAACTTTTATTGATCAATTCCGAGTAGGATTACCAGAACACTGGACGCTAGCACACAAATTAGACTTTATATGTGCACACATGTCAGGAACAGTCGCAGAAACCATGCAAAATGTTGCAGCGACATGCCGATCGTACGAAGATTTCAGAGAGAAGTTTCTCTCACGATATTGGTCCAGCGAAGCACAGAACAGAGTGAAGTACGAATTGTTACAGAACCCATATTTTGAAAGTTCAGGAGAGAAGAGTCCCGTGAAATTTTTCGAACTAATGGCAAAGAAAAATCAATGCTTAGAAGTACCATACAGTGACGGAGAGTTGATTAAATTATGCGCGATGAAGCTTCCATTGAAATACCAGCAATCATTAGTAGGTCGCGGAGGCAATGACGTCGAAGCATTTAAAGGTATTCTAAGGGGACTAGAGTTCATATTTTCGGAAGATGACGCAAGAAAAAGACGAAGCGCACGTGAAAACGAAAGCCAAAAGCAGTGGAATCCACAAAACACAGTACGAAGGAACAATAATTACGAACCATGTGATAGCTTAGCACAAAGAAACGACAATAGATTTCAACAAAGAACCGGTTATGGATTTAGAAGAGAATATGGTAACAATTATAATTCACCCAGGAACGGCAACAACTATTACAGAGGGAATAACTACAACCGGGACGGGTACTGGAGAACCAATAGACCGACAAATTATCAACAAAGAAACCACTATCAACAAGCTGAACAAGAAAAGAGAATACAGATAGAAGAGGAGGAGGTAAGACCACCAAACCCCGAAAAACGTTCGAATTGACAGCTAAGCGCGCATGCCAAAGAGAATGACGCACCGACCCATGACAATTGCAGCACCTTGGACAGAGAAGTAAAAATCTTATCACGAGAAGAGAAGAAGGAAGAAACAAATCCACAGGGACCAGATGAAAACGAAGACAAGAAAATAACAATATTGTGTTGAGACGAAATTAATTGGGAGAATACTGATGAGGAAGATAAATTACCAGAGGCATGCACAATGAATGTAGGAGGAAAGGACGAAGTAATGAGTATTGTAGAGCTATTTGAGATGTAAACCAGGGAAAGCGAATTCAATGAGGATAATGCGCAGTCAACAGAAGTTGAAAATAAGTTACGAGTGGGCCCACAACCCAACGTATATAATGAAGGAAGTTATGAAGCGATAATTAGAGCATTTAGATGCGATTATGTGGAAGTGGCGACAAAGAAGGAGAAGATAGACGAGGATGAGAAAAAAGTAGAGGATGCTGAAGAAAGTGTAAATGAAGGAAGAAATAGAGAAGAGGAAATAAAAGAGAGAGAAGTAGCAGTCGAAGCTTATCCTACAGACAGTTCGAATTCACAAGGGAAATTCCTAAAAAGACTCATGTATGATTCAGTGGAGGATTCGTTGATGCAAGAAGAAGAAGAACAGAACCAACCCTTTCAAATTCAACCATTTGTGAAGGCCATGGTAAAGCATATCCCATTCAATATTGTAATTGATAGCGGAAGTGAACTGACTGCGATCTCAGAAAATTTATTCATGCAGTGTAACGCCAATGAGGAATTGCCAGTTGTGATAACACGTAAGATTAAAGTAAGAGGTCCTATTAGAAACAATGCTGCGGAAGTTACGAGACAAACAAAGTTAACTCTTTCATGCCAAAGTCAAAAGATCGAAGCCAACTTCGTGATTATACCTAAACTAACTGTATATTTGATTATAGGTGCAGATTTTTTAAATGAGAGATGAGCGATAATAGATATGGGGAAAGGTAGCATAACATTCAGGAACGTCACACTTCTCTTTGAGCAAAAGCTAAAATTAGAAGAAATACCAGTTATAAACAAACAATTAAGAATGATGCGAGATAAAGAGGACGAAGAATTAGAATGGTATGCACAAAAGAGGGAATCGCCTCAACTCATGTTAGAAATCCATAAAGAAATCGACGAATAATTGCAAGAAGTTCAAGGTATTTCAGAACACAGGAAAAGAGAATTAGAGGGTATTTTACGAGATAAAGCAGAGGTATTTTTACCTAAGACTGGCAGTATTAAACACTTTCAGTACAAGTTTGAAGATTAATTTTATTACTGGTAAATAATCAGCACAATATTTCAAGATTATGTTGCAGATAAGATCGTCAGGAGAAAGAAGAATGAAGAGAGAGGAAGGTGGGAAAAAGAAAGTAGTTTCAATAAAAACAAAAACAAAAATAACACCAATAGTACCATAGATTAAGATGAAGGGATAAAGCGTAGATAGTCTAACAGCATGAAATACTAAAATGCTATACACCATGACACTACACAAAAATAAAAAACGAATTTGAGGTTTATTGTAGAAGTTAAGACTCAAAATATCTTAGAATTGTAACATGGAAAGGGCGCCGAAATTTGTAAAGCTTTTTAAGAAGGTGTAAAACAATGTAGGTACCAGACATATGTTACATGATCATAAGTAAAACTTTTTGTAAGAACCATTGTAAAAACTCCAGCAAGGACGAGATTCAACGACCCACAAGTTGCAACGTGAGAAGTATCAAGAAAGAAAAGGACATAATTAGCAAGACACGATTCCTACAAGGCAGAAGCGTCGAGAGAAGGGAAAGGACAGTGAGACCAACAAAGGGCGCTTGTAAATCTACTGCTGAAGGGACCGGTGCAGGGACTGACAAGCAAACACCAAATGCCAGAAGGGTCTCCGAACGCCCCCACTCAGTGGAGCAGGCAAAAAACGGCCCGACCAGAAGACCACCTGGGCAAGCCACCATTGGCAAAAAATATGTGTAAAAGTCACACTACCGCTATTAAACAGCACGCTGATGCAGGAAAGTGAAGAAAACGTCCACAAAGTAGAAATGACATGTCCAAACCATTTATCAAACTGTTACTAGGAGGAGAACATCAAAGCAACTAGTTATCAATAAATATTTCCATATCCTGCCCAGAGAAGAACCAAGAAGCAAGTAAGAAGCAGAGAAAAAGCAGGAAGAACAGAAGTTGAAAATTCGCAAGATTGAGACCAAGAAAGAAGATGGGTGAAGAATAGACGACATACCTTCCCAAATCCCTATCCTATTGTAAACTAGTCGTCTGCGAAGTATTACAACGAAAAACGACCGCTTTCAGCGACATATAACGATGACTTTCACGCATACAAAGCCAGTAAACCACGAGATTCTGCACTCATAGCTCCATTCCATTATGGGACCTCCACAACAGCAACACACACTTGCAAAGCCATCAAGGAATGACGAACGAAGCTGTAGATCAAATACTTGCCCACATCCATCTCGCTCAAGTCTACCACCTTCGTGCAAAAACCCCTTCGCCAACCTCATGCTTAAACATTCATAGGATAGTGTGAATGTGTGAAATCAAATTATGTGATGTAGGAATTGTGCAAAAGAAACATGCGAAAAACTAAATAAGTTAAGCACACCAGAAAGCTAATAAACTACAAAATAACAGTCATTGACTATGGACTTAAGTAAAAAATAGACTATCGATAAAAATAAGTCATTAGTTCTGAAATGGACAGTATATAAAGAACAAAAGTAAGGCATAGTAAACACTAAAACTATATGCCACTTATTTTCTCCAAATAAAAATAAAAGAATAACTATATTTTACTTATTTTCTCCTTATAAAAACAAAGAATAAAAATTATCTTGTTGGATGTTTTCCCTTTTTTTTAAACATTTGTACCATTTGTTAGGATAACATCTCAATACTTGTGTATGTATATTACTATGTCAAAGCAATTCTTGGAAATAATTCTTATTTGCTAGTGTAACAATGTTAAATGAGTGTCTAGAAACAAAAACATTTTACTTGTACATGATATTTAGAAAATGTGTCAGGAATAGATTTTACTTAATTACTACATTTATAAAAACAATATTTCTAAGAAAACCGATGTGAAAGACTCCTCACTTTCGATAACAAACTTCTTAAATAACAAACTTCACACTTAAATAAAGAAAGAAAATAATTAAAAATTAATAATAGTATAAAATATTCTTCTCTTGTCATTTTTAATTATAATGTGGAAGACTATAAAAATATAAATTAGTAATGCAAACTAGCATAGAACAGAATAACATGGCTGAACAGTAGGCAACAAAATTTAGACAACGGAATAATTTTTGACTAACTTAGACAACGATTCAATCATTGCCTAACTTCAATGCAAAAATTAAGTTCGAAGGGTGGTGATATGTAAGGTGTCAGACATTTCCAACACCTTCCATGAAAACCCTGACATGATAAGCAAATCCAGTTGTATGTCACATAGCTCCGAATAAATAGTGACATTAAATTAACCAAAGTAACGCGAGTAACGAGTGAGCAAATGGAACACCACAGACTAACACAAGAATGCCTAAATGCATGTCATACCTTCCCACCGTGAGACAGACGCAGTTCCGAGGGGAGAAACGAGAACAGAAGCCGAGAGCAGAACTGTGTTAAGCTAGAAGGCCCTACGATAAGTGACGGACTGGACTCCCACGTCGCCAGCTAACCACTAGGACCACCCCAGCTGCAAGTTTTAACGTGAGACTTTTTCGTGTCTCTGTTACTTTAGGACCACCCCCCAGCCCATGTTAAAAGATAGAGCCCTCCAGAAGAACAGTATAGATCTTACGATAATGCTAAAAGGGCCACCCCAGTCGCAAGTTTTAGCGTGAGACTTTTTCGCGTCTCTGTTACGTTGCAAACTTTAAAAACATTGCCCCACCACGAAAAGTATAACGTTTCTCATTGGATAGACAGAATTTTTGTAGGCGGAGCTTAAGGTTAACATTGAGACCCTGATTGGTCAGATGAAAACACAGCCAGATAGTTTTTTTTAAACCAACTTCGGTAAATTGTAGTATGGAGAAGTTAGGAGTTACTTCCGAGACGGCGAGGTGAGTGGAGCTGTGCTCCCCACCGCCTGCTGACGAACACCGACAAGGTAATGAACGCACGCGATACCGCATAACAGCGCATAAAGCTTCACTCAGAACTGCAGAAGTCTCATCTGTTACACCCCCTTCTTGCGTAATACTAGTGCCGATCGTCAATTAAAGCTCATGGTGTTCACATTTGCCACTTGAAGTAAAAATCTGAAACGCGATGATTTTTCTGTTATATAGTTATTGAGAAGCCACATCAGCCACTGTAATTTACGACAAGTTAGATAAGTAATTAAAGATAATTGAGGGTCACTGTAGACCATTTTGATAGTTTTCTCTCTTGTGAAACTTAATTTAAACCTAGATTATAGATGTGATATGGCATAGGTCATCCTTCGATCCATTGTAGAACTTGGAAACCCATTCGTGGAATATTCGTTCACATTTTTGTTGAACGCAGTTGGTTTTTAGCATCCTGTATTAAAACATTTCCTTTTATCAATAGTGCAATTTATAAACAATGTTTTGTGAGTAGAATAAAATTTCCAATGGTATACTTAACTGCTTTTTCGACGTTATTTTACCAGCTAACTAAAAATAGGAAAGCCTTGAACCCCTTCCACTAAATTTAGTTAGTATTAAGGTTCTTTTACAGGGAGTGCAGTGGAGCTGACGCTGAAATCAGTAAGTATTTGGTTATATCATCGCTAATCTCACTGAACTCTTCTGAACTCTACATGTCATGTGTGGTCTGGCGTCTCCTTACCAGAACAGGTCCCAGGTTCAAACTAGTCAGTTCCCTAAAAAAACAGGCTTAGAGCGTCGTTGCGCGAAAGTGGTAGGGAGACACGATATAGAACAAACAGACACCACGCAGAATGTTAGACTCTCCAAAATTAAACTAGTCATCCAGGTTGAAAACTGCAATTTTTCCGGTTGTTTAAGAATGAAGCAGTCATTCTTACTTGCTCTGCCGTTGTTTACTGGCTCAGCTTACGAAAACAAGTCTTTATGGGTCAAAATTCTTATATTCTCTTCAGTATATTAAAAAGATCGTTGCAGCAGTGTGAGGAAGGTATCATAATCGGAGTCAGAGGCTCGAATTGAAGCATTAGCAAATTCTTCGCATACGGGTACGCTCCCAGTGAATAAAATCTAGAAAATTGGAGCGCCATTGTCCCATTCTCCGAATCTTGAGTTAACAGATGCTTAAATCTACTTATCAACAGCTGTAGATTGTAGTCACATAGCGAAATAATTAACAGTTGCTGTGGAGGTGCGCATTTTATTTATTATATTTCTGCCTACCTTACAACAAGGGTAGAGGCAAAAACGACAACACACTCTACCTAGCCAGAACATTTAAGCTTGCACTAGAATTTGTTGATCAGGATGCGAATAATGACGTAGGGCTGTGTTTGGAAAGACAGTTTACTAGCCATGGATAATATACTCTTGTAACAAAACACCAATCCCTACTCGGAACAACCCTATACAAAGCTGTAAAAACGCTAACGTCTCATCAGTTGAAGATTACTAACGGCAGAAGTTCATAAAATGTTTGCTCGCTGTAAAACACCACCTAACGTAGCCGTCCGAAATGTGTCTTTACTGCCACGCTATTTTCTTAGCACGGAACGGAAACGTACGAAAGTTTTCTGGGTGCCATATATGAATAAAAAAAATTATTTCAAGTGCCGACTCGATGTAGCTGTAGAAACATGAAAGTTAAACTTTATCTGTATAGCTCGCACAGTAGAATTACTGAGTGTCTACACAGTGCAACCCTCCAAAAAGAAAGCCCGAAATGTGCTGTAAAATTTTCTATATGTCAGTGCTTGGCAGAAAATACGTAAGTCCACCATTTTGTCAGTTTGCGCGGATTAGAAAATCGGGCGATGTTGATTCAACATATCTGTCTAACTTTTCTACTCTGGATCCTGTGCCTCATACAGTGTGGGCAAGATCAAAGTGGCGGAAACTGAATCATGGCAGTCCAACTTACATCGTCCGCCCAGGGTGTGGATGCTTGCAGGTATCCACCATCTGTCAGAGCTCGTAATGGTGAAGAGTTCACACAGTCAAACTAAATCTCGCCCTGCTACTCCATTCTAGCAGCTACTGAATCCCTAAATTTTCACTAAAAAGATCACTTCCTTTCCCTTCATTGTAAGGCTTGTGTTCCTGTCTTCGAAACTATGGCAATAGCAGTTTTTCTGTGTGACGAAATTTTGGTTTTACGGCTTATACGTGATCTTTCAAAAGTATAATTCCCACACCACCAATCGATGGCGCGTGCTGAAGAACGTTGCTCACTTACGTTCTGCAGTTTATGCTCCTGTTTGTATATCCTTACATTTCCGGCGATCGAAATGAGGTAACGCCCAATAGGTATGCAACACACCTAACATACAGACAATGCGGGTAGGATTCTAACTGACCAAGTCTATTGGGAAAACTACCGTACTCTACACTTTTTTTTATCATAGCCTCCGGTAGTGTACGGTAGTTATTTACTCTGTGTACAAGAGGTAAATGTGTGGGAGGAATGTATTCTGCATACGTCAGAGACGAGGATACCAAATCAAGCCTTACATTGTTGACCTTTGACCTCTTGGGAAATATCAGTGGACATTCCGAGAACAAGAGGGGCTCACTACAAAACTTGAAAGCCAGAAAAAGCAGAAGAGGCATTTTAACTGTCATTAATGAGTAGTTATGGACGTCGACAGAGTGGAAGCTGGAAATGGGCAAGACTTCTCGACGGCCTCCAGGTTTGACCAGAGAGCGCCGCTGGAAGATGTCCGGCAGCAGTTGGAGCCCCCAGTAGTACAGCGGTCAGGTTCAGTGGCGGTTGCTCCTGCAGCAGGCAGCAGGGCCGCTCTGTTGTCTCTATTGTGTCCGCAGATGTCTGGCGGAAGCGGCTTCGTTGTGTATGCCGACCTATGTCGGCGAACCGGTTCTACCGCTCGCAGAATCTGCGCCGGTGCCATCCGGAGGGCGACGTCTTACTCCCTGTATGCCGCGAGGCATCGCCCGGGCCAGGGCTACACTGCTCCCTATTCTGCGTCCGACTACAGAGGAAACCACCTCACCCATAACTATCTGTAACATTATACGACACGTTACGGAATATGCTACATCACCCATTAACAAATTACGAGGGTGAGTCAAACGAAAACTTAAAATTTGTAATAACAAATCGAAATTTAGCGTCGTTATCCTGTAAGTTGGCAAGCGTGCTACAAACAGCGTGCAGAATATCCTATAGGTGGCAGCATAGTGCAGATGTACACATACCGTCGCAGTATCAGTATAAACATGGTCGCCCCACTTGCGACTTGCATAAGGGAAGAACAGTTCTATTATTTGGATTTTGCATAGTGAAGGTGTGAAACCTATTGAAATTCATCGACAAATGAAGGTTAAGTACGGTGATGCATGTTTGTCACAGCAGCAAGTCTACAAATGGAGTAGGAAGTTCGCAAGTGGTGTGACTTCGGTGGAAGATGCTCCTCGTCCGGGTCAGACACAACGAGTTGTGACTCCACAGAACATTGCATCAGTTGAAGCCATAGTGAAGGAAAACCGCCGAGTGAATGACATTGCAGCATGTTTACAGATTAGTCATGGGTCAGCACACCACATTGTGCATGATGTGATCCAGTTTCACAAAGTGTCTGCAAGATGGGTGCCACGGCAGCTGACTCCTGAAATGAGAGGGCGACGTGTTGATGCTTGTAAAGAACTTCTTCGGCGCTACGGTCGCAGGTTCGAATTCTGCCTCGGGCATCGGTGTGTATGATGTCCTTAGGTTAGTTAGGTTTAAGTAGTTCTAAGTTCTAGGGGACTGATGACCTCAGAAGTTAAGTCCCATAGTGCTCCGAGCCATTTTTTGTTACGGAAATCATTCGGTAAAAAAAACAAAAAAAACATTCATTTTTGCTTTACTTGTAGCTTTAAGTGTCAGGTTCTTTATGGTCACAGTTCTTGTGGTATTTGCATGGAAGTAAGACATTGAGTGAAATTCGAAAGAGTTGGCAATGAAACATATGGGTTGCTGTGATTTTGTGTCTTGTGCATATTACATAATATGTTGCTGCTTATGAAATTTATCTAACATATTAAATTTGTCTTTAGACTTTGTTGGAGATCTCTGTCACCAGTCTCGAGAAAATTGATCTGACATAGTGCACTCATTTGCGATATGATAGCACACAAAGAGAAGAGTATTTTGCTCTATGGCTATTATGGAAAACATTATCAATCCTGTAACTCTACTAACTAGCGATTTTTCCGATGAAAGAAGGTAATTTTTAAGGGCTATCGATAGCTGGTGAAACGAGAAATGCTATAGGTTTTCGAACAACATAATTGAAGTCATTACATGTTTATTTTGCATCGAAGATGTGCGTTTTCATAAGACAGTGACCTTACGTTTCCTCAGTTCCTCACTTAATAAACCACTGTTTCAGAATTATCTCACAGTTACGTCCGCACAGCATGTTAGTGAAGGAAGACTGTGTAAACCCAGCTGAGTTTTGGCAAAAGAAGCAAATTTTAACATGGAAAGAAGAGAAATGTAGAGGCTTCACTCAAAATTCCCGACTTGTGAGTCTTCCCTGAAAGTTTAGTAAACAATACAGGCGAAAACAAATCGCTGCATATTCGGCAGAACTCTTTTTAGATACTAACCAAAGAGGAGGAGACAGAGCTTCTTGAACAGTCACTGTATAAATGTAGGCGTGGAGGGGCCTACTTAATATTTACCAAAAATGCGAGAGCAGGATTCAGTTTAGAATGCCACTTCCCCTCCAGGCCTCGGCATTTACCCTACAGCGACCCCCCACCACTGCCACTCTCCCTGCGCTTCCCCACCCGATTGCGCATCTAGAGGCCATGGCATTTTGCACGCGCAATACAGCCCTTCTCTTTCATGATTCCATAAAGACCTTCTTTGTAGATCCACGTTTAACGATATCTATTCTTTCATTAAATTCGTGTAAAAAAATGCTCGAACTTACTTCGTTTTTAGAACTGGACAACAATTTTAATCAATTGTGTAATTTCATTTTTATTTATAAGGCTTCCTAATAAGATTTTCAAAATGATTTCACAAGAGCACTGAAGGACATGCATCCAATGAATCCCCACTTTATCAGAGTACTAATCACAGTACATAATGGAAAAGTTACAATGCATCTGAACTGTGCCCTATTCTTAACTCAAAAATTAACATTAAGGCAATAGATATCCGAAGACACAACGCCATACTGAACTATGATCTTTAATTTATTGTATCTTCTAGCTACATAGCAACCGTTAACATCTTAATATTTGTGGTAGTGCAGCACACACAGGCTAAAACAAAAGTGAACACTTACCATTAGTAGCCGAGCAGTTCTAGGCGCTACAGTCTGGAACCGTGCGACCACTACAGTTGCAGGTTCGAATCTTGCCTCGGGCATGGTTGTGTGTGATGTCCTTAGGTTAGTTAGGTTTAAGTAGTTCTAAGTCCTAGGGGACTGATGACCTCAGCAGTTAAGTCCCATAGTGCTCAGAGCCATTTGAACCATTTGAACTTACCATTATATCACCCACCTGTAAGTTGTTTTTTAATTTTGGAACTGCTACAGCAATTCTATATTGAAAACTTAAATCTGTTTGTATCTGATTGCTATTTCTGTATGAAACTTGAGAAAACAGAAAAAAAATTCAGTTACTTGAAAAGTCAAGGTTTTTAAATTTAAGCAAAGTCCTTTCGTAAAAACTTTTGGGAAAAATGGAATTAATTCAGTAATTAGCCAAGTTTAATCTACTATCAACGAGAAATGTCTTTTTAATTAAGGTTTGACAAAAAGAGTCTTTTCATTAACTTGCATAATTAAATGTGTTTGTATTACAACAGTTTTTTAAAAGGAACTTTAAAAAGGCAACATTATTTCATTCCATACCAATAAATGTAGTAGATGTATTGAGACTGATTCCTCGTAGTTCATTTGGTTTATGTAAGATGTTAGCACACTGCAGTCCAAAGAAAGCAACAGTAACTTACCACTTCAGAAAGCACGCTAAACTCCTTAGATGCGAAGCAGCAGTATCACTGTAATATATCGATTACCTACACATTAATAAAACCAAATGTGAATATTGCCACAAAAATATGTCTGTTACTTCGCAGAAAAGTAGTACGATATTACTGGTATCGAGAACTGGGGTTGGAGTGCCATAATAGTCACTTAAATAAAGTACCATTACAATCGACATCGATAGTCGCAATCAGACAAGTCAGCGAGAAGGTGTGGAGTGTCACGCCGTACGTGTGGTTTATGACCACGTTCTTATTTTTCGGTGACGGCGTAAACTGAACTACTACTTGGACGTTATGGAACAAAGTGGTAGACTTTGCCAGTGCTATGATTTTCGTGGAATACTGTCAACAGCAACGGCGATGCTTGCGCGAATGGACTGTGACTGACGTCGTGGGAACTGAACAGTTTGCAGCTAACCGCACTGACCACACTAAAATACTTCGAGTCAGTTTCTCGAGTGCAACTTCATGGTCTGCGACATGTGCAAAAACGTTCACTGTCGCCGTGGAGACTTACAAACCGATTGCGACGTGTGGCAATGTTTATCGCCAGAACTGTAAATTTGCAGTCGTTATTGCTAAACGAGCAGGGGCTGTAAAATTGCTATCAGCGGGTGGAACTGAATACTATACTGGGGTCAACTGACGTACAGGAAACAGGTTTTACATTTGTCTCTTTCTTCGCCTCCGCTAGTACTGGTACCCGTGCAGGATATAAATTTTACGTTTTTCGCTTTTTTCGCCTTCGGTGGTACTAGTATCCTATTCTTCAGTAGACCCATGTAGGTCAACTGAAATGCAGGATACAAATTTTATGTTTGTTGCTTTTTCCGATTTTGCTAGTACTACTAGCCTATTCTTCATTTGATACTTGTACCACCAAGGGTGAAAAAAACAACCCTACGTACGTAAAGTTTGTATATATGTCAACTGAGGTACTCCATGCCATTTTATTTATGTCGCTTTTTTTCCTTTCGCTAGCACTAGTATCCTTCAGTTGACCTATAAGGGTTTTCTATTGTGAAAACACTTCAGGGACTCACACCTAGTGAGTACGTGGCTGGCGACCACGGGGTCCCGAGCTGAGTCCTGGCATTGCTTCCACTTACTTATGCCAGGCTCCTCACTTTTATCTTTCCTATTTGGCCACCCTCGGCCAACTCTTGTTCTTTTCCGACCCTGACGCTATTGGGTTTTGCGGGCTAGGTGTCTTCCATTTCCAACCTATACTTCTACTGAGCCGAATATCTCCCGGGATAAGGAGATTACCTTCTATCAATTGCCAACGGCCTTCTAGGAGGGCGGATGAGCGGCTAGAAGGAAGGGCACTCTCTTGCCCTTGGGGTGGGAAACTGCTCCTAAAAGCAGAGGAGCCACAAGGTGGCCAACGGCATAGAATGGAGAAGGCAACAGGAAACCACTCCATTAAAGACCCGGGCGGGTATCCCAAGTATCAACAGCTTATAATGGAAAGCTCTTTGGTTAAATTCTCCGGAGGTAAAATAGTCCCCCATTCGGATCTCCGGGCGGTGACAACTAAAGAGATACCAAAATCCAAAAGCATTCATGTAAGAAGGATAGCAACATGGAACGTCAACTCACTTCTTAAATGTGGTAAACCGGAAAACTTGAAAATGGAAATGAAACGAATGAATATTGATGTACTGGGAGTCTGAGAAATGAGATGGCCAAACGCTGGCGACTTTTGGTCAGGGGATTACAGAATCATACACACTGGAACAGCACAAGACAATCCCGGGATTGCAGGAGTGGGAATTATCCTCAATAAAGAGATGGGGTTAAGAGTAAAAGGATTTGTTCAACATAGTGAGAGGATAATTTATGTCCGATTGGAAACTAAACCAAGAGACACAATCATAATCCAAGTATACATGCCAACTACGAGGCACGAGGATGGTGAAATCGACATGATGTATGATCACCTTGAAGAAGTAATTGGGAGAATTAAAGGAGCTGAAAACCTTGTCATCATGGGAGATATGAATGCCGTTGTTGGGGAAGGTAAAGAAGAGGATGTGGCAGGGAATTTTGGATTAGGATTAAGAAATGAAAGCGGGGATAAACTTGTAGAATTCTGCCAAAGAAATAAACTTTGCATTAGAAATACCTTCTTTAATCATCATCCAAGAAAAAGATATACTTGGAAAATGCCTGGTGACTTTGACAGATATCAAATTGACTTCATATTAGTGAAGCTAAGATTTAAAAACCAAGTTAAGGACAGCAGATCATATCCAGGCTGTGATGTGGAAAGTGACCACATACTCGTTATGATGACGACTGAACTAAAACTCAAGAACATTAAAAAAAGAAGTATATGTAAATGGGATTTGACAAACCTGAAAAACGAAAATACACTGAAGCACTATCAGCTAGAAACAGACAAGAAGACAAATACACAGGGCTGCAATGACATCCAAAGCAGCTGGGAAAAAATAAAAACTGGTATTTTAGAAGCAGAAGAAGAAGTAATAGGAAAAGAAGGGACAGAGAAAAGGAAGGAATGGATCACTAATGACCTACTAAATATGGTGGAAGAAAGAAGGAAATTAAAAATTCTGTGAAGAAGGAAGTCCAAGAGAAATACAAGAGTCTGAAAAACAGAATCAACAGAGAGGCAAAACAAGCAAGAGAAAATACCTTGATGATCTCTGTATTTCAGTTGAGGACAACATGAGCAAGGCAAATATCGACAAGGCCTATAAATGTGTGAGACATTGCTTTGGAGATAGAAGAAACAAGTGTAGGGCTGTGATGGATGAAAATGGCAATATGTTGGATGACGATGATGAAGTTGCAAGAAGATGGAAACAATATATAGGAAAACTGTACAGTGGACCAGACGTCTGAAAACATCATGGAAGAAGAAACAGAAGTAGATGCACACAACA
The DNA here is from genome assembly GCF_021461395.2 of Schistocerca americana. NCBI lineage: Eukaryota > Metazoa > Arthropoda > Insecta > Orthoptera > Acrididae > Schistocerca > Schistocerca americana. The sequence goes on from NC_060120.1 coordinate 213,805,279, forward strand.
TAGGTGAACCTATATTAAAGGAAGAGTTTGAACTAGCTTTGAAAAAATTGAAAAACAACAAATCGCCTGGTATAGACAATATCCCAGCCGAACTTCTGAAATCTGGAGGAGCAAAACTGAATCAGGAGCTATATAATCTTGTTTTCAACATGTACGAGCAGGGTAAAATTCCTACAGACTTTGAGAAAAACATTATGATCCACATTCCAAAGAAGGCAAATGCTACAAGATGTGAAAATTGTAGGACGCTCAGCCTAGTTACTCACGCCTCTAAAATATTAACCTCAATTATCCTAAAACGCATAGAACAAAAAGTCGAAGCTACACTCTCCGAAGACCAGTTTGGATTCCGGAAAGATAGAGGAACCAGAGAAGCAATATTTGCTCTAAAACTAATAATAGAGAAACGACTATATAAGAACCTGAAAACATACATAGCTTTCGTAGATGTAGAGAAAGCCTTTGATAATGTTAAATGGGATAAGATGTTTGAGGTACTCAAAAAAGTAGGAATAGACCATAAAGATAGAAAAATGATATGGAACCTGTACAAAAACGAGACAGCAGTTATCCGTGGACGGACAAAACAAGAAGAGGTGCAGATACGGAAAGGTGTCCGACAAGGTTGCGCACTATCCCCTGTTATCTTTAACGTATACATTGAAGAGGCGCTGAAAAAAGTAAGGGAAAATTCACAGACAGGTGTAGTAATTCATGGCCAACGAATAGATATGATAAGTCAATGATAAGCTGTCCTGGCTGAAAGTAAAGAAGATCTTGTAGTCCTACTGAATAGAATGGATAAAGTTATGGGTGAAGAATATAATATGAGAACTAATAAAGAAAAAACAAAAGTAATGGCATGCGACAAAGAAGATCAAGTGAAAGTCCAAGTTCATGTAGGCAATGAACTGCTTGAACAAGTTGATAAATTTACTTATCTGGGCAGTAATATTACCAGGGATGAAAGGAGCAAGGCAGAAGTGAGAAGTAGAATAGCTCAAGCAAAGGCTGCTTTTAACAAGAAGAAAAACATATTAACATCTAAGAGCATCAGCCTTGAAATCAGGAAAAGATTTTTGAAATCATATGTGTGGAGTGTGGCATGCTATGGGTGTGATACATTGACTCTCGGGACAGAGGAAGACCAGAAGCTAAATTCTTTTGAAATGTGGTGCTATAGACGCATGCTCAAAATAAAATGGATCGACAAGGTCACAAACGAAGTGGTTCTGGAAAGAGCAGGTGAGAAGAGAAGCTTCTGGAGTTTCATTGTTAAAAGAAGAGTGCAATTTTCAGGCCATCTATTAAGACATAAAGGACTCCTGAACACAATCGTAGAGGGATATGTCGAGGGAAAAAGACCAAGAGGAAGACCACGACTGAGGTACATGGATCAAATCGTGAAAGATGTGGGATGCAACACCTATAAAGAAGTGAAGAGAAAAGCTGAAAGACGCAAAGAATGGAGACAAGCTGCCGTTGTAGCTGTTGCAAACCAATCCTTGGATTGACCACTACAGAAGAAGAGAGACTGTGAAAACAGGGGCTTACGTAAGATTACTTTTGAAATATGGATGTGCGTGATATATATCCTCGATCTGTTTTCTCTGTACTACAATCGCTTGTTTCTCAACATTCGTCTATGCTTTTAAATCTTTGCACTACGTCATCTGAGGTAACTTACGATGCCATGGCTCAAAGCCGACGGGTCGTATCCCATTCTTCAGTATTGCCCGTCCCACACACGCACTTTTCTTCTTCTAGCGTTCGATACATAGTTTTAAAACATTATAGGTATCAATTGAAGAATGGGATACTAGAACTAGCGAAGACTAAAAATGCGATAAACGTGAAATTTATCTGAGGTCATTGGTCAAAACCGACGAGTAGTGTTCCATTCTTCAGTTGACCCATGAATCGTTGACTTGCTCACATACGAAATTGGATCGAAACATCGACTATTATATCCGATCAACCATCGACCACAGAAACTCAAAGGAGAATAATATTGTATCCAAACGATTTCATGAGTAATGGGGATCATAAAAATTACGTCGCCAATACCAGCGAGCTGCCACCGACGTCACGACGCTTCGTCTATAAAAAGGTAAACTGCTACGGCAAGCGCTCTCCCCTATCAAGACTAGAAACGTTTTAAACAGTTTCAGATCAATTTCTTTATGCTTTATAACGAACTTTTACCAAGATTCGCGTTCCTTAAATAAGTGTAGTTTATTAACACGTATTTGCAAATGGTGTTGACACAAACAGTGGCTATTACTGTTCGCTACCTTTATCTTGCCTCTTTATTTTATTGTAGCTGTTATTGCTTGTGTTTTACGTGTGCTTTTTGAAAGTGTTCAAATGGCTCTGTGGACTATGGGACTCAACAGCTGAGGTCATCAGTCCCCTAGAACTTACAACTACTTAATTAACCTAAGGACATTACACACACCCATGCCCGAGGCAGGATTCGAACTTGCGCCGTAACGGTCGCGCGGTTCCAGACTGAAGCGCCTAGAACGTCTCGGCCACTCCGGCCGGCTTTGGAGGGTGTATTTTCATGTTTGTGGACAGTGTTTCATCAGGCGAATTTACATGTTTGCTTGCGGTATGTGCCAGTCCGCGTAAGTTGCAGCATTCGCCATTAAATTCCAGGCGCCGACCAATCATACTCCAGCAAAGCTGCTAGCTCGCTGTTGGTTCAAGTATGCTACTGGTGAAAAGTTAGATTTGGACACCTATCAACTACGTAAACTGCGTTTACATCAGTATAGGAATCAACTGAAGAATAGGATACTAGAACTAGCGAAAACTAAAAAAGCGATAAACGTGAAATTTGTATGACGTCATTGGTCGAAGCTGACGAGTTGTGTTCCATTCTTCATTTGACCATGAAACGTTGTAATTGCTCACGTATGAAATTGGATCCAGACAACGACTATTAAGTCCAACCAACCTTCGACCACAGAAACTCAAAGGAGAATAATATTGTATCCAAACGATTTCATGAGTAATGGGGATCATAAAAATTACGTCGCCAATACCAGCGAGCTGCCACCGACGTCACGACGCTTCGTCTATAAAAAGGTAAACTGCTACAGCAAGCGCTCTCCCCTATCAAGACTAGAAACGTTTTAAACAGTTTCAGATCAATTTCTTTATGCTTTATAACGAACTTTTATCAAGATTCGCTTTCCTTAAATAAGTGTAGTTTGTTAACACGTATTTGCATATGGTGTTCACATAAACAGTGGCTATTACTGTTCGCTACCTTTATCTTGCTTCTTTATTTTATTGTAGCTGTCATTGCTTGTGTTTTACGTCTGCTTTTGTATGGTGTCTTTTCATGTGTGTGGACAGTGTTTCATCAGGCGAATTTACGTGTTTGCTTGTGGTATGTGCCAGTCCGCGTAAGTTGCGACATTCGCCATTAAATTCCGGACCTTGACCAATCATACTCCAGCAAAGCTGCTCGCTTGTTGTTGCTGCAAGGATGCTACTGGTGAAAACTTAGACTTTGACACCTGTCAAATACGTAAAATGTGTTTACATTCAATAAGACGTCATATTACGGGATTTTCATTGCCAAGGAAGGTTTATTTGGTCCTCAGAGTTATAATTGAACAAAATTATAGCCATTTCCTTAATTATCTCTGAATTAATTTACGATAGTTCTTGCGTTTTATATTCTTTTGGTGTTTTTTGCTAAGCTCTGACGTGGTTGCTTTGCTTTAAGTTTAAATAATCGAAAATAATGGTCAAAATTGCGCAAAGTAGATCTCTGAGCAGCGTTTTTTTCACAAACTGAGGAAAATTCCTACTGGATTTCAACCTAGATACTGTTGGTTGACGGCTGTAGAGAGGGTGTATGATTTAGTTCAACTTCTTTTTCCCTTTTATTGACTGCAGCTACTTTACAATGTATATCAGATGGTGCAATAAGTGCCAAGCAACAAGACATGTCTGCAGGAGTCGTTTTCAGACATCCTGCGACCAGTCGTGCTGTTTCATTCAGTGCGACATCCATTTGCTTTCCATGGACAGAGCTATAACACGCATGGTACTCATAATAAATACCCTGCAAAGAGACAGAGTGCCTTCTGATGAGCCAAGGTTAGGCTCCACAGTTACTGCCAGTGAGTGTTCCAATTCCGTGCCGTCTCATTTATTTCAGTATGGGAGACTGGGAGAATACGAAGTGCGTTTCCTGGGTGCTGACCTGGAATTCTGATTGTGCACTTTCCTCCTATTCTCGGCCAGTGTTGCATATTGGAATGGGCTTGTTCTGTGAAAAATGATGCCTCACAGAAGAGTGGAGCTGGTGTTCGATAAAAATAGCGTACCTGGCTAGATTTAATTCAAGCCAATAAATTTTACTTGTTTCCGTGAAAATTTGAGAGGGATGTTTCTGTGTGATTCTTTTCGTACGCCGGCCCTTGTGGCCGAGCGGTTCTAGGCGCTTCAGCCTGAGACCACGCTGCTGTTACGGTCGCAGGTTCGAATCCTGCCTCGGGCATGGATGTGTGTGGTGTCCTTAGGTTAGTTAGGTCTAAGTAGTTCTAAGTCTATGGGTCTGATGACCTCAGATGTCAAGTCCCATAGTGCTCAGAGATTTGAACCATTTTTTGTTTTGTTTTCGTACATCAACAAAGGTTTTGCGTATTTCGAAATTCGTGGTACAGAAAACAAAAACTTTCTCTGAGGCATTTGCAACGTGTCCAGATCACAAAATAAAAAAAACTTAAAAAATATAAAATAAAAGAATAAAAATAAAAATAAACATTTGTATGGCGACAGAATCGCCTGTTTCCCATGGAAGGCTATTTTACAGCTCTCCTGAAGACATCAACACGTGGTGCAGCGTCCTCTTTCTCGGATTCGTCGTGTCATACCATCAATGAGAGTATCCTAATCGCGCCACTCATCAGTGGCAATTCTGCTTAAGTTGCGCGGAGACTGTGGTCGTTGTCGACGTCAAAAAAAAAAAAAAAAAAAAAAAAAAAAGAGCTCGTATCACTCGATCCCTCACGCGTCCGCTTGGGGAACAGGCGGGCCATTCCATCCTGATAGCATGGAACGTGTTAAGGAGGAGGAAGAGGAGATTGGTGTTTAACGTCCCGCCAACAACGAGGTCATTAGCGACGGAGCACAAGCTCGGATTAGGAACGGATGGAGAAGGAAACCGGTCGTGCCCTTTCGAAGGAACCATCCCGTCATTTGCCGTAAGCGAGTTGGGGAAATCACGGAAAATCTGTCTCCCCGAATGAGAGTCCAGTGTGGTAACCACTGCGCTACCCCGCTCAGTAAGGACATGTTAACGAGAACAGCATGATGAGGATGCAAGTTATAATCCATGAAGATGAAATTGTCACCAAAATTTTGGCGATACGGTCTCACTATTGGTTTCAGAATCTCGTCCCTGTACCGTAGTGTCGTGAGTTTAGCGTGTCAGGCGGCGACGCCATATTCAACATACAGCCATTGGGCTGGTTGCCAGCTCAGCCCCTGCAGCTACACGACGTTCCGGCTCCGTCATTTGCAGCGCGACCTGCAGGGGACCTTCGCGTACATCGGACCAAAGCGTTGAGGGCATGTAAATCAGTTAGATAGGTCGTTCCTCCCACGAAACTTCTGATGTATCCACCAACGTCACGTACAGCCAGTCAGTGCGGATTATTAGGACTGCGCCCGCGCCGACCACAGCAGTTACGACGCAGCGATCCAAAAGAAGAAGACTGCTCCGGATCTAGGGCCGCCCCGATCGCACGCCGACTTCGCCGCCAAGGGACCTCGGCAACGTGCTCGCGGGGCTGTTGGTATTTTGTCAGACCAATCTGGCAAGACTGTAGAAACCGTGAATTAGTGCAGACAGTAACTCACGTGTTAGTCGGTTCAAATGTGCTTCGCTCAAAGAGAGCGACGAGTTAAACATTTAGTGTTCAGACTAGTGGAGAACGAAATCTGACTACAGAAGCTTTCATCATGTTGTTTCTTCAACCAACACTAGTTTTCCAAGTACCAGCGTTTAGTTGCTGACTTATTTTTCTATTAGGAACTAGTTACAAAGTTTGTTACTTTTTTAAGATGATCAACGAGGACCATTTGTGTTTAATTCATTGTGTTCTTAAATATAGAAGATGATCTACATGCTCGTGTGTTTCTTTCAGAAGTATTCCAAGTCCAAGCTACTTGAGAGTTTGCCCACAACAACCACGAGGGATTTATGGTGGTCCCATGTAATGCCCCTCTCCGCCCTTCCCAGAATATCACTCCACCACCAACAGCTTCTTGTACACGTGGAATACAGAGCTGGAGGCGTTATAAATAGCCGGGTTGTCTTCAGATACTTTTCCTGCAGTTACCAGGTTACAAACATATGAGAGTTATGTCCGTAAATAACACCTGACGCCAATCCCGGCTCGTCCTTTCAGCATATGTTCCCCATCTGTAAAGGAGTCGATGGTGTTATGGCGTGCGACGCGGTGCTCGATATGGTCATCGGGTATGGAGATTCGCATTATGCAAACATCTTCTAACAGTTTATTGCAATACAATGTCGAATTCAGTTCTGGAGCACTCAGTTCACAGTTCCTTGACTCAAAAGCCGTAGATACCGATCATCGTTTGCGCCTGTCAAACGTGGATGTTATGTTCGATACAATACGTTAAATGTATTAGCAGTTACAAATTTTGACAGCCACCTGCGGTATAATGGAATGACGACGGTGAAAATTTTTGCCAGACTGGGACTAGAACGCGGATTTCCCGCTTAACGCGAACTGTCGCCTTGCCATTTGGCAACCCGAACACGACTCACGGCCAAACCCAAACTTTGATATGCGTCCACAACTTGTACTCGTACATCCATTATGTATATTTCCATACAGGGGAGACATTCTGCTTGAAAATCGAGTGCCCGGTGTCTGCGGATAAACACGATATCGTTTTTTCGGACATGCCTGTCTGTAGGATCCTCGCATCCTAATTCAGAATTACGCATGCACTGAAATATCGTGTGTAGTATAAGTCCTCAACACTGCCTGTCAATTGGAGACGATTCCCAGTCCGCAACGCATCACTTTGACTCAACTGCACACACTGAGCAACTTTTTTTGACAAACCTTCTGTGCGCAATGTGATGATGCGGACCCTCTCATTGGTCATGATTGTTCTTCGTGGCATGATGGATGTTTACTCTACTGCTCCCCGAGGTCTACAGTGCGTCCCTACTGGAGCTTTACTTTCAACTGAAATACTGCAATCGATTCGAGTGCGGCGTTCCACCCGTACGCAGCAGAGATCAGAAATGAGCTCCGTCTACTCGTTTTAAGCTTGCCAGTGAGTCATGTGACGTCATCTCCGAAAATGCCGTCTCCGTGTGCCCATAGACTCGCGAGTCCTACACCTCAGCCCTCTAGTCACACGAGTATGTTGTCGGGTACAAAATTTGGAAATTTGTGATAAGGACTATGGGACCAAATTGCAGAGGTCATACGTCCCTAGGCTCACGCACTACTTAATCTATCTTAAACTAACTTACGCTAAGGACAACGCACAAACCCATGCCCGAGGGAGGACTCGAACTCCGACGCGGGGAGCCCCGCGAACCGTGGCGGGTACAACTGGACTCTACTAGCTCAGAAAGGAGAACGAGTGCACGTATAACCGCGGACTGGGTGACATTCCCGCTGCATATGCAAATTTCCCACCATTTAACTGTAAAGTACTGTTTATTTATTTCAAGCAATCACGATTTCGGCTTTACAGCCATTGACACGTGCAAGCTGAACTGCCACAAAATATTCGACCTCCCTAAGTGACGGAAGCAAGTTATGTACCAACATAACTACTGATCCGTTAGCACTGAATATTGCTCTGTTTGAAACTTCCTGGCAGATTAAAACTGTGTGCCCGGCCGAAACTTGAACTCGGGACCTTTGCCTTTCGCGGGCAAGTGCTCTACCATCTGAGCTACCGAAGCACGACTCACGCCCGGTCCTCACAGCTTTACTTCTGTCAGTATCTCGCCTCCTGCCTTCCACACTTTACTTGTTACGACTCAAACTGTGCGCAATAGGCTGCATGATGCGCAACTTACCTCCCGACGTCCATGGCGATGTCCATCTTTGCAACCACAAAACCATGCATCGCGGCACGTAGGGGCCCGACAACATGCCGAATGGACCGCTAAGGATTGGCATCACGTTCTCTTCACCGATGAGTGTCGCATTTGCCTTCAACCAGACAATCGTCAGAGACGTGTTTGGAGGCAACCCGATCAGGCTGAACGTCTTAGACACATTGACCAGCGAGTGCAACAAGATGGAGGTTCCCTGCTGTTTTGGGGCGGCATTATGTGGGACTGACGTACGCCGCTGACGGTCATTGAAGGCTGTACGATACGTGAATGCCATCTTACGACAGATGGTGCAACCACATCGGCAGCATATTGGCGAGGCATTCGCCTTCATGGACGACAATTCACGCGCCATCGTGCACATCTTGTGAATGACTTCCTACAGGATAACGACATCGCTGGAGTGGTCAGCATGTTTTCCATACATGAACCCAATCGAACATGCCTGGGATAGACTGAAAAAGGCTGTTTATGGTCGACGAGACTCACCAACCACTCTGAGGGATCTACTCCGAATCGCCGTTGAGAGGTAGGACAATCTGGACCAACAGTGCCTTGATGAACTTGTGGACAGTATGCCACGACGAATACAGCCACGCATCAGTGCAAGAGGACGTCTTACATGGTATCAAAGATACCGGTGTGTACAGCAATTTGGACTACCACCTCTGAAGGTCTCGCTGTATGGTGGTACAACATGCAATGTGTGATTTTCATGAGCAATAAAAAGGGCGGAAATGATGTTTATGTTGACCTCCATTCCAACTTTCTGTACAGGTTCCGGAATTCTCCCAACGGAGGTGATGCAAAACTTTTTTTTGATATGTGTATAAATGATGTACCAAGAAGGTAAATACAGCAGTTTTTGATGTATCGTAATCTACTATGCTTCGTGCAAAACGAGATGTGCTGAGCAATTCCATTATAAGCCTGACGATGACATAAAATCCTTCTTCCCTCTATGTAATTTAAAAAATTTCAATTTCGTATTCGGTCTGTGGGAACGTCACCCAATTCGACTGAATAAATCGTCCGAAACTACGTTCGTTTGGATGTTGAGATCGGTTGCACCGAGAATTCGCACGTACTGTGGTTGCACCGAGAATTCGCACGTACTTTTTTTTTTTTTTTTTTTTTGTCATCAGTCTACTGACTGGTTTGATGTGGCCCGCCACGAATTCCTTTCCTGTGCTAACCTCTACGTCCTCAATTATTTGCTTGACGTATTCCAATCTCTGTCTTCCTCTACAGTTTTTGCCCTCTACAGCTCCCTCTAGTACCATGGAAGTCATTCCCTCATGTCTTAGCAGATGTCCTATCATCCTGTCCCTTCTCCTTATCAGTGTTTCCCACATATTCCGTTCCTCTCCGATTCTGCGTAGAACCTCCTCATTCCTTACCTTATCAGTCCACCTAATTTTCAACATTCGTCTATAGCACCACATCTCAAATGCTTCGATTCTCTTCTGTTCCGGTTTTCCCAGTTTTCCCACAGTCCATGTTTCACTACCATACAATGCTGTACTCCAGACGTACATCCTCAGAAATTTCTCCCTCAAATTGAGGCCGGTATTTGATATTAGTAGACTTCTCTTGGCCAGAAATGCCTTTTTTGCCATAGTGAGTCTGCTTTTGATGTCCTCCTTGCTTCGTCCGTCATTGGTTATTTTACTGGCTAGGTAGCAGAATTCCTTAACTTCATTGACTTCGTGACCATCAATCCTGATGTTAAGTTTCTCGCTGTTCTCATTTCTACTACTTCTCATTACCTTCGTCTTTCTCCGATTTACTCTCAAACCATACTGTGTACTCATTAGACTGTTCATTCCGTTCAGCAGATCATTTAATTCTTCTTCCCTTTCCCTCAGGATAGCAATGTCATCAGCGAATCGTATCATTGATATCCTTTCACCTTGTATTTTAATTCCACTCCTGAAACTTTCTGTTATTTCCATCATTGCTTCCTCGATGTACAGATTGAAGAGTAGGGGCGAAAGGCTACAGCCTTGTCTTACACCCTTCTTAATACGAGCACTTCGTTCTTGATCGTCCACTCTTATTATTCCCTCTTGGTTGTTGTACATATTGTATATGACCTGTCTCTCCCTATAGCTTACTTTTTTCACAATCTCGAACAGCTTGCACCATTTTATATTGTCGAACGCTTTTTCCAGGTCGACAAATCCTATGAAAGTGTCTTGATTTTTTGTTGTACATATTGTATATGACCTGTCTCTCCCTATAGCTTACCCCTACTTTTTTCAGAATCTCGAACAGCTTGCACCATTTTATATTGTCGAACGCTTTTTCCAGGTCGACAAATCCTATGAAAGTGTCTTGATTTTTCTTTAGCCTTGCTTCCATTATTAGCCGTAACGTCAGAATTGCCTCTCTCGTCCCTTTACTTTTTCTAAAGCCAAACTGATCGTCACCTAGCGCATTCTCAATTTTCTTTTCCATTCTTCTGTATATTATTCTTGTAAGCAGCTTCGATGCATGAGCTGTTAAGCTGATTGTGCGATAATTCTCGCACTTGTCAGCTCTTGCCGTCTTCGGAATTGTGTGGATGATGCTTTTCCGAAAGTCAGATGGTATATCGCCAGACTCATATATTCTACACACCAACGTGAATAGTCGTTTTGTTGCCACTTCCCCCAATGATTTCAGAAATTCTGATGGAATGTTATCTATCCCTTCTGCCTCATTTGACCGTAAGTCCTCCAAAACTCTTTTAAATTCCGATTCTAATACTGGATCCCCTATCTCTTCTAAATCGACTCCTGTTTCTTCTTCTATCACATCAGACAAATCTTCACCCTCATAGAGGCTTTCAATGTATTCTTTCCACCTATCTGCTCTCTCCTCTGCATTTAACAGTGGAATTCCCGTTGCACTCTTAATGTTACCACCGTTGCTTTTAATGTCACCAAAGGTTGTTTTGACTTTCCTGTATGCTGAGTGTGTCCTTACGACAATCATATCTTTCTCGATGTCTTCACATTTTTCCTGCAGCCATTTCGTCTTAGCCTTCCCGCACTTCCTATTTATTTCATTCCTCAGTGACTTGTATTTCTGTATTCCTGATTTTCCCGGAACGTGTTTGTACTTCCTCCTTTCATCAATCAACTGAAGTATTTCTTCTGTTACCCATGGTTTCTTCGCAGCAACCTTCTTTGTACCTATGTTTTCCTTCCCAACTTCTGTGATGGCCCATTTTAGAGATCTCCATTCCTCTTCAACTGTACTGCCTACTGCGCTATTCCTTATTGCTGTATCTATAGCGTTAGAGAACTTCGAACGTATCTCGTCATTCCTTAGTACTTCCGTATCCCACTTCTTTGCGTATTGATTCTTCCTGACTAATGTCTTGAACTTCAGCCTACTCTTCATCACTACTATATTGTGATCTGAGTCTATATCTGCTCCTGGGTACGCCTTACAATCCAGTATCTGATTTCGGAATCTCTGTCTGACCATGATGTAATCTAATTGAAATCTTTCCGTATCTCCTGGCCTTTTCCAAGTATACCTCTTCCTCTTGTGATTCTTGAACAGGGTATTCGCTATTACTAGCTGAAACTTGTTACAGAACTCAATTAGTCTTTCTTCTCTTTCATTCCTTGTCCCAAGCCCATATTCTCCTGTAACCTTTTCTTCTACTCCTTCCCCTACAACTGCATTCCAGTCGCCCATGACTATTAGATTTTCGTCCCCCTTTAGATACTGCATTACCCTTTCAATATCCTCATACACTTTCTCTATCTGTTCATCTTCAGCTTGTTGGTGTTGGTGTGCTGTCGATTCTGATTAGAACAACCCGGTCACTAAACTGTTCACAGTAACACACCCTCTGCCCTACCATCCTATTCATAACGAATCCTACACCTGTTATACCATTTTCTGCTGCTGTTGATATTACCCGATACTCATCTGACCAGAAATCCTTGTCTTCCTTCCACTTCACTTCACTGACCCCTACTACATCTAAATTGAGCCTTTGCATTTCCCTTTTCAGATTTTATAGTTTCCCTACCACGTTCAAGCTTCTGACATTCCACGCCCCGACTCGTAGAACGTTATCCTTTCGTAGATTATTCAATCTTTTTCTCATGGTAACTTCCCCCTTGGCAGTCCCCTCCCGGAGATCCGAATGGGGGACTATTCCGGAATCTTTTGCCAATGGAGAGATCATCATGACACTTCTTCAATTACAGGCCACATGTCCTGTGGATACACGTTACGTGTCTTTAATGCAGTGGTTTCCATTGCCTTCTGCATCCTCATGTCGTTGATTATTGCTGATTCTTTCCTTTAGGGGCAATTTCCCACCCCTAGGACAAGAGAGTGCCCTGAACCTCTATCCGCTCCTCCGCCCTCTTTGACTAGGCCGTTGGCAGAATGAAGCTGACTTCTTATGCCGGAAGTCTTCGGCCACCAATGCTGATTATTTATCAAAATTTAGGCAGTGGCGGGGATCGAACCCGGGACCGAATACGTTTTTGATTATGAATCTTAAGACGCTACCCTTTTTTTTTTTTTTTTTCTTTTTTTGGTAGGTCAGGGGGCAGAGTGGGCAGGGGTCGTACTTGGAGGCCTGGCCACGGTGTCCCCGTCCCCTGACAGGATAAGGGAGAGGCAGCAGGAAGGAAACATTGATATTGTAATTTTTTTTTTGTTTTTTGTTTTTTTTTTTAGTAACAATAATATTTTATTTATTCATTTAATTTTAATGTCCCAAAAGAAAAATCATATATAAAAAAGAAGGGAAATAAATATAGGGCCGAAGTGACATCCTCGTCACCTCACTGGGAGTAAATCCTATCCCTCGATCCAACGTAAACCTGGGACTCCCCACCGCTTCGGGGGGTTATGAAACATGCTGCCTAGAAAGTTCGCAAAATGCGTTTTATATTTAGAGTGGCGTCTGATGATTTCGTGTTGTTCTAGTAGATAATGCCAATAGTCCATGACCGATATCAAGGTCCGCGAGAGCACGTAGTGTGATGCGTGTCCTCCAATCCATCGGATTGCCGATGTTTTGTGTGAGGGGAAAAAGACAGGGTCAGGGAAAAATAAAGCGTCCGTCGTGATCGTGGATTCGTCGGTGCGTCGGAGGAGGGCCATGATGCGTTGCGTCAGCCGCCAAACATCCTTTGCCTCACCGCACTGCAGAGAATGTTCGTCGGTGTCCTGCATGCCACATATAAGGCAGAGCGGGGAATCTACCATGCGAATGTCGTACAATCGTTGGCGGTTGACTGTCTTGCGGTTGATTAGTGTGTACCATGACGATCGCGCTGCTGTGGTGAGGAGAGGTGTGTGGACAGCTCGCCAAATCTGTCGCCAGTTTCGTGTTGGGTATTTAAGTTCGACAACATTGCTGCCATGATGACGCCGCAAGTATCGATATATCTCACGGGTAGTGGGGATTCTGGTAGAAGGTATCTGTAACTGAACATAACTAAAATCAACAAAAAATCGCGCGACGTGAGAAAACGAGGGCGAGATGGTGCCTACTGCTACCGGTGGTTCAAAGGACGTGGGAAGAAGCACATCCAGGATGGCCGACGTGATGGCGTGTTGCCGCTGGTTCCAAGTTCGTAGCGTCGCTCGCAGGTATAGAGCTAGAGCCTTGTTCCGCACATCCGTGAGGTTAAGTCCTCCAGAGTGGTATGGGAGAGTTAAAGTCTCGTATTTGATCTTAAACATCATTCCTTGGCTGACATAGTATCCAAAGGCCGCCATTAATCTGTCAGCAAGACCATGTGGCATTGGCAGTACCTGTGCCAAGTGCGGCAGTCGCGAGGCCAGGTGAACATTAGTGTAGTCCACCCTTTGGAGCAGGTCGTGCGTTCGGAGTGAATTGTTGCGTATGTGCAGTCGGACGTTCTGGAGGAGACGTCGATAGCTCGCCGCCGCTGATTGCCGTAGCGATCGGGTGAACAAGACACCTAAGCATCGCAAGATGTCCACCGTCGTAAACGGACTTCGCAGAGCGTCCAGCCCTCGACCGATGTGCATGATCTTGGTTTTATTCATGTTGACCCTGCTTCCCGCAGCTACCCCGTACGTAGTAAGAAGGGTAACCACCTGACTTACTTCGTTCTCCGACCGGACGAGTATCATCAAGTCGTCGGCATATGCACGACACGTGAAGGAGCTCGCACGGAGTCGGACGCCTGTTAGAGTCCGTCTAAGAGTCTGCATCAATGGTTCGAGCGCAATTGTAAACAGTATCATCGACAAGGGACATCCTTGCCTAACTGAGCTGCGAACAGGAATCGTTCCTACCTCCCTGCCATTGACTCTCACCGTCGAAGAAGCGCCGCGAAGGAGACGCATGAGGACGGTAATAAAATCCTGTGGTATCGCCATGCGTCGCATGGTCGAGTCAAGGAAATCATGGTTGATCCTGTCAAAGGCACGATCAAAATCCACCGATACGAACGCCGCTCGCATACGACAAGCGTCCGTCAGGGAAATTACGTCACGGTATTCGCCGAGGATAGAATGTATGTTGCTCCGAACCCCTAGACAAGCCTGGTCTGGTGGTATTGTTTTGGATATTACAATCTTGAGCCTTGCCGCCAACATTCGCGCAAAGATCTTATAGTCAGTATTGAGCATCGTGAGCGGTCTAAATTGATGGGCGCTGTCACTCGCTGTCGATTTCGGTATTGGTATAAGCAGTCCCGCCATGAACTGCGACGGAACATCCGTGTCAGGGCTCAATAACTCGTTATACATCAATACCAACTGAGACATCATTAAATCCGCAAATGCGCGGTAAAATTCGAGTGTCAACCCATCTGGCCCAGGGGATTTATGCACCGCACCCTTCGCGAGTGCGCCCCGGATGTCATCTTCCGTTAGGGGTGCCAATAGCACCTCTGCATCCGGACCATCCACCTCCGTTTGCATCTGTCGCAAAATTTCTTCTTCTGTCCGATTGTCCGTCGGCGTCCCAGTGAAAAGGAGGCGGTAATGCTCCAGAAACTCAGCAGCAATGGCCTGTTGTGACGTCAAGGGCCGACCATCGTCATCATGGAGGACTGTGATTAGGGATCGGCGATTACGCGCATGTCCCTTGGACACATGATGCATGCCAATACGTTCTCCATCGACGTTGTCCAAGCACCGAGCACGGATCGAAAGTCCCTCCAGTCGACGTCTCGTGATTGATAAAATGCAGGCCTGAATGCGATGGACTTCCGCTTGACGTTCGGGCGATGGGGCCCTGGAGGACAGGTCGCGGAGCACCATGTAGTAATAGTCAATTGTATCTCGGAGCCATTTTGCTTTTTCCTTGCCATACGTTATGAGAGCTCTTCGTATCGCCGGTTTTGCGCACTGCAGCCACCACGAAAGAACCGTACGGTGCAGCGGCAGACGGCGAGTGCAAGTCTGCCATGTTTCTTCGATCCGCTGGCGACATTCGAGATCCACCAATAAGGAGGAATTAAGTTTCCAGGAACTACGACTCCGCCAGACCCGCTGCCGTGGGAGGGTTAACGTGCATAAATACGCAAGGTGATCCGTAAAAGCTGTGGGCCAACGTTCAGCAGCCAACACGTGATCTCTTAGTCCGTCAGAAACGTAAATCCGATCCAGCCTGCTCGCCGAGTGGCTAGTAAAATACGTGTAGCCCTCTCGCTGCCCATGGATCTTTTCCCACGTGTCCATAAGGGCCATGTCCCGGCAGATAGTGTTCAATGCGTGGCAGGAGCTGAAATTAGGAGTTTGATCCTTCGGTGTGAGTACACAGTTAAAATCCCCCCCTACCAAGATGTGGTCATACCTCCCATGGAATAGGGGGGCAATCTCCTCCGAGTAGAATCGTGCACGCGCCTGTCGATTGTCAGATCCGGAGGGTGCATAGATGTTGACGATACGAATGCCGTTCACGGTCATAGCCAAACCCCGAGCCGAAGGAAGGTAATCGAGGTCACACATCGGAATCCCTTCCCGGACTAGTATCGCTGTGCCACGTCCTCCATCTGGAGTCGGCGCTAGATAAGTGTTGTATCCATGCACGTCGGGAAAAGCAGCATTGAAGGTTTCCTGCATCAGCAAAATATCAACGTCTGTGGCGTAAATCATGTCCCGGAGAAGTTGCATCTTTGCAAGCGAACGTGCGGTGTTAATGTTCACTGTGCCCACCTTATATGCTTGGTTCGTTGTCGTTGTCATGCTCGTGTCATATCATTGAGAACTCCAAGGCCTTTAGTCCACTATTCGTGCTCAGAGGGGTGCCCGCCAACGGGCTGCCCTCCTTCGTTGTCGTTCCGTGGTGTGCAACCTGTAGGTGAGTGGTCATCATTTGGGGGTGGCAATTCCTGTAGGTCTTCGACTGGTTCCGCCCAGTCGCAGTGGTCATCCATCCGAGAAACGTCCTCTGATGTAGTTCGACGTGGCTGCCGGGACATTGGTGTCCCTGACTCCTTCGTCGGCAGCGCTGGGTCAGTCGGTGTCAATGAAGAGGGACCATCTAAAAGGCAGGACATCCGGTCACCATCGGACGGAATCCTGTCAGCGTCCTCTGAAGACACGTGTTCTGTGTCAGACAGTTCTTCGGCTAGGATACCTTCCGTGTCCCCTAGGCTAGGGGGGGACGTGTCACCCGAACTATGGCGACGCTTTTTGCGACGCTTCGGCGATCGCTGTTTGCGTGCCCTGCCCTTTGCTGCCTCACTGTGTTCGTCGGTCGTTCGTTGGTCCGTTGCCGGCGCCACCGTCTGGACATCCACTTCCACGTCTCTTGCTACATGTGAGTTTTCGGAAGGTTCCTCCCTCAACTGTCGTGACATGGGTGCAGGGACATTCTCCGAGTCACCTCCATGCTCCCGTAACTCGGTCTGCTCTTGCATAAACACGTCCTTGTCACGCTCCGAACTTGGCAACACCTCCCGGCGGGCCACCGACACGTACGTCATCGGCAGTTGCGTGGGAACTTCTCGCTGTGACGCTTCTCCACGTGGCAGTTGCACGACGCGGCGTTGTATGCACTCCGAGCGGATATGTCCTTCTCCACCACAGCCAGAACAGGTGCGTGGCTGGCCATCGTAGATCACAATTGCTCGACATCCGCCAATGTATAAATAAGACGGGATATGTTTAGTAAGGACGATCCGCACCTGTCGCACGCCGTTTAGCACAGGATAGGTATTAAAACTAGCCCAGCGTTCAGGCGTATGACTAAGTACCGTTCCATATGGTCGCAGCGATTCAGTAACCATCGATTCTGGCACCTCAAACGGCAACTCAAAGATCCGAATGACCCTCACACCCAATCCTGAAGGAGCTACTGTTACATCGCTGATATGGCCATCAGAGTGTCGAAATTTAAAGCCTCTTTGAGCAGCGGAGAGAGTTCTTCCACACGCAGCTTCATCGGTCATCTTTACGTACATTGTACTGCTTACAATGGACAGGTGTATTCCAATTATGTCTGCAGCAGGTAAACGAATTTCTTCCCTCAAAAAACGCTCTATTTCGAAAGCTTTGGGTCTGGCAAATTCGTTGTCGAACGTAAATTGGAGCGTAGTCTTTCGAAAATTGTGTGCCATGGCGATCGAGTCAGACAACAACACGCGCGAGTACCGGCGGTGTAAACACTTCCTCGTTCACGCGCGCCCGCGGCCGGGACAGCAGGTCCGTGCCGCGCCACTGCCTAAAGCAGACTGCGAGACCACGGGTGGTGGTATGAAAAATGTTGGTCGTCGCCGAAAAACAGCGTTGCGGTGTCCCTGTGAAAGCAGCGTAAAGGTGACCTGTGACGACGACAGCAGTGTAAAGGTGACTTGTGATGACGCAGTGCGCCCAGCCCCCTGTCCCACCTTGCTGTAGACTCGCTAGAGGACTCCCTGCGCCGAAGAGAGCCCCCTCTTCCTGGTGGCTCTCTAGATGACGGCCCTCGGCAGGCCCGCCGCAGCTGCTGCTCCACTACCTGTCTGAGCGCGGCTGCAGTTGCCGCTTTCTCAGCGTGTGAACTGGCCGGGCCGTTTGTTTACGAGAGCGCTCGCTGTCCAGGCGGCCGGCAGGCGCGCTACAAATAACTCTCCTAATTGCCGCATCCATTACGGGGAGCAGACCATCCGTCAGGGCGTCGGTCCACCGCGCGTGTGGCCGTCGTGCCGGAAACGTCGGCACAATCATCGAAGCTTCCAGCCGTTGCGGAGCAGTGCCACTGCTCATGCTCCGAATTTAACCATCGTCGCGTTTTCTCAGTATCTGCCGGAGCCAACAGCTGATAGCGACACAAGAAATGAGCCATAAATATCAAGATCACAGTGAGAATTTCCATAGATTTAATTGGAAAAGTTTACTGGTGAAGGCGGACTAGTTTTTTGCATTGCTGCACATGTAAAATCAGTATCAATAAGGATCGCCAACCTAACTTTGACTTGTGGGGGTATGGCCAGGCACCGTTTCTCTAAAATACCTACAGAAGTCATGGAGCAGCGTTATGCACTCTCAGAGATGGCGGTAATATTGCGTGCACTAGCTACAAGATTGCACTGTGTGGTGTCACCGCCAGACACCACACTTGCTAGGTGGTAGCCTTTAAATCGGCCGCGGTCCGTTAGTATACGTCAGACCCGCTTGTCGCCACTGTCAGTGATTGCAGACCGAGCGCCGCCACACGGCAGGTCTAGAGAGACGTCCTAGCACTCGCCCCAGTCTCATTTGCCGAGACGATAGTTGGCATAGCCTTCAGCTACGTCATTTGCTACGACCTAGCAAGGCGCCATTATCAATAGATATTTAACTTGTGATGCCTGTACCGTCAGGCCGATGTTCTCCAATTGTGGATTAAAGTTAAATATTCTACCAGTTACCTCCTGTTTTGCTAGTCTTATTTCTCTGACCTGTTCCAGACCTCACGCCAGCCTGCGTGAGCTTAAAAGCGTGCATTTCGGCCTCCTCTAGCAACACGGTGTTGGCTCTTCTGCCAACACTTCACACTGCGTTGTCGGAGCTGTCATTTGTACGTAGGTGATTCATGTGAGAAGATTTCCGACGCGATTATGACCGCACTGACAAAGCCTCGCAGGCGTTAGCTGGGATAGATACTGGAAAACATCAGACAACGCCCGAAGGCCACTATCTTGAATACGTGGAAGTTGTGGGGTGCACGGGCAGGGACCATTTCTCCAATCAAAGCCTTTTTTTTACCTTTGAAATTTTACAACTTTATTAACTTGATTTTAAAATGGTAAGAGAACATTCGTTATCGTGAGCAACAAGATCCTCAATATAGTTTTTTAATGAAAGTTCCTAAAGTATTATTGTAACAGCCCAAAGAACAGCTCTCAGAACCAATTTACAACGCTTAAAAATCAAAATTCCTTTTTAAGCAAAGGAAAAAAAATACAAATTGCATAATGCAAGATTCTAAAATGGTTAAAATGGCTCTGAGCACTATGGGACTTAACGTCTGTGGTCATCAGTCCCCTAGAACTTAGAACTACTTAAACCTAACTAACCTAAGGACGTCACACACATCCATGCCCGAGGCAGGATTCGAACCTGCGACCGTAGCAGTCGCACGATTCCGGACTGAGCGAGATTCTAACGCCACATGGCAATACCAAAAGTTTCGTAGATATCACCTGATGATTTCTAAAGGCAATAAAACATTGATCACAAAATTTTTAATTAAAGCAACTTAAATACAATAAAATCTGATTACTATCAACATACACTCAAACCCCGTAGCTTCTACCATGCGCACCGTATCACAGAACATTTTCCTTCCTTTTAAAGATGGTTCAAATGGCTCTGAGCACTATGGGACTCAACTGCTGAGGTCATTAGTCCCCTAGAACTTAGAACTAGTTAAACCTAACTAACCTAAGGACATCACAAACATTCATGCCCGAGGCAGGATTCGAACCTGCGACCGTAGCGGTCTTGCGGTTCCAGACTGCAGCGCCTTTAACCGCACGGCCACTTCGGCCGGCTCCTTTTAAAGACTTTACACTATAAACCTCCCTACATGAGGTGCATACTACACCCAACGAATTATGGCAAACAATTAATCATAGATGTTATAATTAACCAGGTACGTAATCTTTTCCTTTCAAAATGGAAAAACACACAAATCAACTCTTGATCTCAGTGATTACATCCCTTAAAAAAAGTATATAATACATATCTTTTGATTTCGTCGTGGCCACGCGCTGTTGTGTGCCGTGTTCTCCTTCAGGATCACACGCGGCACGGAAAGATTTTCTACGATGTACAAAATGTTAACAAGGTCCAACCAAACTTACACAAATTGCATACTGGGATTATACGTCAATGTGGAGGCGGCTCGCAAATCTTAAAACGGGAAAGGGAGTAGACGCGGTACTATTGAACACTTCAGCTATACCGCACCGCACCAAATACCAGTACGGTGGGGTAGACAAGAGACAAAGCAACATCCGTTGCAAGGCAACCTCAGTAAGGCAGTAAGAAAATGTTTGGAGCTTTAAACTCTTGGGAGGGCCACACCAAACCACAGACTGACGTCCCAAGCTAAATTTTGAAAATACTATCGGCGATTTCGCCACGACAAGTAGAACCGTAAAATACCAAAGAAAATGAACTGCAATTAACACGATTCATAAACGTCCGACTGATAAGCTCCACATTCAGTCTTTCCATTACTACAAAGACTTAACAGTGCCCCCAAAGTTCATTCGTGGACACCACCAGAGTGTCAAATTACTCGTTGTAACTGTAGATAACAGAGATTAACAAGCTGGGGCCGACATAGATATCTTAATAAGACAAGCAATGATCCTGTCCCTCCTTGGATCTACCTTCGATCCAAAACAGTCATTTACTTTAAAGTAACTAAACAAATGACAATGCCAATATCAACGCTCTCCTCCCAAGGAGCGTCCTAAGTGGAGACTGCAGTACCGATGCAAAGCTTACACCAACCAAGTCTGATATACGCGCCACCAACGTGCAACTTTACAGAGTTCTTCACCACATACACCAAACTTGCCGTAATTCTTCGTCGGAATCCAAGGGCAGAACCAAGAAATAACTTCTGAGTCCTTGAATGACCACACGATGACCCCCATTGGGACAACCCGACCCTCCACTCTATAATCTTCGAGCCCACGGCTTTCCGCCCACAACCGACTGCTTCCGCGGGGCCCACCGACCTAGCGGCCTTGCCCTCCGACACCGACGACGCTCCTCACGCAGTCCAGACCTAACTCCTCGCAGGTCCCTTCTTTCTCGTTCTGTTCGCCTCTCGTCGCGCGGAAAGCCAGCTCGCCAAAGATATGCGGCGACCAGAAATTCCAATCCGATCTCGATATTGACATCGCGGCGATTACTGAGAAGGCGGGTGGTTTCAAAAAACAAGAAGTTTAAATAGCAGCCGTACCGGATCATGCACAACGGGAAATTACAGACTCTGAACATGGAGTGATAGTTGGAGTTAGACGCATGGGACACTCCGTTTCGGAAATCGTTAGGGAATTCAATTTGCCGAGATCCACTGTGTCAAGAAAGGGCCGAGAATACAAAATTTCAGGCTCTATCTATCACCACGGACTTCACTTAACGACCCAAAGCAGCGGCATTTGCATAGAGTTGTCAGTGCTAAGAGATAAGCAATACTTCGTAAAATAACGTCAGAAACCAACGTGGGACGTACGAAGGAAGTATCATTTAACAAATTAAAACGAAATTTGGCTGTGGCAGCAGACGACCCACGCGAGAGCCTTTGCCATCATTACATCACCTGCAGCGCCTCTCCTGAGCTCGTGGCTATATCGTTTGGAACCTAGACGACTGGAAAACCGTTGCTTGACAAGATGAGTCCCAATTTCAGTTAACAAGAGCTGATTGTATGGTACGAATGCGGCGAAGAGCCCACGATGTCATGGACCCAAGTTGACAACAAGGCACTTTGCAAGCTGGTGGTAACTCCGTAGTAGTGTGGGCTGTGTTTTCAAGAACGGACTGTGTCCTCTGGTCCACGTGAACCCATCATTGACTGGAAATGCTTAGGTTCAGTTACTGCGAGACCATTTACAGCCAGTCATTCCTTCGACTTCATGCGCCCAAACAACGATGGATTTTTCATGGATGACAATGCAGCATGTCACCAGGGCACAATTGTTTGCGTTTGGTTTGAAGCATATTCTGGACAGTTCGAGCGAATAATCTGGCCACCCATATCACCACATACGAATCACCTCGAATATTTATGGGTCATAATCGATAGGTCAGTTTGCGCACAACTCTTTCGCAATTATGGACGGCTGTAGTGGCAATGTGGGTCATCGTTGCTGCAGGGAACTTCCATCTGCTTGTTGAGTCCATGCCACGTCGAATTGCTACGCCGAGATAAGTGAGGTCCAACACGCTGTTAGGAGGTTTTTGTTGTGGTCCTCAGTCCTGAGACTGGTTTGATGCAGCTCTCCATGCTACTCTATCCTGTGCAAGCTTCTTCATCTCCCACTACCTACTGCAACCTACATCCTTCTGAATCTGTTTAGGGTATTCATCTCTTGGTCTCCCTCTACGGTTTTTACACTCCACGCTGCTCTCCAGTACTAAATTGGTGATCCCTTGATGCCTCAGAACATGTCCTACCAACCGATCCCTTCTTCTAGTCAAGTTGTGCCACAAACTTCTCTTCTCCCCAATCCTATTCAATACCTCCTCATTAGTTACGTGATCTACCCACCTTATCTTCAGCATTCTTCTGTAGCACCACATCTCGAAAGCTTCTATTCTCTTCTTGTCCAAACTGGTTATCGTCCATGTTTCACTTCCATACATGGCTACACTCCATACAAATACTTTCAGAAACAACTTCCTGACACTTAAATCTATACTCCATGTTAACAAATTTCTCTTCTTCAGAAACGATTTCCTTGCCATTGCCAGTCTACATTTTATATCCTCTCTACTTCGACCATCATCAGTTATTTTACTCCCTAAATAGCAAAACTACTTTACTACTTTAAGTGTCTCATTTCCTAATCTAATCCCCTCAGCATCACCCGATTTAATTTGACTACATTCCATTATCCTCGTTTTGCTTTTGTTGATGTTCATCTTATATCCTCCTTTCAAGACACTGTCCATTCCGTTCAACTGCTCTTCCAAGTCCTTTGCTGTCTCTGACAGAATTACAATGTCATCGGCGAACCTCAAAGTTTTTACTTCTTCTCCATGCATTTTAATACCTACTCCGAATTTTTCTTTTGTTTCCTTTACTGCTTGCTCAATATACAGATTGAATAACATCGGGGAGAGGCTACAACCCTGTCTCACTCCTTTCCCAACCAGTGCTTCCTTTTCATGCCCCTCAACTCTTATAACTGCCATCTGCTTTCTGAACAAATTGTAAATAGCCTTTCGCTCCCTGTATTTTACTCCTACCACCTTCAGAATTTGAAAGAGAGTATTCCAGTTAACGTTGTCAAAAGCTTTCTCTAAGTCTACAAATGCTAGAAACGTAGGTTTGCCTTTTCTTAATATTTCTTCTAAGATAAGTCGTAAGGTTAGTATTGCCTCACGTGGTCCAACATTTCTACGGAATCCAAACTGATCCTCCCCGAGGTCCACTTCTACCAGTTTTTCCATTCGTCTGTAAAGAATTCGCGTTAGTATTTTGCAGCTGTGACTTATCAAACTGATAGTTCGGTAATTTTCACATCTGTCAACACCTGCTTTCTTTGGGATTGGAATTATTATATTATTCTTGAAGTCTGTGGGTATTTCGCCTGTCTCATACATCTTGCTCACTAGATGGTAGAGTTTTGTCATGACTGGCTCTCCCAAGGTCATCAGTAGTTCTAATGGAATGTTGTCTACTCCCGGGGCCTTGTTTCGACTCAGGTCTTTCAGTGCTCTGTCAAACTCTTCACGCAGCATCTTATCTCCCATTTCGTCTTCATCTACATCCTCTTCCATTTCCATAATATTGTCCTCAAGTACATCGCCCTTGTATAAACCCTCTATATACTCCTTCCACCCTTCTGCCTTCCCTTCTTTGCTTAGAACTGGGTTGCCATCTGAGCTCTTGATATTCATACAAGTGGTTCTCTTCTCTCCAAAGGTCTCTTTAATTTTCCTGTAGGCAGTATCTATCTTACCCCTAGTGAGACAAGCCTCTTCATCCTTACATTTGTACTCTAGCCATCCCTGCTTAGCCATTTTGCACTTCCTGTCGATCTCATGTTTGAGACGTTTGTATTCCTTTTTGCCTGCTTCATTTACTGCATTTTTATATTTTCTCCTTTCATCAATTAAATTCAATATTTCTTCTGTTACCCAAGCATTTCTATTAGCCCTCGTCTTTTTACCTACTTGATCCTCTGCTGCCTTCACTACTTCATCCCTCAGAGCTACCCATTCTTCTTCTACTGTATTTCTTTCCCCCATTCCTGTCAATTGTTCCCTTACGCTCTCCCTGAAACTCTCTACAACCTCTGGTTCTTTCAGTTTATCCAGGTCCCATCTCCTTAAATTCCCGCCTTTTTGCAGTTTCTTCAGTTTCAATCTGCAGTTCATAACCAATAGATTGTGGTCAGAATCCACATCTGCCCCTGGAAATGTCTTACAATTTAAAACTTGGTTCCTAAATCTCTGTCTTACCATTATGTAATCTATCTGATACCTTTTAGTATCTCCAGGTTTCTTCCAGGTATACAACCTTCTTTCATGATTCTTGAACCAAGTGTTAGCTATGATTAAGTTATGCTCTGTGCAAAATTCTACAAGGCGGCTTCCTCTTTCATTTCTTCCCCCCAATCCATATTCACCTACTATATTTCCTTCTCTCCCTTTTCCTACTGACGAATTCCAGTCACCCATGACTATTAAATTTTCGTCTCCCTTCACTACCTGAATAACTTCTTTTATCTCGTCATACATTTCATCAATTTCTTCATCGTCTGCAGAGCTAGTTGGCATATAAACTTGTACTACTGTAGTAGGCATGGGCTTTGTGTCTATCTTGGCCACAATAATGCGTTCACTATGCTGTTTGTAGTAGCTAACCCGCACTCCTATTTTTTTATTCATTATTAAACCTACTCCTGCATTACCCCTATTTGATTTTGTATTTATAACCCTGTAATCACCTGACCAAAAGTCTTGTTCCTCCTGCCACCGAACTTCACTAATTCCCACTGTATCTAACTTTAACCTATCCATTTCCCTATTTAAATTTTCTAACCTACCTGCCCGATTAAGGGATCTGACTTTCCACGCTCCGATCCGTAGAATGCCAGTTTCCTTTCTCCTGATAACGACGTCCTGTTGAGTAGTCCCCGCCCGGAGATCCGAATGGGGGACTATTTTACCTCCGGAATATTTTACCCAAGAGGACGCCATCATCATTTAATCATACAGTAAAGCTGCATGTCCTCGGGAAAAATTACGGCTGTAGTTTCCCCTTGCTTTCAGCCGTTCGCAGTACC
The DNA here is from genome assembly GCF_021461395.2 of Schistocerca americana. NCBI lineage: Eukaryota > Metazoa > Arthropoda > Insecta > Orthoptera > Acrididae > Schistocerca > Schistocerca americana. Next base: position 213,830,869 of record NC_060120.1, read on the forward strand.
AGCACAGCAAGGCAGTTTTGGTTAATGTTACAAGGCCAGATCAGTCAATCATCCAGACTGTTGCCCCTGGAACTACTGAAAAGGCTGCTGCCCCTCTTCAGGAACCACATGTTTGTCTGGCCTCTCAACAGATGCCCCTCCGTTGTGGTTGCATCTACGGTACGGCCGTCTGTATCGCTGAGGCACGGAAGCCTCCCCACCAACGGCAAGGTCCATGGTTCATGGGGGGTGTTAAGAGGTATCCCTGACTTTTTCATCTCAGTGTATTCCTCATTATTCTAAAGTCAACAGTTAATCAATCCCTTCTAGCAATCAAATTACTTTCGACCACTTGAGTGGCAATCTACACCGCTAACAATTCGTACATGAACTTCAATTCGGGGCTAGCCACTAGCTGATAATTACAACAAAACTGCAATACTCACCGATCAACGAAAGTGTTCCATCACTCTGATATGTCGTGCAGATATGACTGTTCCTGTATCGATCGGAAAGTCACCCCTGTCGTTGTTTGTAAAAATTAAAAAAAAAAAAAAAGTTCAAATGTGTGTGAAATCTTATGGCACTTAACTGCTAAGGTCATCAGCCCCTAAGCTTACACACTACTTAACCTAAATTATCCTAAGGAGAAACACATCCACCCATGCCCGAGGGAGGCCTCGAACCTCAGCCAGACCAGCCACACAGTCCATGACTGCAGCGCCTCAGACCGCTCGGCTAATCCCGCGCGGCTGTAAGAATTCACACACTTGCCATGAGCTTTATCTACCAGAGATCAGAACGGAGCGAGTACTAGCCTAATACTCGGGTTGCATACTTCACTAATAATGGCGCCGCTGATACATCAGTGTTAACGGGCTTCCTTCGTTCCCATTGCAGTTCTGCCAGTATGACGAGTTTGAGAATCGTGGCGATGCGGTCGCCTCATACTCGCCGACTCGTTCTCTCATACTGAAGCATGCAGGAGTGTAAAACTAGTTGTATGGAAGATGAGCACGCAGTCTTGATGCTGTAATGTAGCACCGACAAGGAGAAATGACCGATTATTAGGATGAGAAAGCTGTGTTTTGTGAGACTGTGGAGGGTGTAAGACGAAAATTAATTGATGCAAAGTATAAAACGGCAAATGTGTTCCATTAAAGGAGGAGTGGAAAAAGTTTCTCGCTGTAGACCACGCTTTCAATAAAAAGCAAACAAATTTTGTCTAATGCAAAAAAGAGGCTGCATTCTTGTTTATTCCACCTCCAACATGAGGAAACATATGTGCTGTGTCAGACTAAAACTAGACACAGAGCAACGTCACGGTTCTTCCGTGCGACAAATAAGCGAGCCATTTCTGTATTCATTTGGGCTGGCCTTATGGAGTATTAGCGAGTTGCGCCGGTTATCATTCATCCTGTCATTGACTTCAGTAACTAACTACCATTTAGTCATTGCACCTCCCCCCCCCCCCCCCCCCCGATGTCACGTTTTGTGGTACCGTGTTTAAATGTTAACGTAATTATTGGACATTCTCAACCGGTTCAAGTGGCTCTAAGCACTGGGACTTAACATCTGAGGTCATCAGTCCCCTAGAACTTAGAACTACTTAAACCTAACTAACCTAAGGACATCACACACATCCATGCCCGAGGCAGGATCCGAACCTGCGACCGTAGCAGCCGCACGGTTCCGGACTGAAGCGCCTAGAACCGCTCGGCTATAGCGGCCGGCGAACATTCTCAGAATAGATATTAAACTTAAAAATAAATTTAAAGCAGTGTTCGAAGGAGCTTTACTTATATAAATGTATGTATAAACAGAGCAATTCAGAATGAGATTTTCACTCTGCAGCGGAGTGTGCGCTGATATGAAACTTCCTGGCAGATTAAAACTGTGTGCCCGACCGAGACTCGAACTCGGGACCTTTGCCTTTCGCGGGCAAGTGCTGTACCAACCTTTTTTTTCTTTTTTTTTAATCTCATTTTGTTCGTTGCATCTGCTCGTGGCGGACGTAGTAAGACATCCGTTTAAGTTCGTTGTTGATCGATTAACTCAGTTTTTTTATTACAGAGGACAGCTAACCCTCTGACGGAACACGCTGAGCTACCGTGACGGCACCATCTGAGCTACCGAAGCACGACTCACGCCCGGTCCTCACAGCTTTACTTCTGCCAGTATCTCGTCTCCTACTTTCCAAACTTTACAGAAGCTCTCCTGCATGGTTGAACAACAGACAACACGAGCCGTGTACCTCCTTCCTCGTGCCGTGACGGGAACTGATCGTCTGTAGGACCTCCTCCGTCTAATGGGCGCCGCACATGCATGATTGTTTACATCTTTGGGCGGGTATACTGACATGTCTGAACAGTCAAAGGGACTGTGTCTGTGATACAATATCCACAGTCAACGTCTATCCTCAGGAGTTCTGGGAACCGGGTTGATGCAAAACTTTTTTTAATGAGTGTGTAACAGTTACCGAGTGAGGTGGCGCAGTGGTTAGCACACTGGACTCGCAGTCAGGAGGACGATGGTTCAAACGCACCTCTGGCCATCCAGATTTAGGTTTTCGGTGATTTGCCTAAACCGCTCCAGGTAAACGTCAGGACGGTTCGTTTGAAAGGTCGCGGCCGATTTCCTTCCCTACCCTTCCCTAATCCAAGCTTGTGCTCCGTCTCTAATGTCCTCGATGTCGATGGGACGCCAAACCTAACCCTCCAACCTTACATAACAGTTATTGTTTCTCCATAATCACTTAGAAGCATAACTGATCATGAAATATGTACTGTATCTCTTTGGAAGCAGTTTTAGTCACATCGATATTGTACACATTAGTCTGTAACATGAAAGATTGGTGTATTTGAATATCTCTGAACTGCGAGTTTTGTGTCGCCGCACTTGTTGATGTGTGTGTGTATGTAGCAAGTATTTGTGAGTTAGTAGTAGTAGTGTGATGGCGTAGTTGATTGGCCTCTGTAATCTGGTGTTCACAGTTACGATAGAACGAGGTGCAAACAGTCAAGATGAGCTTTATTTTATCTAAATGTTTTCTTAGAATTGTGCAAAAGTTTTTGACTGATGTTACTGAAGTGAAAGAATCGATACACATTTAAAAAATTTGAAGCGAGCATTGAATTATAACTTCATTATTACATTTCACAGTACTCGTACACTGACGAAAATAAATGGCAATACCAAAAAATAATTAATGTAGAGTAATGAAATTTCAGGAATACCTTTGCCTATGTAACACATTTAAGTGATAAAGATTGCAAGCTCACTAGTTATTGTAAGCGCGATATAATCGACTGCAAATGCGATATGCTGTGCATCGATAACCAATGTAATCGCGAGAATGTTGAATGCAAGCATGCAGACGCGCATGCATTGTGTTGTACAGGGGCTGATGTCAGTTTGTGGTACGGAGTTCCATGCCTGTTGCACTTGGTCATGGACGACGCTCGACTTGTCGTTATATGATGTCCCATATGTGCTCGACTGGAGACAGATGTGGTAATCGAGCATGCTTAGGCAACATATAGACACTCTGTAGTGCATGTTGTTGTAACAGCAGTGTGAGGGCGAGCGTTAGCCTACTGGAGAACACCCCCTGGAATGCTGATCTCGAATGGCAGCAAAACTAGGTCGAATTACCAGACTGACGTACAGAATTGCATCAGGGTGCGTCGGATAACCACGAGATTGCTTCTGCTGTCATACGAAATCGCACACCAGACCGTAACTCCAGCTGTAGGTCCAGTGCATCTAGTACGCAGACAGTTTGTTTTCAGGCCCTGAACTGTCCTCCTTCTAATCAAGGCATGTCAATCACTGGCACTGAGGCAGAACCAGCTTTCATCAGAAAACACAACTCCACTCTGCCCTCCAGTTAACTCTAGCTTGAAACCACTGAAGTCGCGAACACCGGTGGCTTGGGGTGGTGGAATGCACGGTACAAGGCGTCTGTCTCAGATCTGTCCATGAAGTAATAGATTTGTAACAGTTCGTCGAGTCACTGCGGTGCCAAGTGGTTTTCGAATTGTTGCTGCAGATGCAGTAATATACGGCAGAGGATATATGCCAAACACAATGATCTTCCCTCTCTGTAGTGCCACATGGCCTTCTGGAGCCCAGTCCTCTTGCGACCGTCCATTCTCGTGGCCACAGCTACTAGCATTCATATGCAGTGGCTACATTGCTGCCAAATCTTTGTGCAGTATCGCAGAAGGAACATCCACCTTCTCGTAGCCCTGTTAGACGACCTCGTTCAAACGCAGTGAGGTGTTTATAATGGCGTCTTTGTCCCTTACAGATCAAGACCGGTTATCGAATGAAAATACGGAATGAATGGTGTGGTAGTAAGACTCTGGACTCGCATGTGAAATTTCTATTTGGCTTTCCTCATTTGGGTTTCCCTAAATCACTGAAGGCAGGCTGCTCCACCTCGCGTGACCACCGATGGCCAGCCATGCGCCCATGGGTGCAGGTATGCAACCGTGGACAATAGCCTGAAGCGGTGGCAGTCAGACAGACAGACCATGTCCTATGTGACAGTTCTGCACCAGATGAGAGCATGCAGATTGGGTTGGCCATGTGTTTAGTGCATGTGCAGAACGTCTGTGATAGAGCCGGCTAGCTGCAGATGTCCAAAAGAATAGACACCACGAATTCATGTAATTGATTCGCCTAGATGGACAATGGATCCACCATGTTCAGTGTGGATGCACAAGTACGTCCGACCTCCTGCAGGAATCTCTCAGTAGCGAGCATGGAGGAAATGCTCAGAGATTGTGGATAGGTGGCGATTGGTGGGAATGTGGGTTGGCAATGAGGATTACAGAGATAGTCTGGGCAGTTGCGATAATACTACGTCCGGGATGGCGCACATGCTTGCTAAGCAGGAGCTCTCGGGTTCGAATCCCGGTCCAGTACATATTTTCACTCGTCGCCGCTGATTCTGCGTAATGTACCGATGCAGCTGACATCAGTAATCCGTTCCCTAAACTTTCCTTTCCCCCGCCCCCCCTCCCTCCACATTCACTTCACATATAATGTACCATAGCTGCGGATTCTGCATGGTATCTGTTCTTTTGGATATGCCAGAAAGAACGGACACCTCGCATTCATATAAAAATAGAAATGTCTCTTTTAAATTGTTTATAGGGGAAGAGGATATCATGAGCCCTATAACATACACCCCTCATCCCCCCCCCCCCCCCCCCTGCAAGATTATCCCCGCCTTCGATGGAAACGTGGCCAATAAGATTCAAAATTGCTTTCTACGCACAAGCAGAACTTGTAGACGAGATTTTGGATTACGTAATTTGCTATTGAAGCCCACAATTGGTAATGGTTGTATTATAATTTACGACATATGACTATACACTGTTTCAAAACACTAGTTCATTGAGGGTTTCTCGAAAATGCCTCGTTTTTAGTGTAGTTTGTTGCAATAAAATGACGGGAAACATCATGTTGTTGGTTAAAGAAATTTCGTATTTGGTGGTTTACATACTGTAACTAGCGTGCTATGAAAGTATGGCGTTTCTATGCAAAGACGTTGTAAGATTTAACGTGTCTTTCCTGGTTAGATTCGTTATAATTAAATTGAATTAGTGGCATGCCAGCGGTTAAAGTCTTGTCGAAGTCGTCATAACGAAGAAATAAAGCTGGAAAACACCTGTTGATCATAATGTAGTGAATAGAAGTACAGAGCTCTGAAATGAAACGTCACTGGTCTGCGTCCTGGTATCCGTATTGCTAAAATGTTTTATGCACGTAATAGAAGTATGTTTTATAATACTGGTAAAGTTATGATGTTCTGAGTGATGCAATGCGGGCTACATACATTGAAGGACACTATAACATCGTAGGTACATTCATTAATCGGTGTGCTCAAGAAGGGTGCTGAAAAGAGCAATAGTTTCAATTTTCGCCACCAGGTTGAAAAATGGCGCTGTAAGCAGACAAAATATGCTACGGCTACAGGAACGAACAAACACATGGCAACGGTGGCTCTGCCACGTTTATTAGGATATGGTCACAGATTACAACATGTGTTCATTATGGTTCCCCGATCCAGCAACGTGCTGCATCCACAACGCATCAAGGTCGACAGTTGCTTGCAGGATATCTGTATGCTACCCTTCAGATCGGGAAGTGTCCAGATACGTTCCTGACAAACACGTCGTCTCAGGAATCTCCACTACCAGAAGATTCGAGGATTTGGGTCGGGGTATCTGGAAGGCCACACATCTTAAAATTCCCTAAAGATGAAGCGATCATTACCGAAGGTTTCACGAAGCAAACATGTCACCTGGCAAGCGACATGTGGCACCATTTTTGCATGAAAATAGTGATGTGGACACAGTTGCGTTCTTGAAAAGCTAGAATCTCTCGCTCCACAAGGAGGTCCTTATAACGTGAAAATGTTACTGTATACCTAAAAGGCCCATGGGATGTCATCTCCTAGAAGAAAACGGAGCGAGAATGAAGGGGCATGTGAAATCACATCACACAGTGAAATAAGCTGAGTGCAGTGGATATTCCTGCGCAACATGTGGAGGAGTAGATCCCCACACGCAGCAATTCTATGTATTCACGGCTCTATCTTGGGGCTGTATTTCGCGCAAATTCTGAATGTTTTGGGAATACCGGTGTCAAATGCGCCGCAATATCTTTTGAAGTGTTGACCAGGGGAGAAACAATTCTCATGACACAGCCCAAGCACTGGCTGCAGAATTTGAGGCACGTGTTACACGGTCGTCTATAGCCACAGCAGCTTCATCAACAAGTGCCGTGGGAAGGGGCTGCCACCCTTTCCTTGCTGCACCACCTAATTCACCTATTTCTTCTAATTTCTTGATCATACTCTTTACCTCATTTATTACCATGAGGCCTCTTAGCAGCTTTTTCTTTCAGCGATACTCCCGCAGAGCAGCGCTGCCGCTCTGATAGAACAACTTCACCGGCAATGCACGGTTCTTTTTCTCGATAGCCATTGCGTTTCGCACGGAAAACCTCAACCTTCTTACCCCTTTACACCAACAGTCACTTAACAAAAGAAATCAACAAGTATCGCCAAGCGACAAACATCGTACTGACTTCAAAACAGAAAACATTTCCCATTTTGCCTAACCACACAACTTGTTGTTAATTAACTAGTAGTACAATACGGTGCCAAAAGACACGAATAGATTTTTTATGGAAAGTCAGTACGTGGGCATTAACAGTTTAGCCTACGAGTCTATTTTTGCGTGTGAATGACACTGTGCCATGCAGATGCTATAGAAGACACATCAGTGAGAGTACTTGTTGCCCAAAGTTTACCCCTTTACACCAACAGTCACTTAACAAAAGAAATCAACAAGTATCGCCAAGCGACAAACATCGTACTGACTTCAAAACAGAAAACATTTCCCATTTTGCCTAACCACACAACTTGTTGTTAATTAACTAGTAGTACAATACGGTGCCAAAAGACACGAATAGATTTTTTATGGAAAGTCAGTACGTGGGCATTAACAGTTTAGCCTACGAGTCTATTTTTGCGTGTGAATGACACTGTGCCATGCAGATGCTATAGAAGACACATCAGTGAGAGTACTTGTTGCCCAAAGTTTGACTTTCTATACAAAATCTATTCGTGCCTATTAGCGCCATATTGTATGACTGGTTACGGCTAAAAATAAGGTGTATGGTTTGAGAATGGGCTTGTCAGCCCGAAACCGGTAACCACTGTAGTAAAAAAAAGCACTGTGTATCTGCTACCTGCATAATCTCTAGAACCTACCTCGTTTGTTGAAAGTATTCACAGAAATGTAAAGAATAATATTCGATTTCATTACGATTGTTGTTACGTAAACTACAACGAGAAAATCGTGATGTAATTCATTGGAAGTGGTCAAGTAACATGTTTTCGGATCAAGTTATAGTGTACTAACTAACCGATAATTACAAACCGTTTCAGTTTGTATAAATAGGAAAATGCACCGTAAGGGGAGTGGTTGTAAAGAATGTGTAAGTATATACTCATATAAATGATTTCATCAAGTTAATAAGTCACGTGCCTGAAGATCACGTGGCATTACAGACAGCCGAAGTGCAAGAAAATCGAACAAGTATGACCGTATAAATCGCAAAGCATTTATAAAGGTTTACTAATAAGGAGAGTGACTACATGGACTGTAGTGCCATTCGGATGAATTAATAGCAAGCAGATTCTGTACCGAGCCTCGGAAATGAACTCACCCTACCAAGACACAAACAACAGACATCCACATGTGGGACGTTCATCCAGCACATGAAAGTTACAGCAACTAAGCGATGCGAATCAAGAAACCAGACGTTCGTCGTGAATGATTAACACTTTCCCGCCTGTCTACTGTCTAGAGCCATGTGGCATTGATAGCCAGGAGTCCGCCGAGTTCGGCCCCCGCGTTGCAAGTATTTTCAGTTGACACCACACTGGGTGATCTGTATGTAGATGATGATTAGAACAGCACAGCACCCAGTTCCCGAGCGGAGAAAATCCCGGCACAGCCGGGAATCGAACCCGGACCCGCTGCATGGCAATCGGACGCCCTGATCACGTTTTTTGTTTGGTTATTGCTCTTTTCAGTTGGTCGGGGCGGACGTCATATGGCACCTGTTCTAAGTGAATATTTCACTTTTGTTTGTTTTTTTAACAGAGGGCAGCCAGCCCTCTCACCGAACACGTCGAACTACCGTGCTGGCATGAAATTACCTAAGGGAGCGAACGTCTAGAGTCATAAGAGAGCATGGGACAGAATTCATGCACTGGCTTTCTGTCGTGACGTTTGTGCACTTCTGTTGTAGCACAGGAAACTCTTTGGTTGTGGTAGCTCAGTATGTCCTCTCACAGAGGAAAGAAGATGACAAACTGTTGTGTCAATGGCTGTATGTGAACACGAACGGTTCGAACAGTTCATGTCACAGTTCGGGTAATCTCGGGTTCTGTTCGGCATTTCGATCGCCTAGTGATCTAGCGAGCTCTGTTGGTACTATCTTCACGATGTATCTAAACGTTTTAATGCACTGTGGATTTTATTAATAAAAAGTAACTGTGAAACATGGACTTCAATATCTTCTACGGCACAAGTAATACGTAACAACAGCAACTAATAAAGAAATAACACGTTGGAATTACGATTTTCTCCAATTCGCGAGCTTTCGCCTGTCCCGCGATCTACTGTTGTCTGGTCGTACTGTGTCAAAGACGAGTCTTTCCGCTATACAGCCAAAACATTACGACCACTACCCATCGCGAGGTTGAGTGCCTCCTGGTGGTGCTGCGCTACGTGCCGCAGTAAGGAAAGAATTTCAGCGCAAGAGAGACGGATGGGCACTCATTGTAACGGTGATACGGGCTGCAAATGCGGAAATCCACTGACATAAGCGTTCCGGACAAAGGGCACATTGTTGTGGCGCTACGGCTGGAAACGAGAATCTCTGAAACGGCGAATCTGGTCGGCGTTTCGCCTACGTCGTCTACTGATTAAAGGATGGTGAAATAACTAGCAGACCGCATAGTATTGGACGTCCACGACTCATCACAAAACGTAGCTGTAGGGAGATCGCTCGCTGTGTAATCCAGAATAGGCAGCGATCTGTGGCAGATCTGACGACAGAGAACGATGCTGGTGCAGGCACAGGCGTTTCGGAGCACACCGTTCAAAGGCCACTGTTAAACATGGAGCTCCACATTATAGGATTCCTACACGTTCCTGTGTTGATCCAACGTCAGTTATGATTGCGATGGGCACAGCATTACTGAGTTTTCACGGTGGATCAATAGAAACGTCGCATGTCGAATGATTCGCATTTCTTGTTACACCAGGTCGATGACTGGGACCGTTCATGCCGTTATCCAGGCGAATGGCTCCACGAAAATTGCACTGCACCACAGATGCAGACCGGTGAAGACAGAATTATGCTGTGGGGTACTTTGACTTGGGCTGGCATGGTATCTGTGGTGGTAACCGAAGGATCGTGATAGCAGTGAACTTCGTCAACATTATTGCGGATCACCTGCATTGCTTCATGCTTCAAGTCTCTCCCTACGGTGGTGACATCTTCCAGCAGGATAACTGAGGAGCACCGGAACAAAACCCGATACACCCACTTTTGCTGTATTCGCGTGTTTGAGCTTTAGGGGGGAGATACTGGAGTAATAATACATGCTGCCACAAAATAATTTTCAGCGTTTCAACGCAACGCGACATCAAGTGTTTTATGGTGTGTTTCTTCTTTTTATAGCTTGTGGAGCCATTTAGAGATCACTATTTGTTACTTTCCGTATTAACAGCAAATGCGGATTTATCGGTTTTTGTTCCGTCGCTCATCAACTGTCCGTGTTGCAAGGTGAGTGCCGTGCTACAGTGGTTTGACGGGCTTTATAGTGAACTCACATTGATGTCTTGGCCAGCAAATGTGCCTGATCTGAACCCATATCGTGCGACAGATCCGTGCCCGTAAAACACCATCCCGTAATTCGAGGGAACTGCTTGACTTGTGCGTAGACATCTAGTGCCACACACCTCTCGAATCCTGTAAAGCCCTTTTAGAATCCACGCCAAGCAGAATATCTGTTGTACTGTGTTTGGAAAGTGGAACACGCCCTATTAAACAGGTGCTCATAATGTTTTGGCTCATCGTGTAATTTACTTTCGCGATAGTAGACTCAGCCCGTTCATACGATTTATTTAGGTATTTAGTCCCCGATACATTTTCTTCTTCGCTGCATCTGTATGTTAACATCCTGTTATCAAGCTGATTAAAAGCCAATAATGATTTATCCATTATTACAATATGTCAAAAGGGATCGAATTTCTCATTTGCAGCCCACTTGGAAAATCAATAAGGTCCTTCATAAACAAACGAAACATTTTGAATGTCTTTTTGCCTTCGACGGCTGTGACTGTTAGCTTCATTTTAAAAGCAGCGTAAATGTTTTATATCCGTACAAACCGGTACTATGCAGAAACTCTTAGGGCAACTTAGTTCAGATACAACAAGTGTTTGTAATATGGTTGGGTTTGATTATATTTCCTTATGTCTATCACGAATCTGTCTAATTTTAAGGTGTTCTGTAGCCTGGGCGTTGTGTCCTACCTCTTGCAGTCGCGCATCGGTAATTTTCAACCGCGGAGAGCTCAGTCGACCGCAAAGGTAAGCACTCTCAACAGATTTGCTAATGCCAACTTCTAGACTTGTGGCATTTAAACTTGCCCGCAGCCAACTGCGTGGTACATGATGTGAAATTAAACACCTTCCAGTCGTCTAGTTTCCGAACTTATTTCATTTGGCTACGACTTTCGGCCCCTGACTGATGCGTAGGAAGATTCCACCTCGGTTCTGCTCAAAACAGGGGCCAGCAATACTGGTATTAGTAGATTTATCCTCGGTTCTGAGCAAGGATAAATCTACTAATACCAGTATTGCTGGCCCCTGTTTTGAGCAGAACCGAGGTGGAATCTTCATGCAGCGAAAAGCGACAAGCTACTTATACGAATCCTGTTGGATTGTAGAATGTACCCTTAAACTGTAGTTGGAAGGCACAAACGAACAAACAAACAATCCAAGATGACATGAAACAGAGCATCGAGATAACTAGTCACTCCGTGTAACTAGGAGCTTTACACCTCCTTGGAGGTCGCTTAGAAAGAACGTGAATTATGTATAAAGGAAATTAGGTAGTAGTTTGAACCCATCACTTCACATACCTCTACCAGAACAACTATCTGAATGCAGGCAGTTATGCTACATAGACACCTCAAACTTTGAGCCATCTAGTTCCCTAACTACAATTCGTAGAAATTTTAATCATTTCTACACAGTACTCTTAAATACATCAGATACATGAGAGAAAAAAGTAAACATTGTCTTTACCCTGAATCTGAAGATGGAATAGTAAATCTGAAGATGGAATAGTAAATCGCCGAAACTAGTAGCCAAATAAAATAAATTCGGAAAATAGACGGAAAGGCGTTTAATTTGACGTCCTGTATCGAACAGCTGAGTCCCTTAATCATCTCTGAAAAGATGCACATACAGAGAACTGCGTGTTATGTTGGGATTCAAGCGACAGTATTTAATACGTTTCTTTTATAGCGACCCATCGAATAGAAGGATGCCACTCTAATAAGTAAACAGCTGGAACTTTTTTCTCTGTGGTGGTCTGTGAGAACTTTCCGTTAACTGAGTAGGCATTTAGAGTAGAAAAGCTGTTGAAAAGATCCCCGCTTAGCGATTGAAGTGCTTGTTTTCTTATTTTTTCACGTATCTGTAAATGTCCTATCTAATTTAATGATCATGAAGTTTTCTAAAAAAAAAAAGAAAAAAAAAGGAAACATTCGAAGGAAATATACATCACGCTTCTCCCTGGAGAGCGATTTGTAACAGAGTCTGAAGCGCTCGTTTAGAAGTTCTTACCATATAATGCTCTACAAAGGGCGTGATTTAACGTATCGTAAACGGCACCAAAGTTTGATTAAGTGCTGCACTGTGGTACTGCGCAGTTGTATCCCGTTTCAGATAATTAATTGGGCCCTCGCGCGCCGCGCCAAGTGTAAATTACACACGAGAATTTATGGTGTCACGCATTTTAATTGCTGGTTTTATCAGACTAATCTGATTTGAAGGCCTGTTACACCTCATTACGAAAACACTCGTGGAATGTCGGAAACGCGGTCGCAGTTCAAAGAGGCCGTCAGTGGATGAAAAATGGTATGGCGTAATCCGGCGTCGATAAAGCAGCGTGCGCTTTAATTCAAGCAGCACGGAATAAATCTACCTGTTATTAGCAGGTGGCGGGCGGGCGCAGCTCCGTGCCGTGCCGTGCCGGGGGGTGCTGCGCTGTCCTGTGGGAGAAGAGACGTCGCGACATTCCTCCACGTTCGCTTCAGGCGGAGTCGGGGCTGAAGGGCCTCCAGCGCGCTCCGAGTGATACGACACGACACGACTTCCAGCTCTCACCCAGAATTCCAGGCAAGCCGATCGATTTCCGAGTCGTCTCTCAGCCTCCAGCAAACACGAGGCGCGTCGGGAATACACTTGTGAGCATTAAAATGGCGACACGGTGAAGGCAGCATGCAACTGACGTCAAATTGATGTCAACGCGTAACAAAAGTTTTGCATCATCCCTGTATGTCGCACAGGCGTGTTGCTATTGTCACTGTTCATGTACCGAATGCAAAGCCACCCCTCAAGTTGTAAACAAACACACGTTTACTAGGAACGCTATCTAGATGGCAGAACGCCGCAGTCGAACCGACTGCACTATTTCAGCTGAAAGTGAAGTACCAGTGGGAATGATGGACCAGTAGAGCGAACATCCATAACGTCAAGAACGACAAGCCCCACGAGTGACGGGGTCCACATCATCACATTACGCTCAGAAGAACTGCCAGTTAGGGAAGTTGCTCCATGCATGCACCAGCGACAAAATGGTTGGATGCGGGCTTGGAATCGGGTCCAGTTGGCATTTGTAAGGAACCGCTTGAGTGCGAGGTCGCTAGTTCAGTCTTTGGTAAGGCTTGTTTCAAAGTAAATGACTTTACTTTTTTATGGAGCCGCAGTCATATAAAAACTTCCTGAAAGATATAACCGCCGTTTGACTGTACCACAGGTTTTATTTCGTAATCTAGATTTCGGCCTTAGGCCATTATCAAGTGTTACAACTGCATCAGATTAAAGCACAATAAAAGTACAAGTATCAGGAAAACAGCAGTGCAAACAATTAAATCAATGTGTGGGCTGCATGATTTGTTCTCTTACTTACGTATTATAAATCATTAGACTTGAGTAGGAACCAAGTCATAGTGAAAACATGTATCTTCGGTTATATAAACAAAATTGGTTTATACATATAAACAAAATTGGTTTCTACACTGACGAGGCAAAGAAACTGGAACACCTGCCTAATATCGTGTAGGGCCCTGCGAGCACGAAGAAATGCCGCAACACAACGTGACATGGACTTGACTAATGTCTGAAGTAGCGCTGGAGGGAAACGACACCATGAATCCTACAGGACTGTCCATAAATCCGTAAGAGTACTAGAGGGATGGAGATCTCTTCTGATTAGCGCGTTGCAAGGCATCCCAGATATGCTCAATAACGTTCATGTCTGGCGAGTTTTGTGGCCATTGGTAGTGTTCAAACTTAGAAGGGTGTTGATGGAGCCACTCTATACCAATTCTTGGCGTGTGGGGTGTCGCATTGTCCTGCTGGAATTGCCCAAGTCCGTCAAATGCACAGTGAATGGATGCAGGCGATCAGACAAGATGCTTACGTACGTGTCACCTGTTAGAGTCGTATCTAGATGTATCAGGGGTCCCATATGATTCCAACGGCACATTCCAATTGCACACGCCCCACGCCATTACAGAGCCTTCACCAGATTTAACAGTCCGCTGCTGACAAGCACCCCATGGACTCATGAGGTTGTCTCCATACACATAGCACGTCCAACCGCTCGATACACTTTGCACGAAACTCGTCCCACCAGGCAACATGTTTCCAGTCATTAGCAGCCCAATATCGGGGTTGGCGGGTCATGCCGAGGCGTAAGGCTTAGTGTCGTGCAGTCATCAAAAATGTTCAAATATGTGTGAAATCTCATGGGACTTAACTGCTAAGGTCATCAGTCCCTAAGCTTACGCGCTACTTAACCTAAATTATCCCAAGGACAAACACACACACCCATGCCCGAGGGAGGACTCGAACCTCCGCCGGGAAAAGCCGCACAGTCGCAGTCATCAAGGGTACACGAGAGAACGTTCTACTCCGAAAGCCCACGTTGATGATATCTTGTTGAACGGTTCGCACTATGACATTTGTTGATGGCCCAGCATTGAAATCTGCAGCAATTTGCGGAATGGTTGCACTTTTGTCACGATGAACCATTCTCTTCAGTCGTCGTTAGACCCGATCTTGCAGGATATTTTTCCGGCCGCAGCGATGGCGGAGATTTGGTGTTTTACCGGATGCCTGATATTCACGGTACACTCGTGAAACGGTCGTACGGGTAAATCCGTATTTTATCGCTACCTCTGAGATGCTGTGTTCCATCGCTCGTACGCTGACTATAAAACCACGTCAAACTCACCTAAATCTTGATAACCTGCCATTTTCGCAGTAGTAACCGATCTAACAACTACGCCAGACACTTGTTGCCTTATATAGGCATTGTTGACCGCAGCGCCGTATTCTGCATCTTTACATACCTCTGTATTTGAATAGGCATTCCTGGACCAGTTTCTTTGGTGCTTCAATGTGTAACCGAAGATGCATATTTTGACAGTGACTTACGTTCTGCTGAAGTCTAATGATTTACAGTACGTATGTAAGAGAATAAATCATGCAGCCCATACAATGATTTAACTGTTTGCACTGCTGTTTTTCTGATACTTTGTCTGACACTTGTACTTTTACTGTGCTTTAATATGTTGCAGCTGTAACACTTGATAATGGCCCAAGGCCAAAATCTTATTTGAAAGTATTGTGTTAACAATTATGACAGGAAAAACATTGGCTGCTGATGACCCGCAAGGTACATCGGACACAACATGGATATCATTGAAACTGAAGTACTCAAAAGAAACTAACTTGCACACCATTAAAACCGAATGAAAAATGTGACGCCCAGGGATCAGAAAGGTTGGCACCATCAAGATCGAAGGGAATTTCCTTCGGAGTTACAAACCGTGTACGACATTTATCGAGGTATCCACTCTTAAAGAATGCACATAGAATCATGTTGGTGTAACGAGGTGATGGGAACTGGTGGAATGTGACGGCGTGCAACCGGATACAAAACAATCTGTCATGGAGCTTATCGTGAAACTGACTATATTTGAAGGCATAGCTGTAGATAGTGCGATAATATATTTTATAGGCACAAAAAAAAAAAAAACATCGTGAGGTTGAATTTGTACATTGCTCCGCGGTGGCAACCACTGCAAAGTAACACACTTTTCAGGGGAGATAGTTTGCCCTAGAGGAGTATGATTTTTATACGCAGAGCCGGAATCAAGCAAAAGCGAGTTATTTTGACCATCTATCGGCCAAAAGCAGTGCTCTTGCCGTAGTTGTAGTTCTCTAATGCTAATTTCCCCACTCTTGCTTGCTGTGACGTAAATATTCCATACTGCTCTTGCAAGATCACGTATAAAAGAAAGAATCGTAGGAGGCAAAGCACCTCCAACTTCTCGCAGCACAATAAATAACTTTCCAGCCAATTTACCATCCAGATTAATAGTCGCATAATCGTATACGAATGCGTTAAGGCATTGAAGTTAATTGATCTTAAATAACTCTCTTGGTACCTCTAATTCCAGTGATTGCTTTCACATGCATTTCCCCTTCATATTCCCTTTGGTCGGATTTGGAAACAAATTCCTTATTGAACGATGCGATGACTTTGTTTATCTTATTCACAAATTTTCGGGCTGACTCCGCAAGTTGCTGTGCATCATCAAGTTGATGTTTTGTTTGAAATTTCGTTAGTCTTCCAATCTTTAGTAATGTTTGAAATTATTTACTCATCCACAGCTTCCCTTGAAATCACTGTAATCTATGTCGCCCGCAGTTTGATATGCATAACGTAATAGATCACTAGCATGCACATCCTGTAAATTGCATCGAGGACCCTTGAAACGAGCGAAAACCAGTTTTTGTAACAAGTGCGCCTTATCCTCCCTTAAATATCTGTAGTTTTTCTAATGCATAATACGCTCATGTTGCTGGGGACTTATTCTAAATTTGTTCATAATTGTTTTTTCACTATGCTGCGGATGATATGACATGTACGTAATTATGTTAGTACCCGCTCCTTGGGCAACCATTGTCCTTTGCTACGTTTCACTGGATATAGGATTTGTGGCTCCTAGTCCAACAAGGATGATAAACTACATGGCTCGGTACCTGTTTTAGTATCCTAAGCACGTATCGTCATTATTGTATTCCTCACGTACATTGTCCGCACAGTAGAGCATATACTACACCACAAATTCCACTGACTCATCTTGCCGACGCGCTAATATTTATCCGTCGCTTCTTTCTCACTCTTGAGAGATTTCTTGGCTCCCTTTCTGACGAAATGTCAACTTCGACAACTGTTGCTGTAGATAGAACATATGGCTCGCTTTGTTTATCGTTGCCATTGCTCTGTTTTGTGTCAATACCGCTAGCACTATAGCACTGTTGTGAGTTACTCGTCGACTAAGCAGTTCAATTACGCTCCGTAGCTTTATGCTGTACTCATCATTACATACCATCAGCCCCACCCCCTGTTCTTGTTACTGTGACGGGAGGTCACCCCTAACGTTCTTTGTAATCGTACACACACTTACCATGCACTCGAATGGAGTGCAGCATTTCAGTTGCAAATTAAGTACCAATATGCGATCGAGTATTAGAATCAGAATATAAAGGAGCTCTGGAGGACTTAAAATCAAATAAGGCAGAAGGCATAGATAACATTATATCAGAGTATTTAAATCCTCATTGGTGCCGGTGGCAACTAAACGGCTATTCACGTTGCTGTATAGAATGTATGAGTCTGGCGATATACCATCTGACTTTCTGAAAAATATCATCCACACAATTCCGAAGATTGCAAGAGCCGACAATTATCGCACAATCAGCATAACAAAAAATGTGTGTGAAATCTTATGGGACTTAACTGCTAAGGCCATCAGTTCCTAAGTTTACACACTACTTAACCTAAATTATCCTAAGGACAAAAACAGACACCCATGCCAGAGGGAGGACTCGAACCTCCGCCGGGACCAGCCGCATCAGCATAACAGCCCATGCATCTAAGTTGCTGACGAGAACAATATAAAGAAGACTGGAAAATAGAACTGAGGATACGTTACATGACGGTTAGTTTGGCTTCAGGAAAAGTAAAGGCACCAGAGAGGCAGTTATGACGCTGCGGTTGATAATGGAAGCAAGACTAACGAAAAATTAAGACACCTTAATAGGATTTGTCGACCTGGAAAAGGCGTTCGACAATAGAAAATGTCGAACGATGTTCGAAATTCTGAGAAAAATTGAATCATGGTATGTAAAGAAATCTTTCATTAAAATGACATGTTGCACATTATTACGAAATGTCGTATTTATGATCTATGGAACAAGTATTAATCTAATCATATCATATTGCTGACTAGCTATGAAGAGTCATGCACTACCGAAATTTTCGCCAATATCAATAACCAAATACACTCCTGGAAATTGAAATAAGAACACCGTGAATTCATTGTCCCAGGAAGGGGAAACTTTATTGACACATTCCTGGGGTCAGATACATCACATGATCACACTGACAGAACCACAGGCACATAGACACAGGCAACAGAGCATGCACAATGTCGGCACTAGTACAGTGTATATCCACCTTTCGCAGCAATGCAGGCTGCTATTCTCCCCTGGAGACGATCGTAGAGATGCTGGATGTAGTCCTGTGGAACGGCTTGCCATGCCATTTCCACCTGGCGCCTCAGTTGGACCAGCGTTCGTGCTGGACGTGCAGACCGCGTGAGACGACGCTTCATCCAGTCCCAAACATGCTCAATGGGGGACAGATCCGGAGATCTTGCTGGCCAGGGTAGTTGACTTACAACTTCTAGAGCACGTTGGGTGGCACGGGATACATGCGGACGTGCATTGTCCTGTTGGAACAGCAAGTTCCCTTGCCGGTCTAGGAATGGTAGAACGATGGGTTCGATGACGATTTGGATGTACCGTGCACTATTCAGTGTCCCCTCGACGATCACCAGTGGTGTACGGCCAGTGTAGGAGATCGCTCCCCACACCATGATGCCAGGTGTTGGCTCTGTGTGCCTCGGTCGTATGCAGTCCTGATTGTGGCGCTCACCTGCACGGCGCCAAACACGCATACGACCATCATTGGCACCAAGGCAGAAGCGACTCTCATCGCTGAAGACGAACGTCTCCATTCGTCCCTCCATTCACGCCTGTCGCGACACCACTGGAGGCGGGCTGCACGATGTTGGGGCGTGAGCGGAAGACGGCCTAACGGTGTGCGGGACCGTAGCCCAGCTTCATGGAGACGGTTGCGAATGGTCCTCGCCGATACCCCAGGAGCAACAGTGTCCCTAATTTGCTGGGAAGTGGCGGTGCGGTCCCCTACGGCACTGCGTAGGATCCTACGGTCTTGGCGTGCATCCGTGCGTCGCTGCGGTCCGGTCCCAGGTCGACGGGCACGTGCACCTTCCTCCGACCACTGGCGACAACATCGATGTACTGTGGAGACCTCACGCCCCACGTGTTGAGCAATTCGGCGGTACGTCCACCCGGCCTCCCGCATGCCCACTATACGCCCTCGCTCAAAGTCCGTCAACTGCACATACGGTTCACGTCCACGCTGTCGCGGCATGCTACCAGTGTTAAAGACTGCGATGGAGCTCCGTATGCCACGGCAAACTGGCTGACACTGACGGCGGCGGTGCACAAATGCTGCGCAGCTAGCGCCATTCGACGGCCAACACCGCGGTTCCTGGTGTGTCCGCTGTGCCGTGCGTGTGATCATTGCTTGTACAGCCCTCTCGCAGTGTCCGGAGCAAGTATAGTGGGTCTGACACACCGGTGTCAATGTGTTCTTTTTTCCATTTCCAGGAGAGTATAAACTTGAAAATAAAAGACGACAGTTTTTGTAATAAACCGGAACTACTGTCAAGACCCTTTCGTCCCTGTTAACTAACCACGAAAGATGTCTGATATACCTCCACTCAGAAGTAACAAAGTGTGCGGGCATTTAAAGATGAAGCGCATCATGTGAAGTTCTGTGACGGAGATAAGAACCCAGCACGTAATCGGATTGTTAACTAAGTAAAATCAAATGTTACGTATCGTTTTTTCTTACCAGCTGCTAGGCGTTCGAGTCTAAAATAAGGATACAAATTTTTGTGCCTCAGCGACAATCGAATGGCACCCTATCGTCCTTCTTTATCATACACAAATATAGCTTAGGTATCAATTGCTTACTCACCAACAGTAAGATGTGTGCGTGTTTGACCAGAAATAATGACACCTATTGCGAGTGTTGGCAACACATGAACACACATTCAAAATGCCCGTTAATTTTCACTAGCCAGTGTGCACATGATAGGGCTTGAAATGAAATTATGAATATTTTTATACTGGATCAGGATTCGGACCCACATACGTACCTTTGGAGGAGACCTATAGAAGATCGCAGTCTTGGGAAAAGGAACGAAATGATTGAACTATACTGCTCCGAGAGATTCTGATCCTCGAAAGAGAAGATACGATTTCGAATCACAGTCCAGCACCAAATTTTTCAACGTCTCTGGTTCAGTCAAGTACAAGTAAAATAAGAGCCCTGTTCCTTTAAATGGCTATCGCTCATCAAACAAAATAAAATTTTCTAATGTAAGTAAGTTTACTGGCGACAGTATTTCTGTTTACCATGACTTCCGCCTACGTCATTTCCCAACGTAAACCCGGCTCTGACCAGTTGGTAATGAAGGAACACGATGTTTAATGCGGATTCTGGATTATAACGTCTTTCTCTTCAGGTTACCAGAGATAAAGGAAATCTGTTTGTGCCTTTTAAAAGTAAATGCCTGAACCCACGCATTGCACCTGTGATAGTTTGTTCCACAAGACCATTGTGGCCACATTTCCCAGCCCCAGGAGTGTGCTGTAACGGATGATGTGCTTAGCTTACAAAATTAGTGACGGTGTAAAAAATGCGAGGCTATTAAAAGGTTAAGCAGAAGCAAGCTTCTGACTCGGAGGTTATGCTACTCTCACGTCAGCAGGATGGAAAGACTCTTCCAGGCATCATAGCCTCGATGTGAAGCCATTTTGAAATTTTCACTAATTCACCAAATTTCTTAGTTCGAGAAAATCCACTGTGAAGTGCGAAGTTCAAGGATAATTCGATTATTACCGTCATTATTACTGTCATTTTCTTCATACCGCCGCTGGAACACATGTGCTTGAACATCATTTAATGCCTTTTGGTCATTATAGAAGTAGTTGCCCAAGAAGAGGTTCTTTCCCTGTCTACGTAATCCTTTTCATCTTAATATCAAACATCAGCAATTACTTGTAGATTATATTAAAACTAAAGTAATTGATGAAGACGTTACATGATAACAGAACGCGCTGCCTTTCTTCATTTACTTGCGCCTAGCAATGACTGTCGAATACTGCCAGACCAAAAGCCAAGAGATCTTACTGCCTTCCGATTTACGTCGCTGTCAGTTCTCCCATATGATTTGGTCGACGTGACCTGTTTAAAGTTGTGTATGACAGAGAATGTTTTAGAAAATCGATTGTTTTCCTTTGCAATAAACAGAAATATTTTCATTATAAGCTATCTAAGATCAAAATTTTCGCAATATTAGTTCAAATTTAATATTCGCTTTTATAATGTAGGAAAGTATTTCAAAGATGCAAAACTCGCATCCGACTCATTGACCTTAAACTTAGTCGCTGACCATAAATTCGAGCTCAGAGTGACACCAGTTTGAGTAACCCAATGTAGCGAATACTGTTTGCCAGTGCTCTTTCTCACCTGAAAATACACAATTCACTCATTGGGCTCTATAAGTACATTGTAATAGTAATTTCTGTGTGTATGCAATGCATACGGATTGTGGAATTCAACGGTGCTTTCTCTCCCACTTCTGTATACAATATGCCTGACCTAAACGGGCCCTTTATCATTACAGGCACTGGGTAATGCAACATCATACTGACAACAGTAATGTGCTTATACTGACAACCTCACTGTTCGTTTTACCTGATTTTGTAATCATTTAAATAAAACAACATGACCTTCCAGTGGGAGACATTTTGTCCGACTTTTCCTTCTGTGAAATTTGTCACTAAGCTTTTTGCCTTCGAACCAGCGGAATGCGGCAGAGTACGGCCGGTAAACTATTCACAAACCACGATTTAGTGGCGTTAAGATGATTTCTTTGAACATTATCGTAGTGCGAGGGTTTGTAAAACAAACTTCCCACAGTTTGTGTCAGGTTGATGTTTTCATCTGATAGCACTGCGTAAGTATTTTGTCTAAGAGTTATCACAATTAGTGTTCCTGTAGTTGTGGGAATCATTGGTTGAAAACGAGTTTAACACCAAGGATACAGTAATGCTAAATATTCCAAATGATTACCAACCTAAGTCTGAGTTCATCCACAAACTGAGGTGTAGTTATAATATTGAAGCTAGACTGTGTATCCTTGTCTTCCATGAGTGGGCATTGGAAGGCATTTACACACACGTATACAATATTATGAATACTTTGAACACTATAGTTAACGTTGCTCTCATAAAGTAGTTTTGTTTTTTTAATTCTTCTGGGTCTTCAGCGTGCAATATGTGTTCTAGATACAGTCTTAGACAAAAACATTGACTGCCGAGTCATTAACGTAAGGTGGACAATACAGTCGTGCTCCCATCAGAATTATATGTCTGGCAATATGCTCTATCTGGAAACATTGTAGACTGCAGCACTTCCCGGAGGAAGTCTTGACTGCAGTCTGAGTACATCATTCTTGACTACAAAAGTCTTGAGGTAAATAGTCTTGAGGTAGAATAGTCTTGAGGTAAAACGCGAGACTAGCTAATATGACGTCTGGCAACCGAAAACACACGTCGACAGAATTTTTATCGCCCCTTTCCTCTCGGTGCTGAAGCTATGAGTGTAAGTGAAGCGAATCTACAATATATTTCGCTTTCTGTCACATTCGTAATAACAGTTTGGTTCAACAATATTTTAGCGACAGATTTCTTGGCCGACCATCTGCCTCTGAACACCGCATGCGTCTGAGTTCTCTGGGACCCGTTTGCTGCCTAGCGCCGGGGGCTGAGGCACTGCGCTGCCTCGCCTTCTGCCGACAACATTTGCTCCACTCCTCACTCTCGACAGTGTAAAATGCTTTAATGTTGTCGAGTGGTGACCCATAAAATCTGCCTACGATTGGTGTTTCACGCTCGATAGCAACGGAAGCACAAAACCGTTTTTATTTAATGACTATTTTATTACACTAGTATGCAATGTATCAATGTGGCACAGAATTAATTTTATTGTTTCTGATCCAGTGCACTATAATTAAAGCATCACAGGACACTCTGCAAATAATTTATTTTTGTCATGGGTTCATATGTGTTAGTCAAGGCACAGAGAGTAAATGCAATGTAATGTGTTTGGTTTTTTCCTTTGATTTCCTATGGTAAATGGATGCGAAACATTGTGTCAATACCTTTCAGAACCTGCTCTATAGCTACTCAGGCAAATTGCTTGTTTTGTGGTCCATACATTAATTAATGGAGAAGTGAACGCTGTTTAAAAGTGTTATTTAAAATATTCAGATGGATTTAAGGCGACCAAATTGCCCATATTTGAAGCTACAAAGAGAAAAAGTAAGTTGCTGTTAGAAAATGTCTCCAGAGAGTTCCTAATTGCTACTGTGGAAATTTAGCATAGAGGCCCTAGAGTAATCAAGAGGTTCATGTCCTTCATACTTATCACCCTGGCATGTGAGTCTTAAGTGAAGAACAATACTGAAATTTGTATCGTTGATGGTCGATTCGAATTTCTTCATAGACGCTTGTATTGTGAAGCAGCCAGGCAGTCAGAAAGCAGAAATCTATGACCATTAACACAACTTACTGAGTCGAGCTACCTAGAGGATTTGATGTGCAAAGGTTTTCTTCCAATTTCGTTACAGAATTTTTTCTGGAAATTCGCAGCTCCATAAAATAAATCAGAAAAAAACTCGCACACGCTGGCCCTTACCACAGTAAGTAAAAACTAAATTTACATCCATATCGACAGATAAGCTATAGTCATGGCGATACATTAAAGTGTGACCCATTTTTCTGCCATAGAACCAGCACCCAGCATTATGCTACTACCAGTAATGATGTAACTTCCCGGATCCTCCCGAAACCATCTGAAGATGAACCTGAAAAGGTTCGAAAACCGGTTCATGTAATAAAGCATTATTATTGAAAACAAGTGACTGGTTGCAGTTGTGTATAAGTTATTTACATTCAATATACAGTTACGGTTCTAAAATATCCGTAATGGATAAGCATAAAATACACTCCTGGAAATTGAAATAACAACACCGTGAATTCATTGTCCCAGGAAGGGGAAACATTATTGACACATTCCTGGGGTCAGATACATCACATGATCACACTGACAGAACCACAGGCACATAGACACAGGCAACAGAGCATGCACAATGTCGGCACTAGTACAGTGTATATCCACCTTTCGCAGCAATGCAGGCTGCTATTCTCCCATGGAGACGATCGTAGAGATGCTGGATGTAGTCCTGTGGAACGGCTTGCCA